>NC_139042.1:14023941-14518941 GCF_965140915.1 Aythya marila
TTAATTGTTTGTTGGTTTTTTTTGTTGTTGTTGTTGTTATTCAGTTTATTGCTCAATGAAATTATGCTTCTGTTTCACATAAATTTTAATTTGAGAGACTGAACTGAGATTATTTTAATACTTTTTGCAGTTCTTTTTCTTCTTTTTCACCTTATTCTGAGATTGCAGCATCATGCTGCAATTGTACCCACAACTTTGGCTTTAAAGAGTTTGTATGCCTAATTCTTATCGTAAAAAAAAAAAAGAAAAAAATGAAGACTTCCAGTTTAAAAGGAGGGTTCCAGGGTTTTTCAGTATGCTGGTAGAAGTAATTATGATTCATCTTTGAGACAAATTACAGTATAAGCATAAATTTGATCTCAATGGCACTGTTTTTTCCAGAAGTCATTAAAATTATTTTGAAGTGGTTACTGTTATCACGGTGACTCTTAAATCATGAGGATTATTTTGCCAATGGAGTTTTCACAGAATATGTGACCATTGGTCACAAATTGTAGATTTTTTTTTCATGTTTACCAGTAACTCTGTGATTTGAATCAAAAGAGGCTTAGTGATTTAAAATTTGCAATAACGTTTATAATCCTGAATTACCATAGCTGTGTATGTAATAATCAGTTTAAATAGGACATTAATTATATAGGATGGGTTAATTGTTCCACTCATATATCAAAGTTTTGTATATATAGATTTCACTTTTCCTAAATATCCTGCGTATTGATGAAGAAACAGTTCTGTTGGAGGCTAAGCAGCAGCTGAGAAAAAAATAATTTAATTTTTTACCAGAATGTGGAAAATTGAACTTAAGCAATGATTTACTCTAGAATATAAATAAATAAAATATTTTACTCTTGAGACATGAGAATAATTGCAGCCTAAAAACAGAAACTAAAGTGAAAAGTAATGACTGTGAATCTAATAAACTGTGGTAGAATAACAATGGATTTGGCTCAAGTATATAAACTAATGGAAAATCGGAGTAAATTTTTCCACTGTGTCCTTAAGTGACATTTCTGGATTTAAAATTTCATACTGAGTCTGAGTTTTTTTTTGTTTTTCTGGATACCCCACTTGTAAAGCACATAGCACATACCTTATCATTTTTATCTTCTCCATTTTTATGCAGATAAAAGTGTGCTGAATCACCAACATAGACCTACATATGTCGGTCTACCTAGTACACAACACTATAGCAAATCAGTACCAAAAATGATGACCAGGGAGACTTTTGGGCTGCATTTGTATTGTAAAGAAAAGGATGCCAAGCACCGATTCGTGGCCCAAATTTTAAGTGATAGCTGAAGTGACACCCAGAGCAATCACACCAAAAATAATGCTTTTTTTTTTTTTTTTTTTAGCCCACTGTTTGTTTTAATTGCTCAGGTTTCTTGGTACTTCATCATATTTTGTGGGTTGAAGAGTATTGGGAGGGGCAAGTTTTCCTTCTGTCTTAAGCTGTTTTACATATCTCACTTGGGTGCAATTGAGAGCGCCTTAATTAAGCATCTAAAGTTTGATGGTCTGAACATACTCTGTAGAGAGTGGTTGGCATATGTTCATGTAATTGAAATGTGGTAGATATTTTAAGAGCCTGCAAGACTACTGACACAGCTTACATAGATCAGTAGAGGTTTTTCCCACTAGCATCAAAAAGCAACTTCATAATACTGTCTTTTCACTGCCTGCAGAAATTCATAACAGAGCAGACACTGAATGATGTGGAAAAGTTAGTAAATTCTTGATATTATTTCTCTGAAATCCGTTCCAGAATTAGGCATAAATATAGACCAAAGGCTTCACTCTCCAAGCTTATATGAAGTTCTAGTATACACTTTACTGATATCCTACATCAAAGAAATTATCACTCACTATAACTAGATATCATACAAGTAGAAACTCAAAATTGCATCCATCAAATCCTTTTATTTTTTTTACATGCAGATTGAAGTCATAAAAATATGTGAAAATCCTTTCAGCTTTTGAAACTTTAAAATAACTTTCAAAGTGTTTCTTACAAATCTAAATCCTCAGTATTCACGCAAATTTATCTGCTTCTACAGAAGACATATCCTGGAAATTGTGATTTAGTCCCTGTACACTAGTGCTGATTATGGCCTTAATTGAGGAACCCATCCATACTTGCAATAGCACTAAGCTATCATAAGTATCGTTACAACTACAATCTGCTTAAATGCTGTTCAGAATAGAGATGGATTTAATTAGGTCTTTAAATATTTCCTGAGTTGAAGCCTGAAAGACCTCATTGCTAATGCCAGATTATACTATTTATTTAAAATTAAATGTGAAAGCTAAGGTCTCTCTCAAGTGCTTATTGACTGCACTTGTGTGAGTGTGAATTGTATCTCAAAGTGGTGGCACCTGGTTCTGTTCAGCTATGTAGCATTGCCTTGGATATTTTTTGTGAAATAAAGCTATTAACAGAGTACGGAAGACAGTACCTGAATGGACTATATGAATGATACGTGGTAGAATTCATTTGGTGGAAAAGCCCTTGATTCTTGGAATTTTGAGTGTTTGTTTTCTGTTTCATAATATTAGGTTTTGTACTTGATTTCCTGATTTACCTTTTTGTAAGCATGGGAGGGGAATGCTAGTACTGAATCACTTGAAAGATATTGTTTTGAAACCTGTGCTTTGAAGTGGTGCTAGAGCATAGTGCTAGGGAAGTGGATTGATATTGTTAAGGGCTCTGTGCATCCAAATCATGATAGTAGCATGTTCTTAACTAAAGAAGCAATGTTAATTATGTATGATGCTATTGATGACCAAGTCCTGCCTAAAGGAAAACAATGATTTTCTGCATTTGTATAGTTACAAGTACTAAACCTCTTTTTGATATGTTTGCTGTTCTAATATTGTTTTAATATCTGCTCTCAAGGGAGACATCTAGCTCTTCCATTTTTCCCATATTTGTTATTCTTAATGCCAAAAATGAAACAGGGAATTTACAGAAATACATGACTATGCATCAAAAAAAAAAAAAAAAGAGCTGAACTGGTTTCACTTGTATGGTTGAAACTTGATAAAAACTCTTTTTGACCCAAGACCAAAAGCTGACAAATAAAGCCCAAAAGGGATTTGCTTGAGAAGATGATTTGTTACTGTAAAGGGAGAATTAAAATGGAATCTGCATCTCTTCTGTAAGGATTATCCTTGTATTATATTGCTTGTCTGTTATGTCCCTCTCTCATGCCTTGTTTAAATTGAGTATAGAAGTCTTTTACTCTTTATCAGCTGATAAGAGTTAATTCCTTAGCTTTGTAGGTGAAAGTCTCTGCTTTGGTCCTGCATCTTCATGCTGGATGGTATTATTGAGGCATTTATTACAAATATTGCCCTGTAGTTATGGCACTGGAAAATTAAAATGTGAAACATAACTGATATATGAGGATAAGGACTTAGACATGTTTGTATTCCCAGAGCATAAGATCCATACTATGAAAAAATGTTGCAAGATTTTGCTGTTAAAGACACTCTCTTTTAGAAGGAAAACAATTTCTTGAGAAGGTATTTGAAACTGAGAAATATGTATGGTTTTGGTGCATGTGATAAACATTTCAATAATTTCAATAGAAATATTAATCTTTTGTCCCTCCCTGATTTCTGTCTTGATCTCTTCTTTTTCTAAACATTCCATGTGCTACAGACGAAGTTCCCCGTGCCACCTTTCTTTGTTTCCTTTGTTTCCTTTCAGCCTCTCCTCAAAAGGAGAATGTAAAAGCGCAAAAAGGAAAACAAAACAAACAAACAAAAAACACTGGGGAAGAGTCATGAGGCAAAAATGTATACTGTTGACTTCTTCAGCTTACATTTAGATATTTAAAGTAGGTATTCTATTTTTTCAGGGAAAAAATGAGCACCATAAAGATTGTAAAGTAATCTTATGAAAGATCTGTTTAATTATGGCAATATCCGTTTTTAAAGCAATCATGAGTAAACTAACGTCTATATTTTGTTTTGCCTTTTAGGCAGATACACAGATTGACAGAGAACATCAGAACTTCTACGAAGCATCTTTAGAATATGTTTTTAAAATTCAGGAAGTACAAGAGAAAAAGAAATTTGAATTTGTTGAACCTGTAAGTTTTATATTTTGTTCTTGCCAAATTTAGAATGCATTTATTTAAAGCTGGACGTTTTATACAAAATATCTATTTTTTGTCTCTTTTTAAAATTGTGATTACAGTTCATTTGTGTATAGAGAAGCATTAGGATCTAGGCTTAGGCATTTTCCATGGTTATTAAAGGTCTATGTAAGAATATCATATTTACTACGAAGTGAAATGTCAAATGACTTGGAGTGTGCCTAACATTTTAATGGGACAATATGTAATGTTTTGTCTGTGCAACACTTACTGGGTATTTCCTAATGTCATGGTTTCATGGCTGAAATTTTGAGCTAGTTCTTGGATTCATATATTCCGTATAGGCAGCATGTATGTTTGTTTTTCCAAATTATACATGAAATAATGTGAAAATTCAGTTCTGTAGGATGGGTGTATTTCTCTTTTGCTGGTGAAGTCATTTGTCTTTAGTTTACCATCCATAAAAAAGAAAGCATACCTTGACATGCCAAAAAGAGGAAGATTAAGTTATACGCTAAAGTCCATATTTAGATATGGGATTTCACATCTGGGATTTCCTTTTGGACTGCACCACACCCCCAAGATACCTGCCAGGTTGATCAGAACCAGAAGCAGCTTCAGTACGATGTGCTAGCATATTTCTATGGCATATTATTAGTATTAATACTGTTCATGTCATGGAGGACTAGCTTGCCATTTGCCTTATTTATTAGCACCTGTAGGCCTTGACAGAGAACTTCTAGTGTCATCTGTCCCTTCCTGTTAAGCATTCTGAGCAGAGCAGAACATCGTTTGTGAAAAAGGAACATGACAAGCATAACTTTTTCTGTCTCCACACCATCTTCTAGCTCCCCTGTAACTAACCAAAGCTGCACTCTTGACTGAAACAGGTTGAATTACATCTCTAACACCCAGTGTCACCAAGTAGAGCTTCTCAGATGCCTTCCTCCTATGAGATGAGAATGTATTGTATAGTGAATGTTTGACATTGATGCAAACTAATGAACCTGAATTCAGCAAGCAGTACTTACAGAAATCCTATCTTTATGGCATGCAGCTGCCAAATCTTAGAGACTAAAACTTTGCTTAGATTCCTAAATAAGAACATTTTTCTACCTGTCACAGATTAATCCAGACTGTCTCTCTCTGTCTCCTTCTGTAAAACTCTCACATCCTGGAAAAATCTAGCAATCTTGACCTAGCTCTGACCCTTGTATAGGAGACTTTATGCTCCTTTAAAGTCGTAGAAACTTGCTGTATTGAGAAGACATGGCACATCAGGAAATATTGTTGTGCAATTCTGTGTAGTAAAAATAGGGCATCTTTCATCCTATGTGCTAGACAGAGAGGAAGAAATAAATTTAATTCTGTATATTATAGCTGGAGATACGGAGTTTTATTCTTTTGACCAAGAGCTGTCCCCACAATATGTCAGCCACCACAGCAGCAGCTATCAGTTACCAAAATGAAAGAGAGATTTATTAGTGCATCAGTGCTGATACTGAGCAGACAAGCAGGGGAGGTTGCTGGTTGACTCTGTGTTGTGGACCTGGGTATTTTTGTCACCAGATGTATGCATCCAGTAGGTAAAATTTACTTAGAGTAGATCAGTTGCCATCCTGTGTTTGATCAATAGGCTGTTTAGTCCAGTGTGCTGTTTGTTATACACAGGCCGTTACTTGATGTCCCAGAGGAAGGTACAGGAAAAACTGTGGTGACTGAGTACTGATAGCCCTTGTGGGAAGTATCTTCTGGCTCTAGTGTATATTAATTATAATCAAACTGAATATAAATAGAGCTTAAGTTCTAACATCAGTTATAAAACTCTGAATTTCCAAAATTCCTACTTTTTTTGTTCCTAGTCTGTTTCATACAAAGTTTTGGAATAAAAAACATTTACTAAAACCCACAAGGCAAAGTATGCCAAGTGAAATATAGTGCACATCAGTAATACTATGGGATGAAGGAGAAAAAAAAAAAGTCTTCAAAATCGACTTTGTAAAAATGCCTGGTGATGTATGAAGTATGAGCATGTGCACCTAAATGCAAGCAGATAAAGACAGAGCCTAACGCTTTAAAATCTGCCATCAAAAGAATTACCATATTACTCATTTTCCTCTGGGTGCTCTAAAGATGTTCAGATGTTAGAAGAAACCAGGTTGTGTGTATATAACAGGCATTCCTCCTCATGAGCTCAGCTGGTTGTGGGGCATTCTGATGCAGGTGCTGCTTAGGTCTGATTTGTCAGCGCAGTGTCATGTCTCAATATAATTCTCAGTCTGACATACTACTAGTAGACTCTTTGAAGGTTTGAAGGGAGTCTTAACAACATAAAAAATGGCATTAGTGTGGTAAAAGAGGAAAGTATAATGCCCATGTGGAATAGGGGCAAGTTTGTCATATGAGAATAGAATTTGAAATTATCTGCTGGAGCTTCTTCCAGCATCTTCAGTTTGTCTGTGCCCAAAGATAAGGATCCCCTGGGAAATAGACGGGGAGAGGTAGCCCAGCAAAAGTTGCCAGGTGCACAGGACAATAGATTTCGGTGAGTGGAAAATGTTTCTTCCCGGAGGGCAGCAGGGAAGGACTGTGAGGCAGAAGATGTTAGTAATTCGTACTCTGCATAGAGAATAGTGGCATTTAGTGTAGGCTTCTGCAGCTGGTCGTCAGGCTCTGGATTTCTCTGCTCTTCTGTGCCTCTTGGAGTGCTGATGTGCCTGAAGATGCTGCTGATGTCCATGAGAGTATGAGTAACAGGTGGCCACCTCTTTGTGACCCTCCTAGGTTTTGAGTTCTTTTCAAAGAAAAGAATAATTAATAATAATAATAAATAATAATAATTAATAATAATAATTCATACAGGTCATGAATTTAAACTTTTTCTTATGCAAAAACAAATTACTGTTAAAATTTACCTTGCAGTTAAAAAACAAACAAACAAACAAACAAAAGAAATGGCAATAATCTCTGCTCCTGGCCTTGCCTGTGTGGGCCCAGAGAAGGTCATCAGAAACAATGAAGCTTTCTGAGGATGTTGTGCTTGAAAGGGAAATAAAACCTCCTACCCAGAGCTCCACTCTGCCCCTCAGTGATGCCAGGGCCTTCCTGGCCTGCAGCAATTAGGGCACAGAGTTCATACTCAGTGAGCTGAAATGTGACGGGTGGTCCGTTAACCGTCACAAAAGCCCAGGAGTGTTTATTTAAAGGGGGAAAAAAAAAAAAACAAACACAAAAAACTGCCAGTAATTGCATGCAGTTCATCGGACTTCACTTTTTAGTCCAAAGAGACGATGGATGTTAAACGCAATCTCTCCTTTCTTGGATTTTCTACGTTATTAACTGCATTTACTTCAATCTGATGGAGAAGTACCTTCTGGTGCTATTTACTTATAAATAAAATGAAACTGAGGAGACAGGGACTTTTTGGCTGATGTGCTGCAGGCCAAAGGTTAAATTCCTTTCCTATCCGAAACCTAAGCACAGTCTCCTTCCTGTGAGAATGAAATGACCAGGCAGTCTTGAGGTCACCAGCTCTACATAAAAATAAATAAAGTCTCAAGAAGTAGCTGGATTTTGTTTCAGGTTCTGTGTTGAAATCCTCACAGCCCTTGGATAGTGAGTAGCGTTGTGTTACTGAGCTCAGTCCTTGCTTGTTGACGTGACCGATTAGGTTCTCAGAACGAGGTAACTAAAAGGTACATGCTGCTTGTCAAACTGATGATATGAACATTACATGTGATGTTTGGTGAAATCAGTCAGCTCTTAATATGTGAAGATTACCTTGAAATATATTGGTGAGGAAAAAAAAAAAAAAAAAAAAAAAGAAGAAGAAGGGCTGTTTTTCTTTTCCAGTCTTTAAAATAAATCCCTTTAAAATTATGAGCCTAGACTTAGCAACAGTGCCTCCTATAACATCAGCAGGAAGAAAACGTCACTGTGAGTACAAGCCTGGGACAAAAGTCCTTGGCTTTTAGATCTCCTCCATGCAATGCTATGGCTATGCCTGTGGTGATGGAAATGGTTAGGAAAATACCCCACAGCATAGGCACTAGGTGCTTTCTGTCCCCCTGTTCTTCCACCACTAGTGGAACATAAGTAGGAGCAAATACAATCCTCAGTATCAGTTGTTTCAACAGAACTTGAATAAACTGGAGTAGGACTTGCATAAAACAAGCACGTTTTTACTTTTCTTTTATTATTCCTCTTTTTCGAAGTGCTCAGAGAGTATTTGACCAGGAGATTCTCAAGGCCAGACCCTCTGCAATGCACAACTGCCAGAATAGCTGAACAGGACTTTCACTAAAATACATTATGATTTTTCTGTGGTGGTGTTGTTTTTGTTGTTGTTTTTTCCTCTGGTTGTTTTGTTTTGTTTTTTCTTTTTCTTTCTAATAAATTCATCTTTGCTGCCATCTAGTGCTAAATCTTTTCTTTCCCAGTATTTTCCCATGCACTCAGTAAAAGCTGTTTGTAGAATGGAAGCTGGTTTTCTTTCAGTATTCAAGATGAAATTTAAACAGTTTGTAGTTATGTTCTTCAGAAATGCGTTTTAAAATGATCTTTAAAATTCAGGTATCAGCTGACATTTCTCATCTTTCTACCACTAGCTCTTTTACTGAAATTTTAGTGTGCCTAAACAGCCTGCTCTGGCTGCAGTTTTGGTGGGGGCTCACAGTACTCCTGCAGTTCTGGTAAAAGGGATGGTTAGCACTGAACTCATAATTACACATCAAGTTAATCCCCTTCATTTTTTACTGAAACAAGTTTGAGTAAGCACAGGAATAATCATGCAGCTGTATCTGAAGGGGCTGTGATTGGGTACATGATGACTAACTGGATCTGGACTATGAGCAGGGGCTTTGCACAGCTGGAGTCAGAGCAGAGTTTTAATTATAATTTATTATTTGTTTTAGACTTTATTCATAAAAAATGAAAATAGTTTTTCTTTTTAAAGAGTTAGAATTACATTATAAACCTTAAAGTTATAGAACTTCTTATAACAGTTTACATAATAGGAGCTTTTTAAGATAAATTGTCATATTTGGACCTTCCTCGGAACGACTTGAATAACAAGTAAGGGACTTTCAGGACCAGTCATTAGCTGAGATAATGCTTTCTGCTGGGCAGATGGTCATTTAAATTTGAGATGATTTATCCAAGATGTGGAGCTTTCTACTGGGTTGCCTATGTTGTTTCTTTGGTAGTGGGTTGTGGTTCAGGACCTCACACCCATTGTAGAGGACCATTGGCTTTTATGCCCAAGGATTTTCTCAGTTCTTCAGGCTCTGTGATGCCATAGTTTTATCTCATCCTACAGTATCAGTAAAAAACAAGGGGGAAGTCCTTCACCCATCCATGCCTTCACACTTTTATTTATGCAGTACTGATGGTCTGTAAACCAAAAGCTGTTTTAACTTTCTAATGCAGCAGAAGAACTGGCTTTCTGAGTCAGAGGTACACTCACTGTAGGGCTCAGTGACCAGGGATGGAAGGGATGTGAGGGGCACATGATGAAGCCGAGTGGGGAAAGAGAGAAGGGAATGGAATGGGAGAGTAAGATTTTGGTCCAGTAGCAGCAAATCATCATTTTAGCTCCTCTGCCCAGTGACCTATGTCCTTCATCTCTCATCCATCAAGCTGCTGCAGTTTCCATGTTAAAGTGTGTTAAATGTCTTGCTGTGCTGGGGAATTGATGGGGCTCTGAAATTGCAAAACATTATTTTAGCTATTCTATTGAAATACAAATGTTTCATTAGTGTTAATCTCAGTGAGGAAACAACGCGGAGGGCTACTGAACAAGGGTCATGGAGTGATGTGATAGGGAGGAATCACAAAATCAGTGATGTTATGTGATATCAACGACCTTGAGAGGGGTCACCTCCAGCACTTGCAGGTTAGTAAGGAAATGCCTACAAGGCAGCATTATGGAGAAATCCACCAAACATCTTCTGGGAACACAACATGCCAGGTACCTCTCTTAAGTGCCTGTACACTAACACAGTGTGAGAAATAACAATAAGTTAGAGAGCTGTGTGCACTTGCAGGGCTATGATCTTATTGGCATCATGGAGACATGGTGGGATGGCTCCCATGGCTAGAGTGTTAGAATGGAAGGACACAGACTCTTTAAGAAGGACAGGCTGGGGAGATGAGGAGGGGGCATCTCCCTCTATGTCAATGAGCACCTCGAGTGCCTGCAGCTCTGCCTGGGGATGGATGATGACCTGACTGAGAGTTTATGGTAAGGATTAAAGAGAAGACAGGGCTAGGTGACGTTATAGCGGGAGTCTGCTACAGGCCACCTGACCAGGAAGAACAAGCTGGTAAGGCCCCCTGCAGACATACAGGAACAACCTCACATTCACAAGCCCTGGTCCTCATGGAGGACTTCAACCATGCTGACATCTGCTGGAGGGAAAAGCAGGGCATAAGCAATCCAAGACATTCATGGAATATGTTGTTGCTAACTTCCTTCTCCAAGTGACAAGGGAAGCCAACAAAGAGAGGTGCTATGCTGGATCTCGTTCTTACCATCGAGAAAGAGATGGTGGGAAATGTGGAGATCAAAGACAGCCTTGGCTGCAGTGTCTGTGAAACGCTGAAATTCTAGATCCTTAGGGTAGTAAAAAGGGCACACGGCAAGCTCACAATCCTGGACATCAGGAGAGCAGGCTCTGTCCTTGTCAAGGATCTGCTTGGCAGAACACCATGGGACAAAGTCTTAGAGGGAAGAGGGATCTAAGAAAGCTGGTTAATATTCAAGGATCACCTTCTTTGAGCTCAGGAGCAATGCATCCCAACAAGAAGGAAGTCAGGCAAAAATGCCAGGTCTGCGTGGATGGCCAAACTCAAATGCAAGAAGAAAGTCTTCAGAGGGTGGAAGCCAGGACAGGTAACCTGGGTGGAATACAGAGATGTTGTCCAAGCAGCCAGGGAAGTAGTTAGGAAAGCTATAGCACAGATAGAATTGATTCTGGACAAGGACACCAAGGACAACAAGAAGGCCTTCTACAAGTACCTCAGTGACGAAAGAAAGACTAGGGAAAACGTGGGCCCTCTACTGAAGGAACACAGGAAACTTGGTTACCTGGGTCAGTGAAAAGGCTAAGGTACTGAATGCCTTTGCTTCAGTCTTTACCAGCAAGACTGGCCTTCAGGCATCCCAGGTTCCAGAAGCCAGGCTGAATGGCTGGAGCAAACACGATTCATCTTTGGTGGAAGAGGATCAGGTGAGGGAACACTTGAGCAAACTGGACATTCACAAGTCCACGGGCCCTGATAGGATGCACATACTAGAGCTGAGGAAGCTGACAGATGTGATTGTGAGGACACTTTCTATAATCTTTTCTCAGTCATGGCAAGTAGAAGAAGTGACCAAAAGAATGGAGGAAAGTAAATGTCACTCCTATCTTCATGGAATCATAGATAATCATAGAATCATTAGGGTTGGAAAAGACTTTCAAGATCATCTGGTCCAACCGTTGTGGATATTGTCTTCCTGGGCTTCAGGAAGGCCTTTGACAATGTCCCACTTGGTAGACACCAAGTTAAGTTAGCAGTGTGCCCTTTCTGCTAAGGCTAATGGCATTTTTGGCTGAATTAGGCAAAGTATCACCAGCAGGTTAAGAGAGCTGATCCTCCCCCTCTGCAGTGCCCAGTGCCAGGACATGAGGTTATGGGCACAAACTAGAACACAGGAGGTTCCTTCTGAACATCAGGAAGCACTTCTTTACTGTGCAGGTGACGGAGCACTGGCACAGGTTGCCGAGAGAGGCTATGGGGTCTCGTTGGAGATCTTTAAAAGCTGCCTGGACACGGTCCTGGGCAGCTCTTGGTGTCCCTGCTTGAGGGGGTTGGACCAGATGGACCCAGAGATCCCTTCCTATCTCAACAGTTCTGTGATTCTGTCAATAGAAAAGAGGGAGGCAGAACAACTTAATTACGTTTCTGCAAGTAAGGATGAGTGTAAATTTAAAGAAAATACAAACTTTGTAAAAGACTCATTTTTTAAGCTTTTACATTTACAATAATTTATGACACTGGTAACTCAAAGAAAAGTGCATTAAATACGAACGATGGGATTTTTGTTGCCTGAGTCTAGGCTACTTCAGTAGTTGGTAGAGAGAGGCAAATGTGTCTGTTGGATCTTTCATCCTATCCTGAGAAAGAAGTCTGAGGAAGGAATCAGTAGTATGCTTTATATATATATATACCTGTGGTTTTTTACTGGTTTAAGAGACAGCCTAGACTATCTGTTACTTAGCTGAGATGATTAGCTTTGCAATGGCTGTAATATAATCAGATAAATCTATCCTGTTTATTAAAGCTTTTGTTACTGTACATCAAAGTTAATAGCTCATTTTTTTAATTTTTTTTCTTCATTTGGATGTATGTAAGCTAAATTTATATATAAAGGGAAATATTCCATAATAAAAAATTAAATGCTTGTTATTTAATAGTAGGTAAGACAACTTTATGCGAAGTATATTTCTTTTAAATTTAGAACAGAATAAGTAAGTTAGAATTATTAACTTACAGTTCTATAAACTTAAAGTTAAGTTTTAAAAGTTTGAAACTTTAAAAAAAAAATATTAAAACTTTAAAAAAAAAAAAGTTTTAAACTTTTAAAACTTAATAGATGGTAGGAATGCATTCACTCAACCACTAAAATAAGCCTTCTGAAAATATAGTTGCACTTTTTACTACTTAAGCATTATTTTAGAACAAACTTCAAAAAGAATTTTCAGCTGGATAGTACAGACTTCAGCTGTTCTGTTGGAGTCAGTTGCAGACATACCAGATAGAATTCACATTTTGGTCAGAGCAGGAAGAAATAGTCTGGACTTCTTGTGTTGTATTAAGCTGTCCAAAACTTATCTTCAAAGTCTCATTTGTGAAAAATAGGTCATAGCCCATTCAATTACTATGAAGAAAATGAAAAAATATTTCTAAGAGTAATAGAAGAAAAAAACCTTGAACTCTGAAACTATGAGCTTGGAAAATTCACACCATCAGCTGAAATATTGGACAAAATGACTGGGATTGTGAATTAAATTATTATAGAAATGACAACTGCATGAGGCAAAAGCCTTTTTAACAACTCTCTTTCTTAAGGTCTGACCACTGTTTTCTTGCTCAGCAAACCATTGCTATTGCAAGTAATGAAAGCTCAGAGTGTTCTAGGAGCTAAAACATGGGATGTTTTTGCTGAAGGTTTGCCATCTTTTGCTCCAGAAAACAACTGATAATCAGCTGTCCTAAGTTTTTGCTTTCTAATTTAAACTAATTTTTCACTATCATTGGCAGTACCTATATCTTATTTGTAAGTTAGTGTATGTCCTGTTATCACTGTGTTATTTAGCATAAAGAGCATGTTAAAAATCTGTAATGCTATTCAATTTTACCTTTTCAGCTCTTGGCTTTTCTTCAAGGATTATTTACATTTTACCATGAAGGATATGAACTGGCTCAGGAGTTTGCACCATACAAGCAGCAGCTGCAGTTCAATTTGCAGAATGTAAGGATAGTTTGTATTCACATCATTTTATTTACTAAATTAATTTCAGGATACTAAAGTAGCCTCATATAGCACTTTTTTTTTTTTTTTACTGTAAATATGATGATGTTTTAATGAGCTGAAATCAAATTAATATATGATATATTTGATTAATATATGATATAATTGATTTTTTGCTAAGGTTAATGTAGTGAAGATGCTGGTCATCAAAGAACTCTGGAAAATTCAATCTTCATGTAGTTAATTTGTGATTTGCAGGTCAAAATTTTGGGTGTGAAAACCAGAAAAGCAGAACAGTCAAGTTTCAATTTAAAAAATTAAATAAATAAAAAACATAAGATTAGTTCATATAGGTTTAAATGTGTACATTTGCTTGAGAGTGGGGCCTGACTTTTGGACTAAATATCCCAGAAATGCTTCAGCTGGTACAGAATGATGCTGTTTGTTTCTTGAAGATTGCGGATTGCCATGAAAAGCTTGTCCTACTGTCCAGTAGCTTCCCACTGTGCATAAAGAAAGCTCAGGAAGCCGTGCTCTCACTATGCTCTGGATTTACGTTGTTTTCCTTGGAGGAAGACCTTCCTCCATGGCGAGCAGCTCTTGTGAGCATGAAGTTCCACTGAAAGAAAAGATCTGCTGTAGAGTGCTCACGATTGAACAGGTGAATCTTTTACTGGAGATTGGTCTGAATTTGGGAGTAAGATTAATCATGCCCCAAAATTCTGTAGCTTTTAGGAATAACAAAAAAAAAACCACTCATACTTTCATACTTTTTCACGCATCATAACTACTTCATACAGCCGTATAATTATTTGGCTATGTACATTTTTCATGAAAAGTATCTTCAAAGTAAAGATGAAATGAAAATAAGTGTGAAGAGATGTCATTAGATGACTCCAAGTGCTATTTTTTTGGGAGTGGCTCCATTTCTTTTCCATTTCAGTCTTTCAAGAAAACATATCTAACAATTCTGTGTAGCTGCTCTGGAGTCAGAGAAGCTACAAAGTTGAGAACATCTGACATCAGCTTCTGTGGATAGCACCTTAGCTTTTGTGCTTAGAAAGTAGGAAACAGGTCTGGCAGTGCATGCACACCTCAATGTGTCCAGATCATCTGCTGGCCCCTGTGGGTTACTGGAAGATAAAACAATGACGTTTTCCCTCTAGCATCTTGCTGTTGCAGAGGTATATTGCAGAGGTATGTTTGCTTAGCGTTGGAAGACAGTACTGCCTTAGTACACTGTTAATGTAAATCTGTATTCTCTATTCCAGGTTTCACTGCAGTTCTCTGTAGTCCTTTCCCTTTTACAGCTGTTGTTGGCATGTAGGTGTAGATCCCATTTAAACTGCTTCTTGAGGAAATCAGACAAAACCTCCTAGTTGATTGACCTTTTCCTCTGCGATCAAAATGTAAATGTTCTCTGACTGTAGAGCCTCTCAGCCTCTTCTCCTTTCAAACTAAATTATGTATTTGCTAAATTTCTTTCACTGCTGAGACTCTATGATAAAGGCACAAGGGGTCAGTGTTGTTGCACAGCTCAGTTTCAGTGAAAAATGTGCTTCAGTTCAGAGACTGATTTATTTTAATGTGACAAGTCCTGATAGGAGCATTAGTCCACAGCACAGACCATAACTGGCATCGTAAGTCCATATGTCAGTATGTTCTATGCAGTAGAAATGAAATTATTAAAGGATTTTTTTTTCAATTTCAATGTTAATTAAGAAATAGGTAAACAGATTATCTTGTTAAATAGTATTTAAGTACAACTTCAATGTGTAAATAGGCTGCAGAGGTAGTGGGAAATGTAAAGTTGAGCAGTAGGAGCAACCTATTATAATATTTTTAAAATATATTTATACATGAGACAAACATATGTATATAAAAACTGACCTACAGTATATTGCTTACCAATATTACACAGAAGTTTGGATTCTGGCTCCAGATCTAGGTCCACACCTGCATTTTGTCAGATGGGCTATCTATTGACTTGTCACTCAGCATCACCCAACCTCATAATGATGAGCTCTATTTTTTGGAGGGAGAGACAAAAACACCGAGGAGAGTATTCAGGGAAAATTGTGTTCAGGCTGGCTATTGTAGCTGTCAGAGGTACCCCTCTCCATTGCACTGGGTGTTATGGTCTTGCAGAATTGTTGAATTCTGCTTCTGTTCATAAAATCTTCCTGTAGATTAGACTAGCAGCAGTAAAAACAGAAGGAGGAGCAGAGGAGTGGCAGACCCTGCCCAGCTATTAACATGTCTACTGTGTCTTCGTACAACCTGATGTCATCTTCACTGTGACATCTGTGACACAGAATGTCCCACAAAATGAGGGGAAGTATTCACCAGTATATAAAATCCAAACAATATCTTCCTGATTAGTTGGGAGTAGATTCCATAAGACAACTTTGCAAAATGATTTTGCAAAAGCATCACAAAGATTTATTCTGTTGCCTGTAGTAACAAAGTGTTCAACATCTCCTATATCAGTAGCAATCTATCAAATCTCTGGCACTTCATAATAATTCTCCTCTCCTACACCATGTTAGGTGTGTAGAGGGAAATCCTGGCCCTAGTGAATTCAACAGGAAAAAAATGTTAATTTACATGCACACTAGTAAATATGAATTACCCACTTTTGTACTTGCTCAGCCAGCTGCCTGGTAACATGCACAATATTTAGGGAATAGACAGTGTTTCCAGGCTTGTGGCACACTTGTGCCACTTGTGACTTGTTTTTTACCTAACATAATTATATTAATCTTAATTGAGGTTTACACAGTTCTGTCAAAAATTGTTAATGACAGTGCTCTGACTACCCTGAGTGTCAGCAGCCATGGTATTACTGCAGGTGTGGATACACGGTCTTCTGAAGCGTACTGCTTCCATGTGTGAGGCTGCAAATGTCTAGAGGCATTAGCCTTGCATTAAGCCAAACCAGTACTTTGTTCTGAACTGTACTTTTAGTGGTTCAGTGAAGCTTGGGGTTACGCTATCAGCACCTTCTAGTTTAGCCTGCCTTTTGTCTCGAGTACACACAGAAAAAGAATGCATCTCTCTGCAAAATACTGTGTAAGTAAACATGAAGAGACAAAATGGCATCCTTTCTGTGGTTAGCTACCTGCAGACTTATGTGCTTAAACTGAGTTCTTCGTTGCTGTGTTTTTCCCAGGCTTCTCGAGCAACAAATAATATTATTCTTGCACCCATTTTCCTTTTATGTCTACCGTAAACACTTCTGTTGTTCTCCATTTGAAGCAATCTCACTCCTTGTCATTATGAGTAATTAGTTCTTCATTTAATCATTGTTTTTGTGCTTGCGTGAAATTATGTGGATTGATTTTTTTGTTTGTTTTTTTTTTGGGGTGTTAGACCCGGAATAACTTTGAAAGCACAAGGCAGGAAGTGGAGAGACTCATGCAAAGAATGAAGTCCGCCAACCAGGATTACAGACCACCAAGTCAATGGACAATGGAGGGCTATCTCTACGTGCAGGAAAAACGTGAGTAAAGCAGATGTACCATTTAATTTGATTTGAAAGACACAGCAATGCTGAGGAAGGCACAACGAGGATGAGATAATGATTTAGTTAGGATAAAGCAACAGCTCTGTGTTTGAATGTCTGCAGACCTCTCCTATTTTTGCTTCCCGAAAGAAAGGTTCAAAGAAAAAGAAGTGTTTGACACTTCAAAAAGCACTCAGAGTAGCTAAGGCTACTGACCCACCTGTAAGCATCTCGTCTCCTGCTTCCTGGGTCTTTGTGGGTAGGTCTCTGCTTGGGTAGGTAACCCCAAGTTACTGGCAGTAACTTGGCAGTAAATTTGTCAAAGTCCCCTTGCGCACAGCTCTGTCTGGCTGCCTTTCTCCTTACTGCAGAACTACAAGCACTTAGGTCTCTGCTGTAGCTCCACCCTGCCAAACCCTTCTGTCTCTTCAGCTTTCTCTGCCTGCACAAGCTCTATAGTTCACAGAATCACAGAATTTCTAGATTGGAAGAGACCTCAAGAACATCGAGTCCAACCTCTGACCTAACTCTAACAGTCCCCACTAAACCATATCCCTAAGCTCTACATCTAAACGTCTTTTAAAGACTTCCAGGGATGGTGACTCCACCACTTCCCTGGGCAGCCCATTCCAATGTCTAACAACCCTTTCGGTAAAGAAGTTCTTCCTAACATCTAACCTAAAACTCCCCTGGCTCAACTTAAGCCCATTCCCCCTCGTCCTGTCACCAGGCACGTGGGAGAACAGGCCAACCCCCACCTCGCTACAGCCTCCCTTGAGGTACCTAAAAAGAGCGATAAGGTCACCCCTGAGCCTCCTCTTCTCCAGGCTGAACAAGCCCAGCTCCCTCAGCCGCTCCTCGCAGGACTTGTTCTCCAGGCCCCTCACCAGCTTCGTTGCCCTTCTCTGGACCCGCTCAAGCACCTCCATGTCCTTCTTGTAGCGAGGGGCCCAAAACTGAACACAGTACTCGAGGTGCGGCCTCACCAGAGCTGAGTACAGGGGGACGATCACCTCCCTAGCCCTGCTGGTCACACTGTTTCTGATACAAGCCAGGATGCCGTTGGCCTTCTTGGCCACCTGAGCACACTGCTGGCTCATATTCAGCCGACTATCCACCATCACTCCCAGGTCCTTCTCTGCCTGGCAGCTCTCCAACCACTCATCTCCCAGCCTGTAGCTCTGCTTGGGGTTATTGCACCCCAGGTGCAGGACCCGGCACTTGGCCTTGTTGAACTTCATGCAGTTGACCTCAGCCCATCGGTGCAGCCTATCCAGATCCTCCTGCAGAGCTTTCCTACCCTCGAGCAGATCGACACACACGCATAGCTTGGTGTCATCTGCAAACTTACTGAGGGTGCACTCAATGCCCTCGTCCAGATCGTTGATGAAGATATTAAAGAGGACCGGCCCCAGCACCGAGCCCTGGGGGACGCCACTAGTGACTGGCCTCCAACTGGATTTGGCTCCATTCACCACGACTCTTTGGGCCCGGCTATCCAGCCAGTTTCTTACCCAACGAAGCGTGCGCCAGTCCAAGCCAAGAGCAGCCAGTTTCTTGAGGAGAATGCTGTGTGAGACGGTGTCAAAAGCCTTGCTGAAGTCAAGGTAGACCACATCCACAGCCTTTCCCTCATCCACCCAGCGCGTCACTTTGTCATAGAAGGAGACCTGGCAAGAACAACCTCCACCTTTTACCTGTCATCTCTACTGACCCAGGCACTGTAAATGAGCATGCACATAATAGAAAACAAAGGTGTGAGAAGAAAATATATCCAAATACAGTCTGCCACAGCTTCAAAATAGTTGCAAATCTGCACCTAATTATTATTCATGCCATCAGAAGTATCTGCTGCCACTCTAAATCATATAGAAGACCAAGCCAAATTAGCTGCATTAGGCAAGGGTTATTCAAAATTCTTAATAAAATGTTTTTCAGTGTGTGGGTTAACCAGATTGATTTATTAATTTCTTTGATGTGAAATCTGCCAGATGCTGGCAAAGTATGTAAAAATGTTTTGAGATAGTGTGTGTGTGCTCTTGCAAGTTTGACATTCATTCAAAAGTGATCAAATACTACTTGTACTTGATTTCTCAATCTAAAAATAAATAGAAGGCATCTGGATGTAGAATTCCCTTGTGGGACTTGTCTCCACTTAACCTCAGTTTTGAGGGTATCTTCTTCTTCACTGCTCCTCCTTCACTGCCCCTCCTTTAGACAATAACTCAAGAGACTGCATGGAATTATAGTTAGTTGATTTTCCAGATGACATCATGAAATTACTCTTTATTCTGTATGTGAGCTAAAATAAAGAAGCTCAATGCTTATCATAGTTAACCTCAGCCACTTTTACCCTCAGTAGCACTGAAAGCTTGAAGAAGACCCTCTATGTTTTAATTGAGTAATAATCTTAAATGAAACCTGTGTTAAGTGGAAATTACATTGAGCCTTGTTAATGGGGGAAGGACAAAAGGAGTGAAGCACTGGGCACATGCTGTGCTTCATTAAATAGTGAGAGGCCAACTTGACATCCTCCTACTGAAAAGATACTTGTTCATTAGTGTATTCTGGAATAAGAGTAACAGGATCCGTAATCCATGTGTCAGAGGGGAAGGTACTAACTGTGTATTTCCTTGTAATGCGGGTTGACTTTCCTGCAAATAGCATCCCATAGGCTTTTGCCAAGTTATGGACAACAGGCTTAAATGTTCACTATTCCTGAAAGTGAAAGTAAATTCTGTGTATTTTTATTACTGGTATTTGCGTTGGTAAATATGTATTTTGAAAAAGTGGCAAAGTGGCAGTAGGCTATAAATCACTTCTTTCAGATGGACAGTCGTGTAACGTTATTAAAGTTAAAACTTAGGTGTCTGGATACAATTTTTTAATAATAATAAAAAAAAAAAAAAGACTTCTAAACTCATTTAAAACTGCTTTGAGATGGCTTATTCTTCTAAAAGAGCTAAATAAGTGGAACTGTACTCTGACACTGAGACCAGCTTGCTCTAGATATCCCATGTTCCTTGTTAAATTTCTTATTGGCAAAATTTGGGGATAAGGGTCTAAATTACCTACGTCCATGTGTTATCTACTGAGCATGAGTGCTTCCAGTACAATTTCATGTCAGTGCAGACATAGCCATGATGTTCTGGCCCATGGAGCTGCAGCCACACAGCAAAAAACTTGAATTATCCTGTCTCCTGCAGTGCAACACTCCTTTAGATGTGTCTGTGAGATTCAGGGATCTTATCCAAAAAATATTGGAGACTTTTTCTGTGCTAGGATATGGAGAGAATTCTGGAAATGGGAGGATTTACTTTGTCCTCACAGCAAAGAACTGTAGGTAATCCAGGCATTATAAGGGCCTGTACCTAATCTAAGTTAGCAGCCAAAGTTTAAAGTACCATTGTGCTTCAGTTCAAGGGGGCTTTCTGTTTACATTTGCTAGAGGTTCACAGCAATGCCTGAGCAAAGGCATCAGAAATCAGATTTTGCAGTCGGATTAAGTACTGTGGTGTGACCTCTCCAGGATAAAGGATGCTCCACTTAATCTGGGGATCATTGTAGATTTCATGTATGGCTAGCTAAATCAAAGACTAGTGAATTCCAAAGTACATTATCTAATGGTATTGTGAGCTTATGTAATTGTCAGTTTGTGGACTGTTTTGACCATTTATTCTTCTCTGTGTGCCAAAATAAATGTGTTTTCATTTTTGAAAGTATGACCCTGTAGTCCTTCTCTCTGACCATGTCCAATTCTCTTAGCGATCAGCCTTCTTTGCAGGCTCTGTGCCACTGTTATACCCACCTCTTCCCTGGCAGGACACCATTCCAAGGGATAAAAAGCCAGTGTTTTCTTGCTGAAAGTGCCACCTTCAGCATTTTTCCCCTTGTCTTTAAACCACTATTGTTTTAGTACACGGTTCCTTTTCCTTTCCATTCTTGTAATAGAATCATCCTCCAGTGTTCAACTACGTAAGATTAACTCTATATGTGAGCCATTGCCATTTTATCCAATGTCCTAAAGATAACAGGTAGCACAATAAAGATCCTATGATGTTACCAAAAGCATTTGTTACCTTTAACAAGAGATCTGAAAGTAAAATATGTTCTGTTTTCATGAGTTTGTCCAATTTTCTGAGTCTGCTACTAGATTTAAGTTTTCCTTCAAAGAAAGAATGTAATACTGAATCTTAGTGCTTTACTTCTTTTGATAAAAATCTTTAGCTGTACTTCCTAAGCAGAATAATCCTCAAGATCTGCTCCTATCTGTCTATCCTATCAAAATGCTGTTACCGATCTAGTTGCTAAAGAAAATCAGTCTGCTCGAACATCAAGCAGAGATAGATGAAAATTAGACCTGAATATGTTCAAATCCAAAAATCAGTATATTTTTAATGTATTTATTATTTTGCATGCTACATATGGATACTGTTACATTTCATCTATGTGTTGTATTTAATTCCAAATGAAACAGTGATAAAATACCAAAACAATTATTTCTAATACTATCTCTCTTTGATTTAGGACCACTTGGATTTACATGGGTAAAACATTACTGCACTTATGATAAAGGAACAAAAACATTTACAATGAGCATAGCTGAAACAAAATCTGGTGGAAAAGTGGTGAGTCTTTAGCACATACATGAACTATATATACCATACTTTAAGTATTCAGGAAGTGTTAAAAGAAAAAGATTTGGTGGAAGGAGTTTAAAGCTGTTTTCATACATGAAGCAGTATATATTTTATATGCATGCACAAAATATTTAAATAATAATATTTCTTATATAACATATGACCACATATTAAATAATTCCTCTAATATAGTAGTTCCAAAAACGTAGGAAAGCAATCACATTTATACAGTAGTAGAATGGATGAGGTTTGAAAGAGAGCTCTAGAGGTTGTTTATTTTGGTCACCATGCTAAACAAGATATGCGAATATTTCCATGATATTTAGAACAATATCCATTGTTCTTCTCTCATCCACTGAGCTATCTGTCACATTGTAGTTGGCTATGAGGTTGGTCCTGCATGATCCTTCCCTTCACAAATTCCTGCTGACTACTCCCAGACTCCTCCTTGTTCTTAGTATGTTTGGAAATGGTTTCTGGTTGCACCCATCTGTAGTTCCCCAGGTCCTCCTCCTTGCCATTCTTGAAGATGGGAGTGACATTTGCTTTCTGCCACCTCTAAGAACCAACCCTTGCCAATTACCACAGCCTTTCAAACATTATCAAGAGTAGCTTCACCATGACAGCACTCAGAACTATGAGTTGGCCAACTTTATATTTTCATCTACATGTGACAGAAGTATATTACACTTGTTTTAACATACAGCGTTCAATCATATATGCAAGTATTTGTGAAGTTTTGAAGTTAAGGAGCTCTCTGAAGTATAACATTACTTAAATAACAAATAATATAAAAATGCCAAAAAAAATGATAGAAAGCAATTAAATGTAGTCTTTGTATATAGAAAAATTACCGTAAATGTTCATAAATATTCTTAAGCCCCAACTTAAGGCATGTTTTTTTGGGACTGTTCATACAGTTAAATTTAACATTTGGAGCCTGTATCAACATACTACCTGTACTAATTTTGTTTTGTTTTGTTTTGTTTTATAGAATGGCCTTGTCACAAGCTCACCAGAAATATTCAAGCTAAAATCTTGCATCAGAAGAAAGACTGATTCAATTGACAAACGGTTCTGTTTTGATATTGAAGTATTTGAGAGGTGTGAATTCTTTTCCTTATGTTAACAAATTAAATATAAATAAGAAATAAAGCACTCACAACCAATATATATTAATTACACTTATAACAGGGACATATATTTCTCAATATGCTTGCATCCACAAAAACCTGGCTTTCAAAACCTACTACAAGACAATATTCTTTGTGTTTACACATCTGTTCATATAATAATTTGGGGAATAAAGATTGAAATTGTTTCCCTCATTACTTCACTGGTTCCCATGAATATTTTTCTATGCAATGTGAAAGTTTCGTCAAGAGAGAGAATATGACACTTTTTGAACTTGTATTGCAGTGGCAGTGGTTAGAGCACAACCTGCAGAATGAACAGTTTTTTGAATCCTCTAAAGCAAAAAAACAAACAAACAAAAAAACCCACCTGCTTCAAGGCAGTTAGCTTCAGTCGCCAAACCTGGGATACGACATCAAAGAGCAATTTCTAGGCAACCCTGTTAGGACACATTTCTTTTGACTTATTTTGGATGTTCTTTAGGGGATTTGATGACTTTAACTCTGATTTTGGTTACTGTTTGAGAAAAAGAAATTAGTAACTTCAGTATGTGTATATGTTTTTGACAGACCTGGAATCATCACACTACAAGCTTTTTCAGAATCCAATCGAAAACTGTGGCTCGAAGCTATGGATGGAAAGGAACCTGTAAGGATATTTGTCATTTTCTTTTATTTTTACAGCTTTATGACACGTGTTAAAGAAAGAAGCCAGTATACATTTTAGACATAAAATCTGTTACAATACAGTACAATAAAAGCAAATACAATTCTGTTCTTCATAAAACACAATTGCAAATGCACAGTGAAGATAGGTACAAATTAGTAAAGTCAGAACTATTAATGCATTTAGACCTTTATAGGTGTGGGTTTTTTTTAGGATATTTAGTGTTTCATAATAATAAGCCAATTCTCATATAAGGTTTGTGGTTCAGATTAAATTTGCAAAGTGATGGTTTCTACAACGGTAAAGACAAACCATCTTTTAGGCAGTGTCATGGAGTATTGGCAATAAGTGACATCTTGAAAAGCACTGCAGAGAGTATAAAAATGTGTTGAAAGCTACTAAGAGACAGGTTTATCTGAGATTTCTTCTCACTTTTAATCAGCTCATGAAAATGTCACTGAATGAGGTGATGCCAGACCTGTACCCAAGGAGAAAAAAAAGGTTGATTGGTCTTATAAGATAAATAAGTGTTACAAAGCTTCCTGCTTGACTGAAACAGTGCAGAAATTAAATCAGTCTTTGTATTGATATTTAACCCATTTGCAGTCTGCATATCTGACTTCTAACACATTTTATGTGCCTATAAATTTAATGTTTAAACCTAGTCAATCCCTAGAATCTCAAGGCCTGAATACGTTTTTGGGACAGATCCTGCTGGCTGTACGCCTTCTCCCCAGAGGTGCAGAACATCTGTGTATTTTACTTGGAGTCCAGCTGTTCATTGTTGCCCTCTCCACCTACTCAGTTCCTAACAAGGGGCTGCCGGGGAGGAAGTGAAGGGCTTGGTTGTCTTTCCCATAGCAGCAAGCTAATATGCAGCATGTCACAGCTGCTTAAGAGCTACCAGCAAACGCAGCAATAAAGAATTTAAAGCTACAAACATTGACATTTCATGTTGGTGTTTTGTTTTGTTTTTTCCAGATCTACACACTGCCAGCCATTATTAGCAAGAAGGAAGAAAGTAAGCACTTTATTTATGAGGACCTACTAAATATTCCTAGATTTCTGTAATGGCTTTATTTCTGAATGTGTGTGAGAGACAGACATTACCTTTTTTAAGTTTTCTTTCTATTGCTATGAAGATACTTTAAAGTGTCTGTTGGATTACCTGATTGGGACATATGAAAGCACATCATAAATTATATGAACTGTGTGAAAGACTTCTCCTTTTGTATTACTATCAAACATAAATTGGAAGAAAATTTGATTTGGTCAAAAATGACAATATATTTAACAAATCTGTAACAGATATATATCTGCAGTCCATATACCTAAATGTAAATATTATGCCTGTGTGTTGAAGTAATATCTGAATGTATCACACCTTTTTGTTTGTAGGTGTATATGCATCCATATGCATCAATAAAATGAGTATATGTAGAGACATTATGAGATTTATCTATGTGTAATTGTATTATATTAACATCTGTACACAAATATGTAAAAATATTTTACATAAGTTTGGGTATGCATAACAGAGAAGGAGAGAGAGATGTGTCAGATATTCCCAGGTGTCTTCACAGGAAGTATATCTGAGACTCTGGAAACCTACAATTTAAGCCAGCATGTCTGTTTTTTTATGTGATGGTGCTATTTTAATGGTGACAAATATGCTGCTATAAAATCTCTATTTAGTTAGGTAGAGCAATTAGTGTTGAAGATAAAAGAATTAATGAGAAATACATTCACTCAAAATAACCTCAATAATTAAAGTCAATACCAAAGATTGTTTTTCCCATGTTACCACTTTAGGAGCAGTTATGTGCAAGGAACAAAGAATATTGTTGTATTGAAACCAGTGAAAATATTCTGGTCATAATGTTAAGTCCTCAACTCTTAAAACCATTTCCCTCAGCAGAGGGAAGGGAATTCAGTAATCTTGTAAAGGAACGACCTTTCAGTTCTATGTGTACTGATTTCTGGGAAAGATAGTAGTCTTTCCCTCATCATGATGAGAAAGTTGGATTTTGAGTGCTAAAGGTATATCTAGATTATGGCATTATAGAATAAGTATCACATGGATAAATATATTAGTCCTCTCTAACTGAAATGTGAATGTTGCTAAACATGGAGATTTTGTGTGTTGATGAGATGCAAAAATACTTTTCTTATCTTTCTAGTGTTCTTAAATGAAGCAGGTTTCAACTTCGTGAGGAAATGTATCTATGCTGTAGAAACAAGAGGTGTGTATTAAATCACAAATTATGTATTAGATTATTATGAATATTTTTTCTCAAGCAGTACTTTTTTCTACATATTTTATAGCTCTGTTTTGAAACATGTTCATCATTCAATCTGCACTTCTCACATTTCATGGGTGTGCTTTATGCTTAAAACCATTGCCACAAATTCCAACAACAGTCCTTAGCGTATCACTAAAGTGTTGGGGGTAGGGTTGTTTTGTTTTGCTTTTTTACATTTTCAATAGTTTTATGTTGTTTAGACAACTTAACATACAGTTGCACACATCGTTTAGTCTAGGTCTTTAATTTGTGTGCACTGAATTGCGCTTTTTCCTGATGAGGCTGAGATTCCCAACTTTGTTTTCTGGCATGAAACATAACAAACAAAAAGTAGATGGTGTGAACACTCTTTGCTGTAACATCTTTGTTGTAGAGCCCAATGTCGATCATTTCATCCAGTTATTTTGCATGTCATTCAGTCATTTTTTTAATGCTTAGAAACTAATATATGGTAGTGGGAAAGTAGAAAAAAAAAGCTATACTATTCTTGAGGTGGTATCTTAGAACTCACAGTAAGCTTTTTGATAGTTCCCATTCAAACAAAGAGATAAAAGTATATGGTCTTCCCTAAACAGAGATAATCTTATTTTGTCCATCCACTGAACTCTCAGTATGCAAGTCTGTTCTAATCCAAAAACTGTGTGATCACTCTGTGCAGCACTGAGCCCAACATAAATCCACTTTCTCAAGTAGCAGTGTTTGTAGCTTCACCACTGCTGACATGGAGATAGCATTGTTCTGAAAAAAACAAAAGGGTTAATTAAAAAAAAAAAAAAAAAAAACAGATCAGATAGTAGAATGTTGTTTTCAAATGAAAATTTGCACTTTTGGAATGGTAAGACCTGAAGTAGGAAGAAGAATGTAATTACATAACAAAATTAAATCTACATATCAGGAGTTGGTTTTGAGTATATCCTGCTGAAGATAAAAGGCTGGCATCCCTCCTAAGGGATGAACCGTTATTGTTTTTGCCTCTTTTTTTTTTCTCAACCTACTTAATGTAGGTTGAGAAGAAGAAGAGGTCATATTAAAAATTGTTTTCTGCCTTGGATTTCCAAGTACTGCTGATTTTAAAAGAAAGTTAAAGCCAATAAAATTATCATAACTGGAATCCTGAAACACTGTATTTTGAATATCACACATAGTATTATTTGCTTTTAGTATCTGTGCTATTAAAAATAAATCTATGAAATCTATGGGTAAATTGGGTCTTGACTGTTTTTATTCTGTATGGAGACCCATGCATCACATAAATTCTGAACTAAAATGTTCCAGTAGTATACGATGTATGTTTTTATTTAGGGTACAATTATTTCTCTGGTACATGTCAACCAATTCTTAGTTGGAAAGGGTGATGTAGATGCATAATAATTCCACAGAAGTCTAGGCAAGACAAACTTGTTAGCATGCAATGTGTTTTAACACTGCTTTGGGGTATTATTTTTCATTTTTGCCAGTTATCCTCTTGGTGTTTTCTAATATGTGTCATTTCAATGCAAGGGTTTTTGTTAATATAAAATTATTATTAGGATATGGCATGGAGTGCTGTGGATTCGGTGGAATGCATTTGTTAGTATCCCAGAAGAGAGCTCAATAGGATAAAGTATTCAAGAATGTAATTTTACAATTTTCCGTAAATAAATTTAGATGGTTTGAAAACATACACCAGGGATGCATCAATGTATATAGAAATAACCACATTTTCCCTATTTTCATAGAATCATAGAATCATAGAATATCCTGAGTTGGAAGGGACCCTTAAGGATCATCAAGTCCAACTCTTGACACCGCACAGGTCTACCCAAAAGTTCAGACCATGTGCCTAAGTTCACAGTCCAATCTCTTCTTAAATTCAGACAGGCTCGGTGCAGTGACCACTTCCCTGGGGAGCCTGTTCCAGTGTGCAACCACCCTCTCTGTGAAGAACCCCCTCCTGACGTCCAGCCTAAATTTCCCCTGCCTCAGCTTAACCCCGTTCCCGCGGGTCCTGTCACTGGTGTTAATGGAGAAAAGGTCTCCTGCCTCTCGACACCCCCTTATGAGGAAGTTGTAGACTGTGATGAGGTCTCCCCTCAGCCTCCTCTTCTCCAGGCTGAACAGGCCCAGTGACCTCAGCCGTTCCTCATATGTCTTCCCCTCCAGGCCTTTCACCATCTTCGTAGCCCTCCTCTGGACACTTTCCAACAGTTTCATGTCCTTTTTATACTGTGGTGCCCAGAACTGCACACAGTACTCGAGGTGAGGCCGCACCAGCGCAGAGTAGAGCGGGACAATCACCTCCCTTGACCTACTAGCGATGCCGTGCTTGATGCACCCCAGGACACGGTTGGCCCTCCTGGCTGCCAGGGCACACTGCTGGCTCATATTCAACTTGCTGTCTACCACGACCCCCAGATCCCTCTCTTCTAGGCTGCTCTCCAGCGTCTCATCACCCAGTCTGTACGTGCAGCCAGGGTTTCCCCGTCCCAGGTGCAGGACCCGGCACTTGCTCTTATTGAACTTCATGCGGTTGGTGATCGCCCAGCTCTCCAACCTGTCCAGATCCCTCTGCAAGGCCTTTACGCCCTCATTTGAGTCCACAACTCCTCCAAGTTTGGTGTCATCAGCAAACTTGCTCAAAATACCCTCTATTCCTACATCCAGATCGTTTATAAAAATATTGAAAAGTACCGGCCCTAAAATGGAGCCTTGAGGGACCCCACTGGTGACCACCCGCCAGCCTGATGCAGCCCCATTTACCATAACCCTTTGGGCCCTGCCCGTTAGCCAATTGCTCACCCAATTTTTCATTCTGCTTGTTTTCCCAATATAGGTATCACCATTCTGGGTCTGTACAGAATAGGTGGTGTAAACTCCAAAGTGCAAAAGCTGATGAATACCATATTTTGTAAGTAATTTAAGTGAACTTTTTTCTATAACATGCGGCACATATACTATGATCCCTTTTGCCCTTTACCGTTGTACCCAGAAGAACGTGTCTTACTATTTATAGTTTTGTATGTACACTTACTACTACTAAATTGACTTTACAGTCTTAAAATGAGCAGTCTATCCAACTAGATAGTTTGCATTATTATTCAATTTCTCCATGAAATCATTGATATACATGAGCAAGTTAGTGATAAAATGCATTTCTTCTTTTATCATTTAAGTTCTATTTGTTGACATCTATTTGGTATTTTCAAGAAGTGTTCCAAAGCTTAGTTCTGTAACACAGAATAATTCAGCATAATAGACAATTATTCTTGTATTTCACTTTTCATGCTAGTTTGGCTGTCTGATGCCTGTCTTCAAATGTCCAAGCCAAATAAATTACTAATTCTCTTGGGCTTACTTTACATCTCGGAATAGTGCATATACTTAGTGTTTACAGGTACTAAGTATGAATGCTAAATTATTCTTATTAATACTTTGGCAGGGATTAAAATATTTCAAATTGATTGAATTGGTAGTTAATCTGGCTAATAAGTAATCACATGATGTAAATGAATAATCTATTAGCTTCTGTTTTGCTGCTTTTCTTGTCTGTCTGTTAGTCAAACCATAACAATCCTAATTCAAATTTCTACCAGCCCCTAAATCTCCTCCTGATATGGATATTGATATGGAACTTTGGGACAATAAAACAATAACAAGCGGACTAAAAAACTACCTCAGGTAAGTATGATGAGCAAATCTCAGTATTCTTTTTATGGCCCATTAATCTTTTGCCTATTAGTATCATACTACATTTATTTTATCTATTAACATGGTAATAAGCATGTATATAATCTTTCCTTTTTTATGTGTAACAATAAGTCTACCGTTTGTCACAAACTTATCTGCCTTGTTAAGATAGTCGTCTCTTGTATAGATGTAAATTTGGTAGAATATAATTAATTGCATATTTTTATGTAAAATCTTTTGTGTAAACTACAAAGCATGTTTTTTTGAGTTTTTCTTTTCTGACTCCCTCAAGCTGTGTACCATGATATTTCATGGCATCATTGCTGGAGCAGAGTAAAAATCTCTGCAGAAGTGATAATAAACTATTTTTATCCTAAAAAGTTGTTGGTATCTTCACAAGCAGGATATCCCTCCCATATTATCAGTTTCTCTTAATTTCTTTTTTTCTGATAATAGCCAGAATTTTCAAGAGTGGTAGCACTTCTGATATAACTTTTTGGGTTATTAATATGTAATGTTGAACATAAACACAATTAAAAGCATAAAATCCAGATGCTGAGTGTTCTATGCCTTCTAAATAATTGGATTTCTTAAACTGATCACCTAACAAAGGGCAGAACATGAGAATATATCTCAAAAATATGCTTAGGATTTATAGTAGAATGTGCGTGTAAACTTCATTGAAACTGGTTGTTGAAGAAATGTTGAAGAAATATACCTTCAGAAACACAACTCACTGCAGGTATTGTATTTGTGAAATTAGAATGTGAGCTAGCAGTAGATGTGTTTTTCTCTCTCTAAGACAATTCACAGGCTTCTTTCTGAGGAGTGTTCTTTTGGAATGTCTCGGGTTAGACTTTCAGTATCAAGTTTCATCATGTATTTGTCTTTCTTGGGCAGAAGATTATTTCTGCAGCCTTCTATACCTTGTCATGCAGTAATAGCATTCCTGTTCCACAGTATGGAAGTTCTAACGTAGTGAGCCACTGTGATGAAGATAATGCTGATGATATTTCTCTTTTTAACTTCTGTGGTGACACCAGGTTCACTTCAAAGAGATTTTCAGACTGTGTACATGACTGAGTTGTATACTACTTCTAATGAGTGAATTGGGTTTCCTAGGACATAACAATAAACATTATGCAGATATTGTGGGCTATCATAATGGCACCTGTAAAACCTGAGCAGACTTTGAGTGATGCATTGTTCCTAATGTTCTTTTAAATATTTTTTACCACCAGGTGTCTTTCAGAACCACTGATGACATTCAAGCTGCACAAAGATTTCATTGTTGCTGTTAGTAAGTAAAATAATAAATACACTTTCATTAAAGTAATATCATTTCTGACCTCTAATCTCCTCAGTTATTATCCCTGTTTTTCTCCTTGATGTAGTATTCAGTAATCCAGGCAAGGATTTGAGTTCTTCCATTTCGCTATATATGACAACACAGTGCCACATGAAGCACACAAAACAGAAAAGGCATACTAGGTGAAGCTGTTCAGTGGTTTGTTCTGATCTTTTTAGAGATTCTATGTGACTGCTTTCTGCATGAAATTTTAAATCTTGGTTTGTTTGTTTGTTTGTTTTACAGAGGCATTCTTCTATATCATTCATCCCTCTCATCCAGGGATCTTTTTTTTTTCCAGCTTGCCTTGAGAAATTGGATAGGAGTGATAATTATCTCCTTATCACAAATGGAATAATTAGAGAGAAAGATAGTAAAATTATTTTTCTAACAACTCCAGTTTAAAATTTGAAGTAATTTTCTCATTTCCTCTTACCTTGATAAAATACACTCAAGAATTTTAGATATTTTAAATATCAAGAAGTAAAATCTTGGATTCCACTAAGTACAACATTCAGTCAAAATTGCCACAGATTTTGTTGGCTTTGGTATTGGTGGTAACTGCTTTTGGCAAGTTGCTTGAAATCCAGATTCCAGAATGCTCTTGTAATAAATATAATTGAATTGTACTCATCATTTTGAAGGCTAGTTGTTTTTTTGCTCCCTGCAATGCACGTATGTATTGGCATACAGGCACTGCTGCCATTTTTAGTCTCACTTTAGCACATGTTCTAATTTACCATCAATATCTGTTTTCTGTTTAATAGAATCAGATGATCAGAACTACAGAGTTGAGGCAGTGCATGCGCTTGTACATAAATTACCAGAGAAGAACAGAGAGATGCTGGACATCCTTATCAAGCACTTGGTCAAGTAATTCTTTATTTTTCTGTTTCATATTATTATAAGTTGTGATCATTTTTGCTTTTAATTTGTCAGTGTTGCCTAATCCATTAGGGCCGTTATGTTAAGACAGTGCCTCTTGATATTATATTTGATTTCTGAAATACAGTTCTCAGTGTAGCTGAAGGATGCTTATTGTAGAAACAAAATTAAAAAGAAACACCATGATGATTCACCAAAATGACTGATTATGTATAAAATAAACTTACTTAATGTTTTCATTCATAGTTTCTACTAACTACAGGAATTGGAACTAACTAAATTTGAGAAACATCTAAAATTGTGCTAAGGTTGACAAGAAATTACTGTTTAGGCCCCCAAACTGTTTCAGAAATCAAGACTAGACTGGTCCTTCATGTTTGATCTTATTTTTATCTGTTACAACTCTGAGGTGAAATGTGCTTTGAAAATACTAATTTGAAGGATTTGTATTTATATTCTTGATAGCTGTATAAATGTATCCAAACCCACTTTTGAGTCTCCCCAGTTTTGTCAGCTTCTCTTGAGTCTTAATTAAATATCACATGGAAAACATTTTCTATTTATTTGATGATCTTTTGTCTCCATGGAATTACCCTTAGCATGCGCTCTGAGACAAAGAAGACAAGTTTTTGTTCTCTTCTATCTCTCTGTATAACTAGCTATGATTACATACCTTTATTATGTTGTCATATATCCTGTTTCTGCATCAAACATTATTTATATAAGTTTTTTAAATGTTTTGTTATTTTTCACCAACTTTTGCTGAATACTTTTACAAATCTGTTATTATTTCTTAGTTAGGATGCTTGGAATGTGGATACTGAAACAGCAATTTTTTAGATAAGGTCCACATGATTGACATGTAGAAGATGTTATAAAGCACTCCGCATTGTTTTCATTCCATTCATTACGTCTCCACTGTTTTGCAATTTGATCACAGCTTGAGCCACCTCCAGCTGCAGTACACTGCAGTGCAGCCTAATGCAGTTTTGCTTTCTTTCGTGGACTTAAGAACATTGAAAATTTCTTTGGTGGAAATTATTTATCCCTTTGTTTTATTTGTCCAAGGAGAACTGTGGAATAATAGGGAACTGCTAAGGGTGCTTACACTACAAAAGCTGTTTAGGCAGACCTTGCATCTCATTAGACATGGGGTGACCCAGAGAACAGGAAGAAAACAAGTTTTATAAGTTTCTAACAGAAGAGTTATTTGGTTAGTTAAAAATATAATATTTGCTGCTTTCTAGAACCCTAAAAAGTTAGGACTTTTAAGGAGGAATTAAAGATTTTGTAAAAGCAGCTAGCCTGAAGGACACAAAATTGAAATATATATATCTAGGCATTGACTTACTTGTAGGCAGAATTAGTTGCAGGCAAACATTTGTTTCTTGACATCTTTTCCTGGACTCTTTATTCTCACTGTTACCTCACATGCATTTTCAAAGAAGAGCATGTCTGCAGTATTCCCTTCTTTAATTGTTCTCTTTAGCTCTTGCCTGTCTCAACTTTGATGTGATTCTCATTTCTGATAAATTTAAATCTTTTGGATTTATTCTGAAAACTTTCAGTTTGTCTCTTTCCAACATTCAATTCATCCCTTCTAATTTCTCATAATTTCCCAGCTGTTGTTTATGCTAGCAATTCTAATGATCCCTAATTCAAAATTAGTCTTTTGAATGTATTAGTTATTTTTCTTCCTTCTCTTTCCTACCCATGTGGAAATTTTTCAAGGAACAAAATAGAGTGCATAACTTTATGTAAATGGATAAATATGAAAAAATCATGTTTTTTCATTCTTTTGTTTAAAATCCTATTTCAAAATGTATGTCCTTTTACAGCATTTATTTTTTTCTGTTCAGTTCCTTTGCATATGCTCTTATGTCTACATAAAAATACTATGCATTTAATGGTGCCTTATAGGAAGAGGATAATATTTTTCTTCCTTGGTTTAGGTCTTAAGGCCCTTAGGTTTCTGCCTACCTTGACTTCGGTGTCACTGTGCACAGTTAAATAGGATCTAGATGTTGTAGGATGGAGCTCATACTAAAAACAATCAAAACCACCAAATCCTGAAAAGTGCTCTGAAGAGAGGTCATGCTGCATGATTATACACTCAGTCAGCAGCTAGGCAAGAACTGGAGGTTTGGTGTTATTTTAAGATAAGATTTTAAGATTTTTAAACCTTCCTAATTAAATTATCTGCTTGTCTCCTTTGAAGAATGGATCATTCTTTGGTATAATTTAGTAACACCATACCCTTCTATAGTAAATAGCCTGCAGTCTGGTAGTATCAGAGATTTACTGGGGATACATCAAAGAAAGAGATTTTGAGGAGAAAGCAATTGCACATTAATGAATGTCTTATGGCTTCCCGAAATGCATGATTGCTTTGGCCTCTACCTATTCAGTAGCCCAGCAACAGTAGGACTAGGTCATAGGAAAGTGGTTATCAAAATGATCCATTTACAGGCCTGGTTTTTTTTGTTTTTTTTGTTTTTTTTTTTCATTTTTTGCTAGAAATTGAGCCTTTGAGATGCTTTGCAGAAAGTCCTTTCTGGTTACAATGTTATTAAATTCACCCTTCCTTTTATTAGCCAAGCTACCAAATTTGTCACCAAGGAAACGCAAACACAGTACAAACACTACTTTCTGTCCTATGCTGTAAGACTATGTTTGTGTAAGAGACCTTAACAATTATAGTGCAGCACAAAGCAGACTAACATTGCATAGAGTTATTTTTTTTTTAGGTTTTCTAACAGACTTAGAGCTTAGTTATTCAAAATTCCATTTCATTAAGACACTAGTGGACTTCCCAAACACCCCTCAGCCAAACATAAGATCTATTACAGAGAAACTTACATGGAAATAATTGGCTAAAAATATGCTTTAACAAGGTAAAAATTTCCATGATTAGGCTTCCAAAAAACAATCTCTGCCACTGTGTCTAAGTAAAATTTTGGGATGCTTTTAGGCCTAACTTAATGAAACAAAATAGGAAATGTAAGAAGACAGGTATTTATTTTTCTGCAGTTCATATCACATTATCTCCTGTACAAACCTCTTTCCCATCTTTCTCCTGATTCTGTAAATAAGGTGCCAAAGCGTTTCTGTTCTGATTATGAAGGCAGTACTTACTTCATTATAGAAGTAATTCTAGTCTAGTTCACCTCTCTACCCAGATAACTCTACTGTTCATTCCCTCATTCAGTGTACCACTAGTGCCTACTCAACTATGAGACCGAGAGAGGGTAGTCTATGAGTCCAGATATGGGTTTGATCCTGATCCTTTCAAAATTTCCCAGCAGCTATGGGAAAATCTCACAGTCTTTTTGTCACTGGCTTTCTAATCTGTAAAGGGATAGTATTTGTGTAATTTGCTACCAAACTTTAACATCAGACAGATCATTTTGCTAGAGTTTGTATAACATTAAGAACAAATCAAGATACCTGAGAGTTTTATTGGAAGAAAAGCATGGCAGATGTCTCCATAACCTTGATTAATGAAGGCTGTCAGAGATAAACAGAAGATATGGTTTGCTCCTACCTGCTTCTTCCACTTTTTTATAGATTTCACTCTTTCTTAATTTTAAAAGGTACAAGGGTTATTTTACTTATTTAAGAAATGGGTAAAAAGGTGTTTATCAGTTTGACAATAGTAATAGATAGAGCAGTGAGAAGGAAGAGAAGAATGTGAATGTGTGCCTCTGATTCTATTTGGTAGCAGATTCAGTAAGACTAAGCATTAAGGCAATTATGAAAAATTCACTTGTCATGGTATTTCTCAGACATGTAAGGTAATGAGGCAGCTGTGACTGGGGAGTCACTGCCACTTATTTTGAAGAATTTATGATGATACAGATTTTATTCAGTAAATCTTATTTGTAAGGAGAGAAAAGTATTTTGAGGATTACTGATAGATGGCTTTCATGGCTTTTTTTTTTTTTTCATGGCTTTTACAAGGCTAGTGTATTTTAAAGACAGAAGATGATCATCTGGTGTTTTATCTATACCACAAACACAGTGACACTGACTCCACTGCTCCTACCTTTTAGACATAGAGATCCAATTGCAGTTTAAGTGTTTTCAGTAACTAAGTTTCTTTCATTTGCATGAAAGCTAAGGTATACAGTTAAGCTCTGTTTTCACCCAGTATTTTCAGTCATTTGAATAATTAAGTTTCTGTATAACAACTGGAGATAGAGAGGCACCTATGGCTCCTAATCTTTAGATGGACTGGATCTCTCTGTGGCTACATTCAGAGATGTTTCCTTTTCCCTATCAGTTATGTATGGAACTTAGATACTTACTCTAGGAAGACTTGCTTATTAGCCATTAAATTATTGTAAGATTGGAGCCTTAATGGAAATACAGTACTGCACTAGCTTTTAACTCTAGTAAATTTTAAAATGTTAAAATATTTTTAAAGGGGAGGCATGAATGTGAGATTTTGCCTGTTGGAATTGTAGTTTAGCACAATTATTTAACTGCATATCATTTCTGTTCATTTAAAGGGTATCATTACACAGTCAGCAAAATCTTATGACAGTATCCAACCTTGGTGTTATCTTTGGACCAACTCTGATGAGAGCCCAAGAAGAAACCGTGGCTGCTATGATGAACATTAAGTTTCAGAATATCGTCGTTGAAATTCTGATAGAGCATTATGAAAAGGTAGTAGGAGATTATCTGAATGTTTTGTGATAAAATGAAACTGAGATCTCATTTTCATTGCCATTCAAAAATTCTTCAGGATTGTCTGAATTCAGCATTTGTAGAAGGTTATTGATAGAAAGAGTACCTTTTTCCTACCCCGTGCTATGGATCGGTATTCCTAGCAAGATTTTTTGGCTATGAAAGGTATAGATACAAGGGATAATCTCCTGTGCTTTGAAGGCATAGTTCTGAATCTTCATTAGCTTTCTGAAGATTGCTGTGTCCTTCTCATATCTAGAAACAGAACGAGAAGAGCGTACTTTGTTCTTCTATCTCTCACACTAGCAGTATATTGAGGTTCATTCTGAGTGAACTCATGGATTCTCCTGTGTGTACACTTTGTGCATCAGCACAGAGTCTTTCTGACTATTACTGTCTTTTCGGGATGTGCTATCTTCACAGTGGAGGTTAAGTCCCACCATGAAACCCCAACTATCCTTCAGTTCCTCTTTTCACAAGCAGCATCAATGGGGATTCTCAGCAGAATCCCCAATTCTACATACTCTGTCACTTTTCAAGTGTGTAGATACTAGATCAAACTGGTAAAAAGAAAAGAAAAATAAAAGTTTCTTAGGTGACGTTTTATCCCTAGTTACAGATTTTGAACCCATCAAATCTTTGTGATTTGAACATATGGATGTCTCTAGGTACTTCTTTTCATCTGAAGAAAGGTAACCTGTGACTCCATGGTTTATTTTGTTTTCCTCAAAGAGACAGCAGAAGTACATCTCACAATCGTTCCTGGAACACAGAATAAAAACTTTTTCAGGGCTTGAGAAGGAAAATCTATGAAATGAGAAGAAGTTACTTTCAGTCACTATCATTTCAGGAATCAGCTTCACTGAAAGGCTTCCTAAGTTTTGTTGTTGTTGATTTATTATTTGATTATAGAACCTGGCAGTATAGTCAAGACCTCCTTTACTTAATCCTCAAAATAAATAGTATTCTTAAGGTATTTTGTTGATTTGTATTACCTTATCTGACAATTAACAAAACAAAGGGAAAGAACTTTGGTTTTATACCATTTCACATTACTCAGCTCAGGGGCAGTTGAACTGGTTGGTAAGTAACTACTGACAGTACTGCTTTATATCATCAGTTATATTTCAAAAAGACTCATCAAAACTGGTATGACACTGGTGGTCTTCATACATGTAACTCCAAACCATACATATTACATTTCCAACACGGAATTTCCTTTCCAGAAAATCATCAGCAAATTCAACACAAAGACCATGACTGCACAACCAAAATCACCCTTGCTCTATTTCTCTGCATCAAGACATGTTTTTTCACTGACATAATACTTACCAATTACTACTATGTTTTTAATATACTTCAAGACCATCTCAAATCCTCTGTTAAAGTATTTTCTACTATCAAAGTATATTCGCTTTCATCCACTTTTTGAGTGGCACAAAGGTGTCTTCTCATTGTTCCCTTCATCCTGTTCTAAGAGTGCCCTATTGACAGGGAATCCAGAAGTCCTTGCAGAGACCCATTTTGCTTGGTATTTAACCTGCAATGCTTGGCCCTTGCTCCTTACACTACGGAGACTGAACACTTCTGATTCCTTCAGTAGCTTAACAGAACAGGCTATCTTTTTCTGTAGAACCTCTTCTCCATCCCACAGAACTAATCACAATTCCTTCCACAGAATTCTGTAAGAGATACTTGATAGAGTTTACAAACACAGTCTACATTAGGAGGAATAAGTGAGGAAGAAGATCTGAAAGAAAAAGAAATCTTTTGGTTATATTTTTCTTTTCCATCTTCCTCCTAGCCAGTTACCATTTTTACTAGAAGTATACCAGATGATTTTTAGGGTCTTTCAACACCTGTACTGCAGGTGTGGTGAATATTGCAGAAAAGGTGATACAAATGAAAGTCACCTAATTAAAGTTGCTTGGCCTTATTCTTGTTGGCAGGCTTGCTGTTCTCATCAGCAAAGAGTTGTTAAAACTTTATGTATACTTGTGTCAGATCCTGAAAAAATTGGAGTTTTCTATAGCAATGAAGTACAAAATTGACCAATGATAGCAGGGGTACATGAAAGGTAAAAATCAAGAGATGCTCCAAACCTAAAGGGTGATCCTCATCAAACTTGACTTCTTTGACAAAATAAAGTAGTTTTCTGAAATCCAAATGGGTTTGAAATAAGTTACAACCATGACTCTTTTCTGTGACATACAAAAGCTCTCACATGAACACAGAGAACAAAATTCAATCTTTCATATTTTTTTTAACAAATATACTTCTTAGGCAGGAGTTAGTAGTAAGTGCTTATTGTATGTTTCACAATTTAGATTGTTAAGCACTTCATAACTGGGACTAGAAAAAAAACATTTAAACAAATATTTTTATATAATTAGTATAAGTTTATGTACAGCTTGTTGTTCACTAATCCATTACTGTTCTTCTTGGATTGTAAAATCAGATCAGAATAAAGCCTATATTCTCTTAATTTACACTTCTGTAATGTGTGAGACTATTACAGCATTCATTTCAGGTGCAGCAATTAAGAAAAGAAATGGATTATTAATGGAAGCCTAAGAGTACCCCTATTGTTTGTCTTTTTTTCCTTTTTTTTTTTTTTTTTAAATCATACAGATATTTCACACTGCACCAGACCCCAATATTCCTCTTCCCCAACCTCAGTCCCGTTCAAGCTCAAGAAGGACAAGAGCAATTTGTCTCTCCACAGGTCCACGTAAACCCAAAGGAAGATACACACCATGTCTAGCAGATCCTGACAGTAAGTTAGTGCATGTTGACTTGTTATCTTCCTTTTTATGTCTTGCCTTTTAGTTATCCTGAATATCCAGTAAATATTGTATTCCAATAATATAAGCATCACAGATGGGTTTTCATCAGCTTTTTAACCTCTGTGAGTCACAGCCACACTGCTAAATGACTGCATTCCTTACTTCTCTCAGAGGAGAAAGAATATTTGTTTTTAGTGAATTCTTGTATTGCATACAGTACTCAAAAATATTTTATAGTAGACTTTATAGTCTAACCTAAGTGTAGCCTGCTTTGAAACTCCGCAAAGTTCACTGTATGACATTCACCTCATTTGCTTGTAAGATGATTGTTAAGGTTTGGAAGCTTTAATAAATGCAATTTGGTCAAGGTCGGAGATCAAAGCCATTACTTCGTTTTTTTCACATGCATGAAACTGTGGTCATTGGTTCAAAGTAAACCACTGCCTAGGTTGCCAAAACCACTGAAACTTTGTTAGTTTTACTGGAATAGAAACAAACGCTCATATTTTTGTGAGAAACATCATATGACAATGTTTAACAGCAGGGAGCTATGTTTGCAGTTAACAGCTGCAAATGCGTATTAATTTTCATGTAGAAGTGACTATTTAAAAAGTTGCATTTTCTTTTTCATTCAGTGGACCGTCACTTATTACTTACCTGCCTTACCATTAAGAGGTGTTGAAACTGTAGCAAAGAATAGCTTGCCAGCTACTGCAAGAGATTTCCAAAAGAACTTTTGTCTCCCTTATTTCCTCAAGGAGATTTACATTAAACTAGTACAGTAAATGAATCCACAGTTAAGGTTATCTGTTCTGTAGGATCTGTATTAACTCTCAATTCTGTAATGTTGGGAAATATATCCATGCTATGCTCTTGCATGGATGCTGCATTTTCTATATATGTTACATACTTCCTGTTGATGAGAATATAAATGTTGAATTAGAACAATAGCTGTCTACACATCAATTGCCTATTTGAATGACATGGGATCCTTAGAGTAAGAATTTACAGATGAGCTGTCACTTATATATACACCAGAAGAGAAATTGAGCAAGTTTCAACTGTCTTTCACTGTGTAACTTTTTTGCATTATTGTGGGGCAATTCTGTGCAAGTATTTTGCAGGACATATGCAAGCACAATCTTCTTTATTCAGACTCGAGCCTTCTACTGGTGGCTGGACTGGAACTAGCCCTGACCCAGGAACTCTCAACATGGGCTTTGCTTGTTGGCTCAAGTTCAGTATTTGCTACACAAGTTCCAGTTAAGATATCTCATTTGTGCCTGGAAGGGTGAGGCAGCAGCACAAGTATTCTCCTTGCAGAGTATCTCTAGCTGTGCCAGAAACAGATAAGAGAGAGCCCTAGCTTCCAGCAGTAGCTATTTCTGAAGTGCTAGATGGTTTTAAGTCATCATTTAAATGAAGGATAGACATTTAACTATATTTCAGGAATTTAAGGAATTTTATATGCTAGTAGAAAATGAAGTATAGATGCCAAGCTGTAGGAAATGATAGAAAATGTATCTGACAAATTTGTGCTCCAGCCTATCTTGCAACTTTCAAGAAACTAATGGCCTGTCAGGAGTAAGTTAGGGCACAATCTCATCTGGAATACCCACATTCTGAGCAGAAGTAGACAGAATATTTCAAATTACTGTTCCAGTGGCACTACTGCTTTCACACCTACTAGGCAAGACACTGGTGTTTGTGAGTATTGGTAAGTGGCTTTAGTCACCTGTTGCCATTGAAACTTTTGGAGGCAAAAGTATCTGTATCATGTTGTTATTTTATAAATACTATGTGGATGAAAAACACTGTGTGGATGAAAAATGTACGTTCCCTGCTTCTTCTGAAATTTGTGAGTTATATCTCCTAGCTGTGGGGAAAAAATCTTATTAGAAACTAGCATATGACTCACTAGACTATTACTGCATTTTTATGAATCCAATCTTTAAGATAACTCATCTCTCACTATACTGTAGGCCAGTGCTTCCTCATTTCTGATGCATGTTCCTAGCCTCATATCAACAAATTTCTTTAGGATGTTTCCACTTCATGTTGCACAATATCTTTGAAAATAATTAGATCAGCATATTTTTATGTAAGTAGGTCAACTTCTCTAATATCAGTCTAATTAAAGAAATTAATCAAATGTTCAATGTTAAAGTTGTAAATAATGGAATGAGTTGTCCTTCTACAGGACAGGGATTTCATGAAAGGTATGATGATTCAGAAAATAGCATATCTGTGGATAGACTTATGGACTAGTCTTAGAGAGACTGCCAAGATCCTCAGCAACTTGGTAAACAAAGTAAAACTTAAGTATTTAACTTGCTGGCAATAGAGTTATGCATTTCAGAACATAAATGAGACAAACACCACATTTGCTTTATTAAGCAAAGTAAGATGCTTGTTAAAAGATATTGTGACACTGTTTAATTTCCTAATGATATATTGTGGGCAGTTCTTTGAAAATGCAAACTTTTATTTGAAATAGTACCACCAGTAGATCATTATGTTCATCCGCTCTAGAGAAATATCCACAAAATGCAGCTTTTTGAGGTTAAAGATAGGAACATGTGAAACTTAGAGGAACTAAATTGCTATTTTGTCTTGAGAATGACTGTCAATGGAACCACAGATTAATGAATTTGATGACAAGTAATGTACAGGGGCTAAAGGTGGCATGAGAGAAATGTACATGGTAAGACAATGTAATTATCTTTTTATTTCTCTTTCGTCTCCCCTCCCTCCTGCCTAGGTGACTCGTACAGCAGCAGCCCAGATAGCACTCCCATGGGGAGCATTGAATCTCTCTCTTCTCACTCCTCTGAGCAGAACAGCACCACCAAATGTGCACCCCCACAGCCCAGGGAGAAATCAGGAGGGATTCCATGGATTGCCTCTCCCCCTTCTTCTAATGGCCAGAAGAGTTCGGGCCTCTGGACTACAAGTCCAGAATCCTCATCAAAAGAGGATGCAACAAAAACAGATGTGGAATCAGACTGCCAAAGTGTAGCTTCTGTTACTGGACCAGAGAATGCCTCTCCACCAACAGATCTGACCAAGAAGAGTTCTTACAGTCTATCCGAGCTGAAAAGATCTTCAGGTTCTTCCCTCAGATCAATTCCATCAGCTGAAGGTAATTTCCAAGGTCTTTTAGGACATCATTGCATTTACTGTGAGGTATCAGAAAACATGAGGTGCGTCTGAAATCTAATGATATTCTTTGATCTTGTTTGTTTATTTTTTAACTATTGTGGTGTGTTCTTTCACTTTTCAAACTGCTTCTGGCATATTTCTGTTGTCATCTGTACAGTTCACACAGCTTAAAAGATAACATTTTTTCTCCGAATTTAGAGTACTCACTGTCCTGCTGTGCTTCACTGAGGCTACTAACTTGCAAGATGATTTCTGGCTTATAATATAGAAGAGTTGGTAGCTATGGTTTATCCCTGTGTCAGAAGAACGAATCCGTGCAACATGATTGATAATGATCAAAGCTAGCATTTAAATTTAAAATCCATTATGCTTAATGTATCTAGTGAGTAACAGCTTTGTCTCTGCTTGTCCATGGCATGAAATGTACATCTGAAACCCTCCTTACAGAATAGAGTCTTCATTCTGCCATACCTGCATCTTTTTGTTATCCAATACAGCAAGTAGAGTAGCTTGAACACAAGATTATGGCTGAACATGTCTGTATATGGATGGACATGATGTTCAGGAACAACAATGAACTTTCAAACCCACCTTTAGGAATCCAGTTTCAATGTGAAAGTTAGGAAAGCAGTCTTCCTGTTCAGTCAAAGAAGGATGCTGATTTGAAGAACACCCTCCTAGCACCTAAGAAGCACTTGTGTTCCAAACAAACCTGTAGAAAGGGTCCTTACAATATAGAGAAGGCTGAAATTAGAGCTTCTTAATTTAGACACTTGCTTTACCTCTACATGAGAATATTGACAGCTATCTGGAAATTACTTTAGAACAGACGCTGTCTTGAAATGTTTTGGATTATGAAGATCAACAGTCAGCTCTGAAACAATGAGCTCCAGTGGACAAAGTATTAGTGCTGAGTTTGACACTGAGTTGTCAATATGATAAGTAATAGAAGTACAGGTAGGGTAAATATGTGTTTGTGTGGGAAGCACTGAAAGTTAAAGAAAGTTCTTTCCCGTGTCCCTCATGGTGTGTACAAGTTTTTTCCTACAACTCCCTTATATGAGCAAGTGTTAATTAATAACAAGATTGATATAGGTACTGTTTTTATAATTACAGAGACCTCTATATTATAACTGCCTTTAAAGCATCATTAAGCATCTGTTGTTCTTGGGAATAAAGAAACATAGAAGTACATGTGGATTCAGTTATTGTCTTGCAAGTGTATATACAAAGTAGCAGTCCACAGATCAGCTTAAAAAGCACGAGGTCATACCTTGTGTTCATTAAAAGGACTTTTTCTCTGTACAATACAGTCTCTGCAGCTATAGGTTTGTTTTATCAAGTTACAGTAACAATTGTTTTAGGAAAGTTTAATTATTAGTTCTTAATATATTTTTTTAATTTAAAAGCTTCATGAAGCTTCTGTGAATACTGAAATATTAATTCTTACAAATTAATATCATCTCATTTCTTAGTGAATACTGCTTTTAGCAAGACTTTGAACAAGATAACTTCCTGAGGTGCCCTCCAACATTAATTTTTCTACAATTGTATGCATTGTACTACTTTATAAATGTTGAGGGGGGTCATTTTCACTTTTTGTTTAAAGTACTATCTAGCCATTTAAGTGCAATGTAACTTTTTAGCCTTTACAATTTTAATCTCATTTCTTCATCCTTGCTGCTGGTCCTTTTCTCCTAGCTCTTTGTCTGAAAGGCTTTTTCTTCTAGTAAATACTTACTTAGTAAGTTCTTTCTCCCTATTTTGCTTCTTAAGAAAAAATTATTTGCGTTGCATGTGTCGTGAAATAACTTCAAATTAGCTTTAATATTCCTTATTGCTTTCTTTAGGTAACAAAAGCTACAGTGGATCTATACAGAGCTTATCTTCAACAGATACCAAAGATACACCAAAGGCTCCAGCAAACCCTGATTTGCCTCCCAAAATGTGCAGGAGATTAAGATTAGATACTGCATCAAGTAATGGTTATCAAAGACCAGGATCTGTGTAAGTCAAGGCCCATTGCAGTTTTGAATTGTTACAGTGTTGTCTACTATGAAGGGATCCCAAAGAGCTAGTATAAGTAGTAGAAAAAGCACCCATGAATACCTGATTTGAAATTTTCTTTATGTATTAATTAGTTATCTAGCTTCATTAAAATTGTAAAGTAAACAAAGGAGACACAACACAGTCTGCTAAAGTCAGTTGAAAGACTCCCATTTACTTCATTAGACTATAGATAAGGTCCCTAATGAAGACATGGATCTTTGGAAAGTGATAAGTATTATTATCTCTCACTCTTCTGAAATTTAATATTTCAAGGAGCACAATTGCTGCTTACTGCTCATGCCGTTAAGTGAAGAAGATCATCAGATCTTATTACTGTAGGTCAAAAATTGGAGTGAGGTTAAAAAAAATCTGAAATTTCTTCAGTTGTTGCATGATCAATAGTTGAGATCTTTGGTGTGTGTTTTTTCTGACAATGTTTTTTTTTCTTGAGAGGAAGATAGTTCTAACAATAGAGGTTATAATTTAGCTGGTTGAGATTTAGGTTAGCAATGATTCTTAGTGTTTATAGCACTAGCTTAAGAATTAGAAGATCATTGCTGTAATTTTGACTGTCCCAGGCCTTCTCTAGTGCCATGAGCAAGTGGCACAGTGATTATTTCCATAATCACTGCAGAACACCAAGAAATTTTCCAAATACTGGAGGAATCTGTTAAGCCTCTTCACTTCTTAAACTGGAAGAGATGACAGTAGCTATTTCACAAATTGATGTGTCTTAACTTAAACGGAAGTACACCTGAACAGCTCAGAGTTCAAGCATGAAAATAACAGACTGGAATAACAAGCACGTCCAGTATATCCATTGGTCATCCATGAATATAATTTTAAACATAGCGTGCTAAGGTTTTCCTACTTGCTGACTCAGCAAGGCTCTGGAGCACGTGGAATTCAGTGGCCTAAATTAGGTTATGCGCTTAAGAATTCTGTTGAATAGGGATTTAAATGCAACATTTTAATTTCCTTTGTTTCTCTAAGTGAATCATAGAATCACGGGATGTTTTTTATTGGAAGGGATCTTACGTATCATCTAATTCCAACCTCCCTGCTATGAATAGGGACACCTTCCACTAAACCAGGCTGCTCAAAGCCTAATCCAACCTGATTGGTTGATGTCTCACTGACTGGTAGCATAGCCTTCTGGTGTGTCAGCCACTCCTCCTAGCTTTGTATTATCAGCAAACTTGCTGAGGGTGGACTCTATCCCGTTGTTCAGGTCACTGATGGTGTTGACATAGACTGGACCCAGTATGGACCCCCTAGGGAACGGCGCTAGTTACAGGCCTCCAACTAGACTCTACACCACTGTTCACAACCCTCTGAGCTCTGCCAGTCAGCCAGTTTTCAATCCACCTTGCTGTCCACTCATCTATCCCACACTTTCTAAGCTTCATTACAAGGATGTTGTGGGGGACAGTGTCAAAAATCTTCCAGAAGTCACAATACACAACATCCACTGCTCTCCCCTCATCTCCCCAGCTGGTAATGACATCACAGAAGGCTGCCAGGTTGGTCGAGCATGATTTTCCCTTGGTGAATCCATGCTGATTATTCCTGATAACCTTCGTCTCTTCCAATTGCTTGGAAATGGCATCCAGAACAGGTTGTTCCATCACCTTTCCAGGGACAGAGGTGAGGCTGACTGGCCTGCAGTTGCCCAGATCCTCCTTGCCCTTTTTGAAGACTGGCGTGACATTGGCTATCATCTGGCACCTTTCCCATTCTACAAGACCTTTCAAAGATGATAGCAATCACACCTGCCGGCACCCTCAGCAAGTATGGGTGCATCCCATCGGGGCCTAAGGATTAGTGTGCATTGATTTTGTCTAGACGCTCTCTGATCAGATCCTCCTCAACCAAGGGGAAGTCTTGCTTTCCCCAGACTCTCTCCCTTACCTCCAGATCTGGGATTCCCAAGGAGCAGACTTGGCAGTAAAGACTGAAGCAAAGAAGACATCCAGTATCTCTACCTTCTCAGCATCCCCTGTTACAAGGGCACCCACCTCATTCAGTAGTGGACCCACATTTTCCCTTGGCTTTCTTTTATTATTCCCATACTTTAAAAAGCTTTCCTTGTTATCCTTGACCTCCTTTTCCAGTTTTAATTCCAAATGGGCCCTAGCCTTCCTTGTCTCATCCCTGCAGGCACTGGCAGTGTTCCTGTATTCCTCCCAAGTGGCCAGGCCCTTTTTCCACATTTTGTAGGCTTTCTTCTTGCCTTTGAGTTTCTCCATGGGCACATGGTCAGCACAGAGGCCTCTGGCCACCTTGCTCTGATTTCTTACTCTTAGGGGTGCACCAGTCTTGAGCTTGTAAGAAATGGTGTTTAAGTGTTGACCAACCATCTTCTCCCACACTGGGCAGTTCATCATTTTCTCGAGTCCCTGCCTTTGCCTTCTTGGTCTGGACTACATTGCTAGAGCTCATTGGCAGCAAAGACTGAGGCAAAAAAGTCATTGAATTCCTCAGCTTTCTCCATATTCCAGGTAATCAGGTCTCCCGTGTCCTTCCAGAGAGGGCCCACAATTACTCTAGTCTTTCTTTTATCACTGATGTACCTATAGAAGCCTTTTTTGTTGCCCTTGATGTCCCTGGCCAAATTTAATTCTAATAGGACTTCAGCTTTCTTAACCTGATCTCTGCCTGAATAATTAAAACATTTTTTAAAAAAACATGTTTCCTTGTCTTTAGATGGTTAAAAGTGAAATTAGTCATCAAGGTGTGCATCAAACATGGCATTGCTAGCCAGTTGAGGGAAGTGAGTGTCCTGCTCTACTCTGCACTGGTGCAGCCTTACCTCGAGTAACAGGTGCAATGTGGGGCACCACAATATAAACAAATAGAAAACCATTAGTGTCCAAAGAAGGACTACAAAGATGGTGAAGGGTCTAGAGGGCAAGACATATGAGGAGCAGCTGAGGTCATTTGGTTCATTCAACCCAGAGCAGAGCAGGCTGAGGGGAGGCCTCATGGCGGCCTGCAGCTCCCTCATGAGGGGAGCGGAGGGGCAGGCGCTGAACTCTGCTCTCTGGGGACAGCGACAGGACCTGAGGGAACGGCATGGAGCTGGGACAGGGGAGGGTCATGCTGGGTGTTAGGGAATGGTTCTTCATTGAGAGGGTGGTCGGGCACTGAGACAGGCTCCCCATGGAAGTGGTGATGGCACTGAGCAGTTCTTGGAATTCAAGAAGCGTTTGGACAGTGCTTTCAGACATGGAGTCTGATTTTTGGGTGGTCCTGTGTGGAGGCAGGAGTTGGACTCGGTGATCTTTGTGGGTCCCTTCCAGCTCAGAATATTCTATGATTTGATACTCTGTGTGTTTAATTAATGAGCAAAGTATAAAGCAAGATGCTTCCTTATTTTCAGAGTGGCTGCAAGAGCCCAGTTGTTTGAAAGTGCTGGTTCACTTAAACAAGCTTCTTCAGGACGGTAAGTATCTCATACTGTTTAACAGCTTGTAAAATCCTTTGTGTTTTTCTGGCTCCAGAGATTAAAATAGAAACATTGGAGCTTTGTTCTGTGTCTTCAGAACAGCATCATGTGGCATGCAAAGCTGTCTTGGTTTGTTAAACTTATCCTTTCTACAGAAGAATACTAAATTTCATATATATTAGTGACCTGTCTACACTTTCCTGTAAGGAAATTGCAGTGAGAGATGCTCAGATTAGTGAGCTGCCTAAGAACACAGCTACAAGAGTAAATTAACAGGATGAGGGCACTGTATTTATTCCATTTAGCTGCTTGTATATACATACTTGCAGCAGAGTAGTAAACCTGCTAGTTCATGATAATGTGCTTGTGTAGTCAAGTCCTGAATAACAGCTGCTTTAGAAAGTTCAGGATTAATTTATTGAGGATCCCTGTTATTCCCATCACACATCTCCTGCCTTACTACTTATCTGGAGAAATTGTTGCCCTTTCTTTGTGATAGTCTGCAGCAGGAATTACTTACATTTTCTTTGTAATTATATACATTTAGTTGGTGGATTTGGCCTATTTGTACATAGAATGAAGCTAGAATGTTCCTATAAGTGTTCGTCTAGGAAGCAGTAGTATTTTGCATTAACCAGACTACAATTAATAGGCTAAAGCAGATAAACAAATAAGTGGATGCAGGGGAAAGTCTCTCTCTCTTTTCACTGTCCCTGCATTTCAGATTTTTTGAGATAAATTGTATGTTTTTGTCCATCATTCTACTTAGCGATAGCACGATCTTACTGGAACTGTTGAGCAATGAAATGTTAATTGAAGAATTCAAATATATTAATAAAATAGCATAGTTGTAAACAAAGATGCCAGTGTGCGCTGAGATGCGCAGTAGTGGAATACAGCTGTCTTATCTGACAGATCTAGCAGGGGAGAGGAGAAAGCTGACCTGCAAAGGCCTGCTGATTTTGTTTGAGAGAAGTGGTTTACAGGAATCAAGGCTGTTCTTGTTTTGTGTAGTAGATGAACTATAAGAAGACCAAAGAAACAGTGTGATGGTGAATGGAAAGGGATAAAAAGAACAGGGAATTAATTTAAGGAAGAAAAGTATAAAAGAAGAGACTGGAATGTTCTTAAGCCAGTGACCTAAGCCAAGAGCAATGACTGCTTCACCAGTACTGCATCATTTTACTTCCATCTTTGTTCCTTCTCTTATTTTGTATTGCTCTCTTCTTGTAAACTCTATCCTGATGTTCCCTCAGAACCTGTGCCATCTCTATCTGTATATAAAAAGCATGTAAGAAGCCAAAATCTGATAAAGGAAAAATGTAGCAGCTTGATAATGGATATGGAGAGCAGATAAGAAAGCAGAAAATGCTGAAAGACTTAATAGCTCCTCTACTTCAGCCTTCCTAAGAAAAGCAGAAGAGCAACAATAACAAGGAGAATGGAAAACGAGAGGTCAGCAAGCAAAATGAGGAAGAAATAAGAAGCAGCTCAGCTGTTCCTGTAATGCTGCTCAAGTCTGACTGAGATTTTGCATTTCAGAGCCGGCTCATATTTCCTTCTCATGCATGCTATGGAGATGAAGCCTGAATTGAGTCCTTAGTATATTCTTTTTTGCTCTGAATTCATGATAATTACATTTGATCCACCAATTAGAAAGGCCTTCTGTGTTCCTAATTCTGCTGTCTAAGGAGTATATGCAGGGCAGAGTGTAAGACAGAGAAACTGTTTTTAAGCTGATCTCATGCCAGAAATATTTAAGTCAGGACTGTGTTGACCTCTGTGCAGGGGTAATTTATGCTGCTATACATAAATGGTTTTAAAATTTATAGCTACTGCTTACCTTACATTACTACTTACAAAGTAGTATCTAAGTAGCTTCATTCTGACTCTAAGCATCTGTTACCTGAAACAGTATTTCATAATCACATGTACAATAGATGGATTAAAAGTATCTATGTGGCTTTGCAGTCTCATACTGTCTTATGTATTCCATCAGATAATTTCAGACTCAGTGCTTTACCACCACAGTGACCTGGACTGACTTAATTCCTTCTTCCAGGTAGTCTTTGCACCACTCCGTTCTGACTTTGAGTAATGCACTGTCTCAACTATGGAAATTGTATCCCCACACATTTTTTTCTTTTTTAAAAATTAGTCATTATTTGGGCTGGTTGTTACCAGTCTTTGTATACACTTGCCCTTATAGTGGCATCAGTTTGAATAGGTTTATTATAGTCAGAAAGAGAAAGGTTGACAGTCCATGGTACATGTTTTAGGATTGGACAGGTAAGACCAAAATACAATGCCCTGTCCAGCCTGAGCTCTCTTTTTCCTGTTTCAGAGTTATTTTCACTTCTCATTCATCCCATTCATTAACTCCTGACATCAAGTTTATTAATTGTCCATCTCCCATACTGTGGTATTAAGGTACTGTGCACTCTGGGACCAATCTTTGTTGGGGACTGAAAGAGGTGAAGAAATTTTCTTACTGGATTCAGAAATATTGCCATTACCTAGCCTGAGATTTCTGTATTACAGCTTTTATACAAAAATGCACCAACACTGACTTTGATTTAGAGGTGCACATAAAATGAGAAACCGCATCATAAAGGATTTTCATTAGAAGAGAATACATACAAAAGTAGGGAACAGGAGCTGGTGACAGCCAATAGCCCTGGCTTGGCAGCAGGATCTGTGGGTGCCAGGCTGGGACTGTAATAGGAATAGAAAGGCTGAGACTGTAATAGGAATAGAAAGGCAACATGAAATCCTCTAGTTCCATGCTTCCCTCCCAGCCATATGATTAAATACTAAATATTTCCAGTCATACTTCTGCTTTTATTTTCATGCTATATTTTGCATTTCCTTAAAAAACTGGAATACTGTTTCCAGCCCAGACCAGCATTTTCTACTTACTCATAAATCTACCATTTCTACGAGTCGACAAACTTTTCTTCTTCCTGCAAGATAGTATTAACTGATGAGTCATCTGAAAGAAATTCATGTGTTTTCCCTGATTTGTTCATCTGGCTTCTGTCTGTGTCTTTCTAGACTGAAAACTTACTATGGCAGGAGCATAATTTTAAAGCTTATTTATAACTGTTAAAATAGGTTATTAAAAGTACTTCAGTTGTTGTTGACCATGTATAGTCAAGTAAAATAATTTCTGATCTGATGAGTACCAATCCTTTGACTACTAGTATAAATTTGTCATTACAGTCTCAAAATAAAATTATAAAAGGTAGTAAAAGGGAAAATTGATTTTTCTCCATTGGATTCTATCCATTAAAAATGGATAGAATCCAATATCCATGGAAAGCAGAAACTTCTAGGAAATGTGGGCACCATTTTCTGATTTTTTTTTTCTCTGAAGTCAACACTATGAATTACACTCTTCACAAAAGGTTAGCATCATCTTAAGAGAACCATAATAGATGACGGTGATGTCATCACATGCTTTTTAATGAGCAGACTTGATTGCAGGGAGGAGAACACTAACACCATAAGAAACAATATCCATTTTCATAATTGCACAGAAGAAGTTGCCCAGGAGTCTGTGAGCCCTTTTCCTTAGCATTGCTTCTAGATGGATAGGGTTGAAGTGAGCAGCAAGACAAAGAACCTAAGTTCTCAAGTTGGGTGTGGAAGGAATAACCAGGGGCTTGAAAATTGCTCCAGAAGTATAAGTAAATATTCTTAGGCTTTGTATCAGGAGCAAGGTAGTGGGAAGATAATGTGAAGAATCCAGTAATTCAGAGCTTTTCAGAGGGTGATTTTTTTATACCTTGTGTTTGTGTATCTGTGTATTGCCAAATGCTGGGTAGTTTTCTCTTTCTGAGAACTGAGCAAATCAGAGTTCATGTTTTCTTATCTTCTTTTTACTTTTAAGATAAACATATTTGGATCAGGAAAAATTAGAAGCTGAAAACAGAGTGGTTTACTAGACATACAAGCATACAGGAGATAATTTCATTTTACTAACTTTCTAAGGGCACTAAAAAAAACATGCCATATTTTGAAAATAGCTTGGAAAATTCTCCCTCATTTACATATTGCTATTCTGTTTTACAGTTGCCTTCAATGTCTTATATCACAGTATTACTCAGATGTTCCATTTTTAACATGGGAAACTGGCTCAATACTCATGCCACTAAGTGGTGAGGTGCCACATATGATCAAGTGCAAAATTGTTTCTGTGTTATAGTAAATTCATGACCGATTATCTGATTAACATTTCCATTGTATTCATTAATAACAGTTATTCTGCTGTTTTACACATTAAAAAAATAATCCTTATTATGCCGCATAGGAATTAAATGTGTTTTGTTGTTGTTTTGTTTTGTTTTGTTTGTGTGTTTTTCTGAATGTTAACAGTCTGGGTCAGTATATTATAGAACATTTTTAGCACTCTGTCATAATTACTTTGATAAAATAATGATCTTGGTTTAAAATAATTTATATTTTATTTATTTTATTATTCATATTATTTATATAATATATTGCATAATTACTTATATTATATATTATAAATATATATTATGTAGAGTAACAAGACTTACTGATTTTTTTGTCTGTCTGTCCTGTTTACTGTAGAAGGCAAGTTCTTCATAGCAGTGACTGTATTTCATGGTGAATATTTAGTCCTTGAGTCTATGTAAGATCAGGGTCCGAGTCAGAACCAGTAACTGTACTTCCTGTTGGAATATTAATGCTGGTGCTTAAAGAAAAGCACAATTAATTTTTTTGCCTATGCAGGAACTGATGGTTTCATTTCTTCTCTAGAAATGAGAGTGGATATAAAGTGGATGTTGTGTGGTGGCAGTAAATATTTTTTGTGATAATTTTTGTTATATCTAAATTAAAAAGACACAAGAAGTAGTTTGTGATATTGAGGTCAAGTGGAATTACTGGCTTTATGTATTTATGTATTAAGCAATGTACATTGCTTAGAACTGGTTCTCTTTCTCTCCCCCACCAAAGTAAACCAATAGTATCCAAAAACATAGCCCCATATGATGGCCTTGTAGTCCCAAGACATAATTGATATTTTGCATGCCCTTTCTCATTACACAGTATGTTAAATCATGCTATGTAGCAGCACACCACAGTAGTGTTTTTATTATACAAAACAGAGGAAATATTTGTAAATCATGGAGAGGATTTACTAGATCATTTCTTGAAAGCTCACATGTGCATCCCCTTTCATACCTTTTTAGAGATTCAGATTAATCACGACGTGATAGTCTTGATTGGCTCCAGGGTGTAAGGCCACGGTAGAGGGATGCTCTCTGCGCCCTTTAAGAAATGTCCCAGTCTGTCTCCCCAGATTAGTGTGGAACTTCCACAGTGAAGAGCAATGGACCAGTGGCAGTACACAAATAAAACAGTCTTTTCCTTACACTAAGGCTTATGATAAGGCACTATCATTCATATGATGTATGACTCAGTTATCTCACTGTTGTGGGAGGAAAGACAGAATAGATTACAGGTCACTTGCATATACACTTTCTCAAAAAGTACGCCAAAAACTTAAAACTTCACCAAAGGTCACATACTAGGTCATTGAGATAAATGCTGGCTGGAAGGAAAGCTGAACTGGTAGCCCCCTATTCCATCATACAAAGGTGAAATGATCTACAGGTTCGTCTTTGCTTGGCATAATGTGGTTTTCCGATAAGGTTAAAGAAACTCAGAAAAACTGGTGGGTCATACAAAAATTGCTTCCAGTATATAAATTAAAGTCAAGGTATTACTGTTATAGGTAAAGCACAGGAATCTAGTGAGAACTCTTAAGCAACACATCTTTATGTTCAATCCCTCATTTTGTGCTTTGTAGAAGCATGGTGCTAGAAGCCATATCACCAGGTGACTGATAATCTGTCCTGCTCTGTAATCAAATCATGATGTATCTAAATAGTTCTTTTACAGATGTCTGAATAGTGCTGTTTTGTTTTGTTTGTTTGTTTGTTTTTTCTTTCTTTCTTTCTTAATGAATCTTTAGTAATTAGAATTCTTCAATTCAGAGATCCTCCAATTCTTAGCATCTTAGCAGTTCCAGTGGTTTGCTATTCTGACCAAGAGTAGGTTTTTACAGCTATAAATGAAGAGATAAATGTAGCTGTCTACATTTAGGTCTCTTCATGCCAGGTTCTATTTGAGAAAATATTTAATTGAAGGTTTCGCTAAGGGCAGTGGCACCTGGAGAGCCATTCCTTGCGCTCTCAAGTAGTCATTTACCATAGCAGAACCCAGGCCTTGAGAGCCGGCTGAGCTAGACACAAAGTTTATTTATGGACATCTGAGGTGGCCGAAGCTGTAATCCACTCCAAGTACCTAATCTAGATCTCCCATGCTGCAATTTAAATCAATTTATATCTCTTTCACAGTTAGCCTGGAGGACACATTACTCTTTTTAGTCCAATATTTGCCTTATATTATATTATAATTATATATTTATAATTATATTATAATATATAATTATATAATTATAATTATATTATAATTATATTATAATTATATTATAATTATATATTATATTCTTATATTTGTTATTTTCTTCTGTAGAGTAATCAACTGTATTTTCTCACAAACCATGTCATTAGACCTTTAATAACTTGATGATCTCTTTGAAATTCTCTCCAGGCAGTCCATTACTTGCTTCAAGGAATTTGCTCAGTTTATATATGTTTGAAGTACAGTTTCAACTAGAACAAAAGTGTTTGTGTTTTTTTTTTAATGTTATTGTATTCCTGTTTAAATTTCAAGTAGAATGTTGCTCTATTTTCTGCAATAACATACTTGATAACTGCAGTAAGCCAGAAGTTATTGTCTGCTATAATTCTGCTCCTCTGAACTACTGTGTAACTAGTTGTTATCATTATGTATTTGTGCAGCTTATTATTCCTACACTTCCTAGGTTTTCACTCCATTTTTTCATACATTTTTCCTTATTTTTTCAAACCTATATATATTTCTTTTTCTTTCAGGCAAGCAAAAGCCATGTATTCCTGTAAGGCTGAGCATAGTCATGAGCTGTCTTTCCCACAGGGGGCAATATTTTCCAATGGTAAGATGTTTTACATTCTTTGTTTACATGAAAAACACACCAGCCAACAAATAATAATTAAAAAAAAAAAGAATGGTACCCACAAGATAAGAGAATGTAATTCCATTTCCAGCTCTTGGCTTTGGCCTTGATTATTATATTGCTGTTGAATAAAAGCTGTTTAAATAAATATATGAAACATGTAGGGTCTTTTAACTGTCTTAATTTATTGTAAATATGTTTTGTTTGGTTGTTTTTTTACAGTGTATCCATCAGTAGAACCAGGCTGGTTAAAAGCAACTTACGAAGGCAAAACAGGACTCGTTCCTGAGAATTATGTTGTCTTCCTCTAGTAATCTTCAATGGACAGCAATATCTTCATGGTATCCATGGTAACAAATAATAAGCACTATGATTTTTATCTGACACAGATATGGGATCAGCCTGTTAGCTGAGAGTGGTAGATTTCCTTCAGATACTGCAGCTGCAGGTTATATAGCTCCCTATCAACGGAACAGAATGTAATGAAACAGTTAACAGTTACTGTACTGAAGACGGTACTCTGTTTAAATAACTTCCATTGTTTGCAAAAGGTTGTTCTGTTCTTCTTTTATGGGTAAGGAACACTACAGAAATAAAATCAAAAAAGTTGCCATTTAGCTGCAGACCTTCAGGTTCTCGGATGTTGCTCAGAGAAGTGTGAAATTTAGAGGCAATGCACTCTGTGACATTTCTTACAATCTGTTTCTTTTAATATGAAAAATTGTGTTTTTTTTCCTAATGTAAGTAATGTTTCTGTTGTGATCTGAATGCTCCCATAGAAAAATCAATTCTGAGATTAGTCCTAATCATTTCAAATAAGAAATGAGTCTTCCATAAATCAGAAGTTTGTACTTGTTAGTCATTGAGATTACAATATGTTATAGAATTTATGTAACTGATAATGAAATCAGATTATACACTGCCTGAGCAGTAAGTGCTCATTCAAAATGTGATGTGTTTAATGAATGTTTCATTCAAGTACTTCTTAGATTTATTTCCTCCTTTCTATATCAATATAAATAAGAATAATAATAACTAGTATTTCTGTAATAGCAGTCAGGTGGAAGATACTCTTGGTGTATCTCAGAGCAACAGCAGTAGAAAACAAGGAGATACTCAATCTGGAATATCTGCTAGATATTCAATCTTCATATCTGGTAGATATGAAGTGAGCAATGAAAAGCAGCAATATGTTTTGAAACCTTAGATAAAAAGTAACTAAAAGTCCTTTTCAAGTTTTTTTTCCATTTCAAATAAGACAAAAGTACTTAGCATTATTTCTTCTGACTTCCACTAAATTATTTGGCAAATGTTCCTCCGTTACATGGAATTAAAAAAAAAAAATGAAAAAAAAAAAAAAAATAGAATAACCTTGGTTGATAAAGATTTTGTAAATACCCATTGTTTGCTCTTGGTGGGCCTGGAAAAAAAAAAAAAAAAAAAAAAAAAAAGAAGATATAAGCAGCTTCCTAAATTTGAACCTCTTTCTTTTACACCTTGAGGGAAAACATGCAGTGCTTACTTGGCTAGTTACTGTGGCCTGTTGAAAAACAAGATACATAAGCACCATATTAGTAGCTTTTCAGCATTAGTGGCACAGAAGGAATCCACTGTTTCATAGACCTATTCAGTCTTAGTTCTTTGTTCAATAACAGTAATCAGTATATAAACTTCTGTTGATTTATAAGATGTACACTGCTTCCAGAATGTTTTAGGAAGAACTTTTGCTAGGACTAAAAACACCAGTAATCTACCAGTTGCTTATTTTATTATTTTCTAAGCCTTTTGGGGGTTTAAATTAAAAAACAGATTTATTGCCAATATTAAGAAGCACATCAGAACCTTCTTTACTTGTGTATAGTGCATGATTTCTGCAAAAAAAATCCGTGTTGGAATTCAGGCTGGTGGCAAAAGCCTGCAGGATCCTTCTCGCTAGTTGAAGTATCAAGTGGCACTCAGGAAAGTGGAGAGACTGGAAGAACATCCTTTCAAGAATGGTGTGGCATTTCAGAGGGGGGGTCTGTGGCAGTAAGCCAGGCCAGTGTGGGTAAGGCAGTTGAGGAGAGACCCCTTGAATTAGTGACTGACTGATCTGGGTTCTTTCTTCACCCTAAACAGTTTTATTAGGTCCCAAATCATGTTTTCCCTCACCTTGAGTCCAGTCTGTATTCAGCACATTGTGATGAAGGGTTCATCGCAGGCAGTGGAGGCACACACGTGTGCTTGTCAAATTTTCTCAGAGCATGAAGGGAAGTGAAGAGAAGGACTTTTTCACCAGACTGAGCCTTATTTTTAAAGCAAGCCAACATTTGTTTGTGTAAGCTATGCCTGCAGCTGCTGTTGCCCTCAGATCAACATGGGTTTCGTTGTATTTTTATTGTTATTTCACAATCCAAAAATTGCAGGGTGCCAAAAGGCTTCCCTCTGTTGAACTGCTCAGGAGAATGCTGCTGCAGCGGAAGAGGAGTAGAAAGGGAGACAGAGCTGTGAGCAGAGGTTCCAGGCCCCGCACGTGTCTCACCCATGTGGAGAAATGCAGTGGTCTGGGTCTATCAATTGCACCAGGCAAACTGACCTTTGTTTAACATCCTTTTCTGACCCCTCGTGCCTCTTACAAGGAATTTGATTGTTGTGAAATTCTTGAGGAACGGTGAAACAGAAAATGCGTGCTCTTACTTGCTTTGCTTTAGTCTGAGTAAATCAAAAACAAAATGAAAAGAGAGAGCAGGAGAAGACTAATTGTAGGTAACCTCACAATGTTTGCATGTGTTTGGATATTCTGCAACAGTATGTTTTGAAACCAGCCGATCTGAGTGCAAGCTAGAAGACTCAAAGATGCTCAGTTCGTATAAAAAATCATAAAAATGAAAGGTTCAATTACAGATTAAATAAGTAGAGCCTGTAAGCATTGAGGGAAAGGTTGTAGAAGGAGGAATCCCTGTAGAGAGGTGGTGTGTCTTTTCCCGTGCATTCATCTTACATTAGACACGCGAGTCAGTTGCAGAAGACAGTTTCATGAGAAAGGGATCTCATTCATTGTTACTCACAAAACAAATCTATCTTTTCCTCTTTAAGACAGTGCACTTTTCAAGGCCCTTCTTCTGTTGAACCAGCCATGGTGATCACATAAATAATTTTAAAGTAGCTTAGCTTTAAAATGTTATTTTCATCTGGAAATGTTACTCCCATGCTTGACTACAGTTAGTATCAATGGAAAGTAGGGTTATTCTGTTTCTCTCTACTGCGGTACATAACAAGCACTTTCTGTATCATTCCACTGCTGGGTTGTAGATGCCTCTGCTCTTCCTTGACTTTCCAAGAGGGAGTTTATCTCCAGGAGAAGCTGTACAGTGAACTGGAAAGTTACGTACCTAGGTGCTCACTGACTGGAATGGGGGAAGAGTGCAGCACCAAGGCATGTCTACTGACAAGACTCTCAGCCCTGGCCAAAAATCCCTTCTAATATTTGTAAAGGATCAGAAATCCATGTAAAATTTAACTGTCGATATAATACTGAGATAGTGCCTTACCAGCAAGTTAGGCAAGCTGAACTAAATTAGTTCATAGGATTGATTTACTATTTTTTGTGAAAGTCAGAGTCACTCTACAAGCAAAGTTTAATTTTATTATATTTTTTTCTTAATTATCCTTCCTAAAAGGATATAGCAGTTTTCTCAGAATATCACTGTAGAATTTGCGGTAGATAACATGTTGTGATTGCTGTTTGTCTTGTGAAAATACCCACCACTTATGTAATTAGCCATGTTTTTTCTATGTTAAACTTTTGGTACATGTTGCAGTACAACATGAATCAAATTAATAGTGTGAAGGACTGATATATTGTATGATAAATATGTAAAGGATATTATATTATATATTCACACTTTTTATTAATGATAAAGATGAAAAAATATTTTTTGTGTAATTCCTATGAGTTCAGTATTAAAATGTCCTTGCCATATTTTGGCATTTAGAATACTATGTAACAAAACTCTTAAATTAAACCATAGATATCACTTAAATCCCTAACTAATCTATAAAGTTCATTTGTTCGATTATTTCTGGAAAAAAATGACGCACAGATTTGCTGACCAGTCTACTCTATGATAGTAATAGTAACTTATTTAACTTTTATATATTTTCTGTTAATAATCTCTATTATTTGCCTGTAATTGAATTCATTTTAATATGCCTTTAGGAAAGATACATTAGGAAGAGAAAAGGATAGAAAATTCAGCAGTTCAGAACAATAGTTACAACAACAAAAAAGCATTATATGGCAGTAATTGGCTTTTTGTTACATTTCCCCACCAGTCTATTTTCTAGTTAATAAGGTTGGATCAGAATAAATGATGAACCCCAAAAACCTCTTGTTCCTAATACTTCCTTTCCTAAGGCAGCAGTTGGTACAATTTTGCCTTGAGTAGCAAGAAGAGAAAGCCCAGTAAGGAAGCTTATCCTCAGGCTGGGGTGGATCTTCTCAACTGATGGAAACTCTCAGAGCTCTAGTGAGCACAAAGATAGACCCTTGGCAAATTATAGTGAGGTTTCGCTGGCCAGAAGCCCCCATACAGTAAATGCAATATAAATGGAATATTCTGTTAATGGGAAAACATGTGATATGTCTTGGCATTATCCTTTTGTTGTTTTTGTTGTTCATCAGAGTGCCCTATCTGAATCATTCAGTTACCAGAGATCAAACTAAGCAAGGTTCAGTCCCACTCTTTGTGGTCATGCAGCCCTGACAGCCACTGCTGATGCAGCCCTTCCAGTTACTGTTCGTGCAAAAGTCAGACTGTTGATCAGGCTCTATCAGTACAAGTTGGGAGGTCTCTTTTTGCATAGGATTTTGCAAGGGTTTTGGGAGTTTGCTTTGTTTTGTTTTAATAAGGTGCTTGGTATCCAAACAGCTACTAATACAATGTTGTAATTCAGTCACTGAAGATAATAGCATTGTTTTTCTTGTCCTGTATGTGGCAGTATTTAATAAGCCGTAGGATAATCTGTGTTAAGTATAGAGAATGGTGCTTCAACCCTTGGACGTCTCAGCTGAAAGCTATTCAGCAACTGATCTTTTCGCAAGTGTTGTATCAATAATTGTCATAAAGTTCTGGCACTAGAGGCTGCATAATGATCTCAGCACTACGAGAGTTTCTGTTAGAGCAAAGGGCAAAGCAGCTGAACAGGACAGATAGCTTCAATTTTTCAAGCATATTTATGACAATTTTAGAGGTATTAGAGTTTATAGGGGTTACCTTAGAAACTATATGGTATTTTAATAGGAAAGTATATACAATCAATAACTATATATATATTTAATAAAGTCCTACTAAATTATCTTATTGAACTCTCTGTTTATTTTGTAGTGTGGTTTCAATAATTATCTGCACTCTGTATATACCTACATGTAAATAATTGGCATGATATGCATAAGCTGACTTGCAGACATAATTCTATGTTGTACTTTACACTGTATTTCGAAAATTTGAAAAATGTTTTTAAAAATAAAAAGCCTTTCTACACAGACTCATTTCTTTATTATTTTTAAACTCGGACTCTGATTCAGCATTTCTTTTTTCCAAAATAATAACACTTCAGTGCTGCACAGAGTTGCTGTCAATGGCTCAATGTTCAAGTGTAAGTGTTCATCAGTCAGAAGGGGCCCCTTAACAATGCCTCTTAACAATGGTCCCTTAACAATGCCTCAACAATGCCAAGTGCAGGGTGCTGCACTTGGGTTGGGGCAATCCCGGACATGAGTACAGACTGGGAGAACTCATTGAGAGCAGCCCTTTGGAGAAGGACTTGGGGGTTCTGGTGGATGAAAAATTGGACATGAGACAGCAGTGTGTGCTTGCAGACCAGAAAGCCAGTGATATCCCAGGCTGCACAAAAAGCAGAATGGCCAGCAGGGTGAGGGAGGTGATTCTCCCCTTTACTCCATCTTTCTGAGACCCCACCTGGAATACTGCGTCCAGCTCCAGCCCCAGCCATTCTATGATTCTATGACCTGATCCACTTCTACCAAGGGTTCCAAGACGTCATTGATGAGGTCTTTGCCTCTGAAAATTCTCAGTGGATGGATCACTGGAAGGGATTTTGGTGATCCAAAGCAGACAGTACTTCCTGGAAGTGAAGTAACACCAGTGATGTGATTTCTGCAAGTTTTCTTGCATCCCCTTTCCCAGCATTTTTCCAAGGCTTTTCCCTCAGAGACCAACAGCTTTTCTAGTGCTGAAAAGGGAATTATTCACCTGCGTAGACTTTCCTGAAGGGATTCACCAAATACCCATGCAACTGTTAAAGGTCTAGAGGAAAAAAAAAAAAAAAAAAAAAAAAAGGAAAATCAAAGCAATTAAAGCAGTTGATAAAGAGCTAAAGGCTCTGGTCTGAGTTTCATCTTTGTGTGGTTTTGAAGAATGCACAGGGCTGGCAGGTCCCAATCAAATTGCCTATGTAGACTCAATTTCTGAATATCCACTTTTATTGCCTTTAGTTGTGTGCTCACCTGCTGTGTTTGCTCTTGGGGTAGTGCCAGCACAGCACTGCAGTGGGTGAGGGCTCCGAAATGGTGGCTGCTGACGTGCAAAGAGGCCGCACACTGCCACCGGTGGTCACTAAACGTGACCTGCACGTTGCTATATTCCTAGCAGTCAGGAGCCAGCGAGGAGAAAATGCTCCCCTTGCCAGAGCACCATGGGGACATTTTGGACACGAGGTAAATCTGGGGGTGACTGAGTACAAACAGGAGCAATCCCAGCCTGCCCCACTGCTGGCTCTGCTGCCAGGGGACAGGGTAGATGTCAGCCTTGCCCGCACCCACGTGGAACTGCATGGGGCTGGCACTTGCCCCTTTGCGCTCTGGCTGGTGCTGAGGACCACAAATGCATCATACGAGCTCTCACAGATGCCCAGCTCTGCCAATTTGTGAGTAGGCATGAAGGGCAACAAAATATGTGTAATCACAAGTTTCAAGTTCAAAACTTGAAATAAAAGTCACTTTTTCTTTGAGAATTTTCTGCCTTTTCCCATTGAGTTGCAGGCTCCTTGGCTTTCAGGTCATCTGATTTGCAGAGTGCCTACAGCCCAAGACTAGTTTTGGGGGCATAGACCAAGCCCTAAAACAGATCTCATCACTTGTTTCTCACATGCCCATAAGACCATTTTACTTGGCACCATAGGGTAGCTTCAAGATTTCTCACTTCTGAAGAGCAGATATTCTGGCTTGCTGTATTTTGGCATTTCGGTGAGCATTTAAATGTAAAAATACATGAATTCCTGTTAAATTAACACAGTGTTACCATGTTATCACCAAACTAACAACTGCCAAAGGAGGAGACAGCACATTTCTTACTAGAAAGCCTGAAGACTACAACTTCAGTCTACAACTTCCTCGTAAGGGGGTGTCGAGAGGCAGGAGACCTTTTCTCCATTAACACCAGTGACAGGACCCGCGGGAACGGGGTTAAGCTGAGGCAGGGGAAATTTAGGCTGGACGTCAGGAGGGGGTTCTTCACAGAGAGGGTGGTTGCACACTGGAACAGGCTCCCCAGGGAAGTGGTCACTGCACTGAGCCTGTCTGAATTTAAGAAGAGATTGGACTGTGAACTTAGGCACATGGTCTGAACTTTTGGGTAGACCTGTGCGGTGTCAAGAGTTGGACTTGATGATCCTTAAGGGTCCCTTCCAACTCAGGATATTCTGTGATTCTGTGATTCTGTGAAGACAGACTTCATTTGGTCACATCGAGGCATCGTGTAGCGCATGAGCCTCGAGTGCTAGGAGAATCTCTGCACACTCAAGGTACTTAATGGTTTGGGAAGCCCGTAGTGGGAATGGTCGAGCAGTTGACTTATGGAATAATTACAGTATAAACAGGTGCTCACAGCATTGTGGAGCCCATGTGGTGTCTGGCTGAGGGGAAGCAGATGGGAGCCAGGGCCAGCAGCTGCGTGTGGACGTGGCCTGAGCAGGCCTCAAGGTTAGGTCCCAGCTGTGCATGTTTTCACGTGGATTGGGCGTGATTCAGGCCTTCAGAACCCAGCTTCCTTTCTAACATGAACACTATGCTTATTAAGCATGATCAGTATTTGCACTTTTGTGTTTTTAATTTTATTTCGCATTCACAAAGCTTTTCCTATGTAATTTTGATTAATCGCTGATATGGAAGGAAAAGTATTGAAAGATATTCTTGACTTTTTTTTGCAATGGTTGGCTGGTTTTCTATTGTATTTATGGCAACAAGCTCAAAAGCTGAACTAACCTAGAGCAAGTCCCTTTGCCAAAGATCATGGTGTGCTTTTTTAATGTAAACATGCAAGGATTCATGGGAACATTCAGTGACCTCCACAGCCGGTACAGAAAGGAGCCTTAATTCACTTGAAAGTACTTTGGTAATTGGAATACATCTTTCTGCCAGTATAATTGAGGAGCTGATTAGTTAGACTTACCTAGCACGGGTATATTTCATTTAAAATTACTGTTAATGGCTCTTGGGTGCCCTTATAAGGGATTAGAGTCCACTCTGAATGAAAAGCATTAGCAATTTATTTTTGTTGATGGTCATTGCTTTCGTCTTCTTACAAAAAAAAAAAAAAAAAAAAGGAAATATGCAGCTTATCTTGATGGTGGAGATTTTTCAAAATGTGCTTTGAAATTGCATTTGAAATTGCATGTTCTGCATCCTGATAGCAGTGAGCTCCATCTCTGTAGTGTGCAGGTGGGGTTGAAGAGTAGAGAGGGTCCTGCTGCCACACTGTGGGCCTCTGGCAGGGCAGGGATCAGTGCGAGGATGCCATGAGTACACCGCAGCACGGCGTGCAGCAGGTGAATGCAGCACGACTCCAACCCATCCCACCCAGGCTGTAATGCCACTGCCTACAGGCTTGCACCACTGCTACAGCCTGTAGGCAGGTGAGATAGGTGTGCGGCTTGCAGCCCCATGAGAAACCTTTCAGGGGACAATTCACAAACCCCGGGCGGAAGAAACATAAAGAAACCTGAGCTTGATAGATCTCTACAGTGTTCCTCCAAATAAATTAATTGGTGTATGGGATACAGCTGGTTCCCAGAGTGAAACAAGCATTTCTGTTTGCCAGGACCTCATAAGAGGATAACAAAGATTAGGATTTCAGTGTGCCTTAATTGTGAAGCTGAGCACAAAGCGATGGAAACAGGCTTTGACAACTGCGAGTCCTCAATTACAAAGAACAGTCAGAATTCTTATTGGTAAGGAAATTCCACAATAAATGAATAGAATGTGGAACACATCAAGGGGTGGCAGCACCCTTCACGGACACCTGAGAGGCAGCAGGTAGAATTTAGGCCTCAGAGAAATTTTTGGTGATACTGTTACACCAGGCACTGGTGATGCAAATACAGCTTTACATATAACTACAGCTTAAAGAGTCATGTTGAGTCTGTTCTTTCTTGCCGTTGCTGTTGCTTGAGGGACGCTTATGTTTGGTCATAAGAAATACAGTTCCTAATCTGTAATTATGAAAAATTGTGCTGCCTTGAATGGGAAAAATTATCACTCTGCACAATTCCCCAACTCTGTTACAGTTTTGCTATAAGGCCTTTTATCAGGCCCTTCCTTGAGAAATTTGCAGTGATTGCTGTACGGGCATTTCACTCATCTTCCAGCTCTGATTTGCAATGGGGTGTGGGTCCTGCACTTAGCTTTCCTGCATATACATACATAATGAGTTTTCTGCATATACTTCAGATGGTGTAAAATGTGAGCACAGTCAATTTTACCTTGGGATTTACATCAAAACTGTCAACATCTACAAAGAGGTTCAGGTTCCACTGCTGATAAAGCCTTTCCTTATTTTTTTTTTTTCTCATCGTTGTTTAAAAGATCACTTGGAATATTTCCTGACTACATGAACTCTGAAGCCAAATGTCCAGGTATCTGCAAAGGCATCAGCACAAGAAATTCTGCTGAATATCTTTTTGTTTGTTCGTTTGTTTTTGCCTAATGTGATTAGCTTTGTTGGATAATTTTTATCCAGAGGGAAAATGAGGAAAAGGTGTTTCTTTATCACAATGTTATTTGTGTACAACCCTCATCTGAGTGCAGCAGGAACGACCACAGCTCTAAGCCTCCTCAGCCTTCTCTGGGGTCTGTACCTTCTCCATGGCCTCATCCTCTTCATTACTAACAAGGAAATCATGAATTTGTCTGCATTACTGCGTGGCAGGTTCCTGACACCTCTTATTTCTTTCACTGAGGTAATCACACAATAGCAGGGCTGTCCTCACTGGGAGCTGCAGGTGATTAGCGCAAGAACTCATTAGTATATTTAAGTGAAAGCTCTCAGGCACTGTGCAAAGACGAATCTTTGCAGCATCTGTGTCATTACAGAGTCTGAAATGCTGCAAGGAACAAACACCTCATTTAGGCAGGCTGCTATTAGCTAAAGGCTAAAGCAAAGGCTTCTGCTTCCAAGGGCTTTAACATCTCAGCTCAGATAATGGGTAACATTCTTTTACTCTTTTAGACCCTTCCTTTACCATGCCTGTTGTTAAAAAACGTTTTTGAGGAAAATAGATAAATAGGCATTCAGACTGAAACTGGACAGAGCACGTATCACAGAATCACAGAATCACAGAATTTCTAGGTTGGAAGAGACCTCAAGATCATCGAGTCCAACCTCTACCTAACGCTAACAATTCCCACTAAACCATATCCCTAAGCTCTACGTCTAAACGTCTTCTAAAGACCTCCAGGGATGGTGACTCCACCACTTCCCTGGGCAGCCTGTTCCAGTGTCTAACAACCCTTTCGGTAAAGAAGTTCTTCCTAAAATCTAATCTAAAACTCCCCTGGCACAACTTTAGCCCATTCCCCCTCGTCCTGTCACCAGGCACGTGGGAGAACAGGCCAACCCCCACCTCGCTACAGCCTCCTTTAAGGTATCTGTAAAGAGCAATAAGGTCGCCCCTGAGCCTCCTCTTCTCCAGGCTGAACAAGCCCAGCTCCCTCAGCCGCTCCTCGCAGGACTTGTTCTCCAGGCCCCTCACCAGCTTCGTCGCCCTTCTCTGCACCCGCTCAAGCACCTCGATGTCCTTCTTGTAGCGAGGGGCCCAAAACTGAACACAGTACTCGAGGTGCGGCCTCACCAGAGCTGAGTACAGGGGGACGATCACCTCCCTAGCCCTGCTGGTCACACTGTTCCTGATACAAGCCAGGATGCCGTTGGCCTTCTTGGCCACCTGAGCACACTGCTGGCTCATATTCAGCTGACTATCCACCATCACTCCCAGGTCCTTCTCTGCCTGGCAGCTCTCCAACCACTCATCTCCCAGCCTGTAGCTCTGCTTGGGGTTATTGCGCCCCAGGTGCAGGACCCGGCACTTGGCCTTGTTGAACTTCATGCAGTTGACCTCAGCCCATCGGTGCAGCCTATCCAGATCCTCCTGCAGAGCTTTCCTACCCTCGAGCAGATCGACACACGCGCATAGCTTGGTGTCATCTGCAAACTTACTGAGGGTGCACTCAATGCCCTCGTCCAGATCATCGATGAAGATATTAAAGAGGACCAGCCCCAGCACCGAGCCCTGGGGGACGCCACTAGTGACTGGCCTCCAACTGGACTTGGCTCCATTCACCACGACTCTTTGGGCCCGGCTATCCAGCCAGTTTCTAACCCAACGAAGCGTGCGCCAGTCCAAGCCAAGAGCAGCCAGTTTCTTGAGGAGAATGCTGTGGGAGACGGTGTCAAAAGCCTTGCTGAAGTCAAGGTAGACCACATCCACAGCCTTTCCCTCATCCACCCAGCGCGTCACTTTGTCATAGAAGGAGATCAGGTTCGTCAAGCAGGACCTGCCTTTCATAAAGCCATGCTGACTGGGCCTGATCGCCTGCTTGCCTTGCAAGTGCTGCGTGATGACTCTCAGCAGGATCTGCTCCATGAGCTTCCCTGGCACTGAGGTCAAACTGACAGGCCTGTAGTTTCCCGGGTAAACACACAGAGAAGTCATTGCACTCAATCCAGAGGAGCATCATTGCATAAATAAATAACTGGAGACTAAATAAAGATGTAGAGGTCCTTAACTGAATGTATACTTAGTAGTAATAGAGACTTGAGCTTCGACACCTTTATTTCTGTAGTGCCTCAAAAACTCTTCACAGTTATTCTCTGCTGTGTGCCAGCTGCTAATACAACTTTCCATTTTAAAGAAATGCATGTATTTTTGTATTGCATTATAATTAAACAGTAGCCTTCTGCTATTGGTTAGTACTGCATGGAGTGTTTAAAAAATAAATAAATTGGGGGGAAAAAACAAATGAACAAACAAACAAACAAACAAAAACACAACATCTGTATGGTAAATCCCAGCCTTGTTAAATTGTTTGTGATGTGCACATGGAGTACAGATAATACCTAGGCGATCAATTGACAAGAATGAGGACATTCAGAACAAAACCGAAACATCACTTTCAGGATGTACTGTATTACGTGGAAATAGCATGGAAAAATATCGTTGTTGTTGTTGGCAGGGTTGACGCCTCTCTGAGATCACATTAGCTTTATCGTGTGCCCTGAGCAAGGGGTGACATCTAAATCACCAGTCCAGACCTGAATCAGTTTTCTCCCTGGCTTTCTTCCCTCATGCTCCCTCAAAACTAGAAGGTAGAAAGCCAGGCTTGAAAATCCTGGGGCTGCCCAGCAGCAAACCTGTGGGGCTGGTGCCTTTGCTGGGCTGAGGGTCCCTGTCCTTGCCAGCTGCTCACAAAGCCAGAGGCAGCAGGCTGGGACATGGGATGTTTATTTTTGAGTGTGGACAGGCAGCACAGTGCAAGGGTCTCTGCTCCCAGTTCAGCACCTGCAGTGAGCACTGCTGTGCAGGCAGCTCCTGTGTTTCAGATCACATCTTCTTTTTTTTTTTTTTTTTTTTTTTCTTCCGTTTAATAGATGTCTCTTCCACAAATAGATGTGTTTGTGCCAAAAGGCTGGGACTGCACTGTGACTTTTCAGGTTTTACATACTACCAGTATTGGCAGTTTGCAATGCTTTTTTTTTTTTTTTAAACTACTACTTTCCATGTCAGAAAATAATAATAATAATAATAATTAATAAAGCATCTGTCTTCCATTCTTTGAGACATGCAGAGTGCTTGGATTGACAAAATCATGGCAAACATTTTCCCCTCCTATATAGGTTTGAATTCCTTAAGCCAGCAGCATGTCGTCTCTCACAGGGAGCTGCCAAAGGAACCCAGTCAGAACAGGCCTCCCTGGAGGCTGCTCCATAGAGGCCCCATGAGCAGGAGAGGCTCTGCCGGGCATTAGTGGCTGCAAACCACCCCCAGCTGCTGCAGCAGGGCGCCCTTCTCCAGCCTCACTTGCAAGCTGAATGCTGCTTACACTGTAAGCACAGCTCCAGTTTGTTGGACACAACACAGTGTAGCTAGACAACACCTTTACAAAAATACTTGAAAGCTGTTTCAGATGTACAAATAAAGAGATGTGCGTTCCTCTTCACTGGAAAATTCAGGAACCTTGTACAAGTCTTTTTAAAAAAAATAAAAATAACTGCAACAAACCACGAATTGCATCCATCCCTCTCCTGAACATTAAACACAGAGAAATGTTAACACCAGTCCAAGCGTGCCTCAAAGTTAAGGATTATTTGGATTTCTACAGAACATTCCATCCAGGATTACACAGCCCCTACCAAGTGCTAACTGCATAGCCCAGGAATCCTGGGGAAAGAAAGTGTGGAGGCTGGGGGAGGGAGAATAAACATTTTATAAACACGGGAACCAGGACATAGAGGGTGTGTGACATTCAGAATGCACACAAGATTGTGTACTGCAAGAGTCCACAGCCTGGTTTTTAACCCCTATGTTCTGTTTTTCTCTGTAATGTAGTTTTTCTTAGAATTAACGGCTATCTTCAGGGAAGGCTTTAAGGATAATTTAAATGCAAAATCTTCCTAAAAAAATATTATCAGATTTTCAGACTTTTTTTTTTTTTTTTTTTTTTTTTTTAATACCCAATGCTTATGACCTTGCTTTGTGAGCAAATAGACACATGACCCCTATTTCAGTGCTTGACTAAGGTATCAGTTTCTGCCTCCCAGTCCAATGTAGGCTGACCATAACCATCACTACCAGCCTCAGGGAACAGCAAACCCAGTGTCATTGCTGCTGTGTAAAATTGTAACAGGTGAATCAGCCACTGCACAATATGACTATACTGAGCTTTGGGATACAAAACTTACAGTTATATTTTTCAGTGAAAAGCCTTGTGACCCTCAGTTGGCCAACCCATGGTGTGTGGTGATGACAGAGCCAGAAGACGATGCTCTCATACCCTATGCATGATGCCGTCACAACAGGCCCAACCCTGACCCCAGTGACCCAGCCTCCCTACCCCAACCCCTTGGCCATTTCAAGTAATGTGAAACATTTGACTGATTCTGCTGTCGCATTTCTTCTATTTAACAGTGTATTATTTTTAGCAAGTATGTTATACTTTGCCTGCAAAAGAATATGCTTATGTAGAAAGCAAAATCCAGATTTTATGATTACAAAAGCTTCTAGGATCTGGGAAAATGGTTAGGAACATATTATTTCCTCTACTGAAGTCACTATCCTGAAGGCACAATACCACATTACAGAGATGGTAAATATTTCTAATAAAAGGATGGTTCCTACTTGTAGCAGACCACCACCTACTTGTCTGTAACATTTCAGTTCCTTCACTAAAAATTGTGATCTTAACTTTATGTGAGCTACAGGTGAAAACTCAGTGCATATAATTCATAATGTTGCACAAACAAAGCCATTGTAACTTTGTAATATGCATTTATTTATGCAAAGCATAAGGTATGTGGACTAATAGCAGGGCCTTCCTCACACACAGCCTCACAGACACACAAGCAATGTTCTTAACTTGATGGTGTTGCAGACGATTAGTGCCTCAGACAGGACAAAAACCAATGATATGAGGTATAAAAGCATTACTGTGTTTTTATCTAGTGTATGAAAAAGAGGCATCCATGAAAATGGTACAAGCAAGAAGGAATGAGCCACTTACAATTGTGTCCAGAAAAGTCTCATCTGCATCATACAAAGATCTCTGCATGAATCTACCTAGTTAGGTTAGACTCAATGGCAAAAGTTAAATTTATTATGCCCATCAGATGCTTTTTATCTGCCCCCCTCCCCCCCCCCCCCCCCCATTTGAAAGTAAACAGCTTGTAGAGTCACTGATGCAGAGTTGGAATTCCCAGAAATTATGTATTTCTTTTTCCTCATCATAGCAAAACAAGTTTGTAGTACTAGCCTGGCTGGGTGGATATTTCAATTGAGCTGTGGGAAAATGCAATAGAGTGAGACTATTTGAATGACACTGTGAGAACCTCCTCACTGATCTGCCTGAATGCCAAATTGGTGGAACTATTGTACCTGGAGAGGTAAAAGGGTAATTTAGTTTTCATGGTCAGAAAACCATGATCTATGGCTAAAAGTCTTATGATGGCATTTTAATAAGGAGCACACCTTACACCGACAAGAAGCTGAAATGTTGATGAACTAGAATTAAAAGAAAGTTCACCACTCCTTGATATGCTTTATACATGTAGTCTTTAAACACCTTTGTGCACAGTACTAAGGGCCCAACACAGGAAAGAAAATGCCTAAATATAAGCAAAAAGAATGCATGTAATGAAAAAAAAAAAAATACATGTAATACAAAAAATACATTTATTTTGTACACAGTGTACTTATGCACATGAGCAGTGCAGCTGCTGCGTTAGGGATTCATTTCCAATAGCAGTGGTGCCTTATGAGGGTTATTTTCTCTATGAGGTATACATACACCTAAATTTTATCTGTTATTATTACCCATGCAGTCACTTTTACTGCATGTTTCTGTCCAAGCATCTGAAAAACTACAGTATCATTCTGCAAGCAAATAATGTCAATCTAACAAATTAATAGCATTCATCTAAAACAAACAAACAAACAAAAACAAACAAACAAAAACAACATAAATTTTAACATAAAAACATCTAAAACATGACTTTTTTTTTCTTTTCATCTTCCAAAGGGGAAAAGAGAACTAAATTAAAAACAATTCCTCTGTTCCAAAGTCAGGTCATCATGACACAAAGCAGTACAAACCAATAAATCTAGCAATGCTGACAATCCACTCTGGCAGTATATACACAGGCTTTTGAGCCATGGAAAGTTGGGAGGGCTTTGGATATTGGCTCTGTGGCTGCAAGCTGACTTATCCAAAGGAAAGAAAGGTCGGCATGCCATGGATGGCATGCGAGACAAGAAATGCGCACTTGGAGCCACATGGTGCGTGGGTGGAGCATGGCCCTGTGCCCTCCTGCTCCAGGGGGAACGCAACTGGAGGGCTGTGCAGGTGGGAAAGCATGGGGAGAATCCCTACAGGTATTGCTGTTTGTGCTACCAATAACCAGAACAAAGATTTGTGTATAGACAGGAACACAGTAAAGCAGCTGAGCTTCCCCATAAATCCGAATTATTAGCAGATGCTCTGTCATAAAACCACGGAAAGTTTTTGGATGAGTTCTAACTTTAAAAAGCCAGGAAGTTTAATTACTGTGATTTGTCCTAGTGCCTGAAGGATTGACCCTTGCTCTTTAAGTATATTCAGGGGAAGTAAAATCTCTTTCTTGTCATCTTGTAATCCCCCTAGACATATTTCTGTACGTCAGAAAAAGTCAAAAGAGTGCTAAGGTACTAATGAAACTGGACAGAAAATACCAACTGAATTCTCAGCTTCTCTTGTTTGGATACTACATAGGCCAACAGGACTGCAGTGCAGCTGCAGGAACAGCTGGGGTACCAAATCTTCACTTCACTCTGCACACATACAATGAGGGGACTCTGCAGTCCCATGAAATCAATTGGACTTGTCTCAGACTCCATTTCCCTCTGTCATGGATGAGGTGCTAACAAATCAACATTCCCCCTTCCCTAAATGCTGGTCAGAAATTTTGATCCTGCTAGGATCTTGTAAATAAGTCTTTGACCCTTTTGTATTTCTTTGACATCAGCAAGTGCAACAGCCAAACACCTCGGTGTGAGAGCTTGCCAGTACTGGAAGTCTCCTGTTCCCTGTCCTACACAGGGCGCTGCCACAGCCAGGCAGTTTGATGCTTGAAACTGTCATAAAAATCTGCAGATAATGTGAGAACATGATGCCGCTACCAAACTGTAGAAACCTACAGTTTCTACAATAGTAGAAACCAAAGCAGAGCACTTCGTGCTCTTGCTATTGTGCTTCATGTAAGTATCAGCAGAAGGAGATGCTAAAGGCCTTACATCAAAAACATATAAATTGTACAGAATATGAGAGGCTTACCTTCAGCCATAGTTGACATTATTTAATGTAAGAGGACTAACTTTTAGTGCCAATTAGACAGGAAAAAAAAAAAAAAAAAAAAGGCTGCAATTTGCAGAAGATGCCAAGCTCTCTAATTAGTGTAACAGATATAATATTTTTTAAATGTAATTGGGCACTTCTTAAATGCCAGAGAACAAAAAAGTTCATCTGTCAAAACTTATTTCTGGTATGCAAAATGCAACATAAGATCCAGCCTTGTTATGCCTTATTCAATGTATAGAGAAGCAGTGCAAGTCGCTTTATTTACACCTGCTTGTCAGTCTCAGGTCAAAAAAAGAACCCTTAATATTTAAATTAATATTAATGAAGTGAAATACGAACAAATAAGAAGACTCTTACTCTTCAAAAATATATATATATAAAAGGAAAATTAGTTTGTTGATAGCTCTCTGGGCATCAGTCCAGTGCTGAAAAGTTGCACTAGATGAGATTTATATAGGAAAGGAAATAATCTCGTGTCTTGAATACTGATAATGGCATCTGTGTAATCTGAAGCAAACGATTGCATCAAAATGGAGACCATAGGTTCTTTTATAAACACCACCCAAAGATGAAAGATCTTAAATTGAAATACTTTTGTCCAACTTCAAACAATCTAGTAGTGAATACAGGATTTTCAAATGATATAGCAGTCAGATTTAGTCAAACTTGTTCTGTCTTACGTAGCACATTATTTAACAGAACCATGAAGTTCTGGGAGTTTTTTCTGTGAGTTACAGATGTTCAAGAAATACAGTTTGAAAATGTTGTAACCTTTGCTATCTGTTCCCAAAAGGAATCTATTCATCCTTTTTTATTATATCTTTGAGACAAATATAGAGCATTTCAGTCTGATCTGCCATATCTGTGGGACACAGTGACATGGCAGACACGTGGAACACATTTTAGGGATTGAGTAAAAGGCAGATATTGGTTCATCTAAACCATTTCTAAAACAAGCATACTACCTGCTCCATTTTGTAATTACAGAATTAGAGTGTTGAGGAATCATCTTTAGTGTAGGAAGTTTCTGTTACAAGTTTAATCTAAACAGCAAAATAGGAAGTCTATTAATTTGATGGTAAATTAAATGACAAAACTTAAATTCCCAAAGAATGCATGAAAATACAGCTGCTACACAAAAGCTGAATGGAAATGGACAACTTTTTAACTGAATGTAAGTACAAAGAAAAGTAAAGAAAACAGAACTTCGGTATGTAGAAACAAAATTTTGTGTTATTTATTAAAACATAATTGCTTTAAGGATCACAGTTAAAAGTCAGACTGTATTGAATAAAAAAGAAATAGCTTGTCTCTGGGCAGTTAGAAATTATGAACCTAGTAAACTAACACAAAAGTCTGCTTAGACCATTTTGCCTTGGGCCACTTCTTTGCCCTAGCTCCACTTTTATTTATTTATTTTACTACTATATGGGATATTTTTATTCCTATTCATAATGTAGCTTTTTCCTGGTGGACCTTTGCTTGCCTGACAAAAATTTGTCCGTACATAACAAGTTACTATCAGCTGTATACTACCCACACAATGGATGCATCCAGCATCTAGCAGGGGAAGAACAGTAGAATATGGCCAGCAAGTGCTGAAATAAGGCTTAATTTTCCTACATTGCTAGAGAACTTGGGCATTGTTTTTAGTGACTGACAAAAATTTGCCATGTATTTGGCTGGAGCACCTCCCCTGTGAAGACAGGCTGAGGGAGTTGGGGCTGTTCAGCCTGGAGAAGAGAAGGCTCCGGGGAGACCTTACAGCCGCTTTCCAGTACCTAAAGGGGGCCTACAGGAAAGCTGGGAAGGGACTCTTCATAAAAAAAGTGCAGTGATAATGGTTTTAAACTGAAAGAGGATAGATTTAGATTAGACATTAGAGAGAATTCTTTACTCAGAGGGTGGTGAGGCCCTGGAACAGGTTGCCCAGAGAAGCTGTGGATGCCCCATCCCTGGGGGTGTTCAAGGCCAGTTTGGATGGGGCTTTGAGCAACCTGGTCTGGTGGGAGGTGTCCCTGCCCATGGCAGGGGTTGGAATTACATGATCTTTAAGATCCTTTCCAACCCAAACTATTCTGTGATTCCGTGTGAATATATCAAGAATTTACTACCTCAAATGCATGAGTTGTTTCATATCCCTATCAAAGAAAAAAATGCACCACATTATCATTTTTTAGTCAAGTATTTCTTTTCCATGATAAAACATGACGTTCTTCTTGAATGTATAAAATGTATAAAGCTAATTTAGCCCAACAGCTCTTACTATTACCCCAATTATAGCAGCATGCCTTTAAAGTATAAAATATGTAGCTTTATTAAATGATATTAAAATGAGCCTGGTGTGTATCAAAATGTTTGTAGTCATATTTCTTTTTGCATTTAATCTCTCTATAATTTGCTGGTAATGTTTGTTTGAGTATTCAACACTGGAATTCAAAACATTAAGTTTATTAAGAGTTGTAGTGAGTGAAAACATTTCTATTTCAAGTTTCTGAAATACACAATTTTAAAGTTGATAAATTTAAGATTACAACTAAGTGATTTAGCTTTAATAAGTGCCAAACTTCTAAGGAAAAATCAAACCAAAGCTGAGTGGGTTTGCATACATTATTTCTGGTGTAATATATACTGAAATTTTCCTATGCTTTCTGTTTTTGAAGAACTGCACTGAATGATGCAGAAAACATCATGCTGAGCTCAGAATTTCAATACAGCAAGAGCACAGACAAGAATATGAATCCATACTCAGTGGCTTGCACTTCAGTTACTCATGAATGTACTGCAGTGATGTCTACTTAATCTTGGACAGCCAACTTTAAAAGGATGTTTCTGTGAGGTGGATTAGTAAATAAAAAAGTGAAATATCTGTGAGAAAATGTAGGTAATAAACATTTTAATTCCTTTAAAATCTTTAGGATTACACACATGCCCACATGTACCCATGCACACAACGTATTAAAGTAAAAAGTTTACACCATGTCATATCAGAAATTTGAAAGTGTGCAATATGTAAGAAAAATGTGTAAGATAACTGTTGTTAGAAATCTGAAAACTCTATTCATTGTCATTCTTATGCACATCTAAAGAGCAATCTACTCAAGTTTACAAAACATTTCTTATGGCGGTTGTGATTTGTGCAGTTATGGAATCAGGAACTCACAATATGTACATCGAGCTTAAATGGCTTGTGTATGGTACAAGTATAAAGCAGTAGGCAGGGTATGACAAATGCACTGAAGTCCTAACATTGCAAAATCTTGATCAAAATAAACAAACAAAAAATGACCCAGAAATCATCTCTATGATAAGAGAAAAGACATTTCACTTTTTGTGAAAGAGAAGAGGTTTCACCATCCCTGCTAAAATCTTGGGTAGCTGGGCAGCAATCACCTCTGACATCATCTCGGGGAATTCAACACTCAGTGCACGGGACTGGAGAAATGTGTTCAGACAGAAGAGATGGAGCTGTTTCACTAGCTGGAAGTAATAAAACACAAACATGATAAATAAGGCTAACAGTAATGCAGCCAGATAAACATGCTGTCAATCACTTAGCTCATACATCTATCAGATGACATTATATTCCATCCTCTGCCAATCCTTGAATCAGTAATGAAGATAATTTGTCATTCCCTATTAAAATATCATCCCAAGGTAAAAATCATAAATATAGCTAAATTGCATGTCCTATAAAAAGAGGAACTCACTGGCATTAAAAGGTGGAATCATCCTCACTCATGACATGCACCATGATCAATGGCAGGTACTAAAAAGCATTCGATCTTTCATTTTATCCTCACGTACAACATGTCTCAATGCCTTGCTTACTATATGCTATTCAAACATTGATCTGAAGTCAGCATTTACCACTCCCTTGTGAGGTTTTCCATGGCTCTGACTATGACCATACCTAAGTGTGCTGCTAACATTAAAATTAATAGGCCCCTGTCCCTTGAAAGCAACTGCTAAGTATATGTACATACAGCCTCTCCAGTGAGATGGTCTATCTGGTATCTCCCATCTCTTTGTCAGATACTCTAAGGAGCGAACACTATTCCAACCAACTAACTGGTGGATATTTTGCAGTAAGTCTCACTTACTTGCTTCCATCTAGGCTACTTTACTTTTCTTAAGTATTTGAAATTAAGAGATTGACTCTACAGACAGCTCAAAGAGTTTTTCTCTAGACGTTGAAATTCAAGATTGAGAATTCTTACTAGAGAGTAAGACAGAACTTTTATCCCCCCAAAAAACAGATCCATTTGTCAGATCACAGATTCCTGAGCACCTGGCTAGCACAAGTAGTATACTGTCCAGGAATTGTTTTTGCACGTAAAAGCTGGCTGACTAAGCTCCAGGGAAGGGTTTAGCAAAGACAGTTCCAAATGACAACAGGAGTCTGAATACCGGTAAATCTTAAAGTTAGGCTTCATGTCCTCCCTTCAGAATATTCTATTGTCTAACTTCACTTGTAAGGATGCTTTTACCAGTTGTCTCATTCACCGTGATCTGGTATCTGAGAAAATATAATAGTTTAACAGTGAATGTGATTCCTATGGATAATAAAAGTTCATGGACAAGTTTGAGCAGTGGATCAAAGGATTGTGGACTAACTGGTTAACCACATTGTTACGTCTCTTGACTTCTATAAATGGGATCTTCGCTTTTTTTTTTCTCCCATCAGAAGGAGGAATTAGTGACAATGGAAGCTTTTGGATGAAAAAATGAATGTATTAAAAAAAAAAAAAGTGAAATAAAACACAGATTTGCTAAGTGAAGAAGAATACAAACAAGCAAAGACCTCATCCTTCCCTAAACTCCTTGTGAGTTCCTCACAGCCAGCACTGAACTAAAAAAGCACTTTTCCTAAAGTATTTTAGCACCACTCACACAGTCTTTGCTAAGACTTTCGGAGTATTGCCACATACCTCTGTTTCTTGCCTCTCTTTCAGAGATACATAAACCATTAAAAAACAATATTCAAATGGGTAAAGGTTTATAAAGAGTGTCATTCCCCAGTTTTAGTGGATGTTGAGCCCATAAGATATGTGCTGGATTCTCAAGGATGTGGAAAGGATTCAGATGCATCTTTTAAAACACTTATGAATCTCTATGACACCACTATTAGAGCTCTACAAGATAAGTCAATTCCAGCATATAGATAGATAAAATACAACATAAAATACACATGTAAAAGTAGTTGAATTGAGGTTGTAAAATCAATCTTAGCTATCTTTCACTAATTCTTAGTAGCCCGACTTTGAAATTTGAATTGCCTATTCTTTGCATTTTGTAAATATTTTCATGAAAACTTACACACAAACAGACCCCTACCAACGATCTCAAGTGTACTAGTTACAGAAATAATGCAGCAAAGTGGTAGCATTCAAAGGCCTTTTTCTCAGACCCATATATATTGTATACTATACAATATATATACAATACATATTGATTATTAAATATATAATTATTCACACATTAAAGGAAAACTATACTTACAACATTTTCAGTTTAGAATTGTTAACTAGCTAGTTTCTATAAAATTACTTTTAAAAAATTCTAGTTCCTTCTGACCTAAAAAGCAAAATAAATTAATAAGTAAACTTACATCATGCATGGAATCCATCAGTTTTGTAAGTTGATAGAAACGTTGGGAGTTGGCCACAACGCCTTTCTGGCGCAAACCAATTGCCTTCACCAGTTCTCTAATGTAACTTGTTCTCATCTCGTCAAATTGGCTTTGACTTCTTAGACCTTCCAAAGGAACTAGAAAGAAAACAACACTTGTGTTGCAATTTGTTCTGAAGGCAACAAGAGAGATTTAAAGTATAGGAACAGTTTATGGTGCATTTCACAATATGCAGTGTAATTTGTTATTATATGCCAGATACTTCTTCCTGTCATTTAGCTACTCCAGAAACAGTAATACAATTAGTTAAAATGATGTATCAGCAACAATTACTCAATTGTGCCAACTTCTGATGTCTAGAAGTAGTTTTAAACTTCAGCTATACCTATGTGCTGAAAAGAAGATGGCTAAAAGAACCACTCCTGCTCTTGAGGAAATATATCATGGGCTGGCTCATCTCATACTAGTCAGCCCTCCTTACAGCATATTTATCTTAGATCTATCTGGAGTGCCTCAAAATGGAGTCAAGGAATGAACTAACAACTCTAAAGTAATGTAGACAGTAAAGCATCCAAGGCTCAGATTTCCTGTTTGGGCCTCTTTTCACTTAACAAAATAGATGAACACTCAGAGTCTTAAATGTGAATATTTTTAAAGAGAAATTAGCAGGGAGGAGCAACTCTTCTCTTAATGGTCTGTTGTTAGGATCAAAATGAAGACATGGAAAGAACACCAAGAAATTAACCTTTTAGTGTCTTCTAGTGGTAAGACTACTGATAATCATAGATTATAAACTTTGGCACCACTGTAAAGAAACAGGCATAAGTTCTAGACACTATATTCTTGACATGGTAGAATGTAGTTTTTAAGTCATAATTTTTGAAGGCAACTAAGAAATGAAAACTTGAAAAATGAAACTTGAAAAAAATATTCCCATCTGGCAATCAAATCTAAATGCTTGCTTCACTAAAGTAATCACATGTTAAAATATGCTCTGGATTCAAATATTTGTTTTTTTGAAAGAACTGTTAAATTCCTTCCCCTTTTTATTTTTCAAATAACTTTTCACACTGTAATGTCACATTTAACATTTCATATTCTGACAGCAAGTTTATAGGGAAGGGCATTTCAGAACATAGGCATCTCCATCTGAGCTGGTTACCACACCTCCCTGTATTTTTAGTGGGGAAAGTCAGTTCAGTATAGAGCATAAGATACACTTACTGTTTTAGAATTAGTTTTAGAAAGACATGAATTTTGCTGTAGAGATGCTTATTTCTCTCCACGGACTCTAAAAGAATCTCATGGGCTCACATAATTAAATAAATCACGTGGTAGGCATCTAGTATACCTTCAATCTAGTCATGGTAAGTATCAGGTCATGACTTGATTTCATTTGAATCTCTTAAAAAAGAAATAAATGGAAATGTGCTTCATAATGACATAGAACTATTCAACACTGTAACATCTAATGTTCAGGTGATTTATTGAATTCTGAAATTAAAGAAAATAACTGTGCATGCTGACTCTCTGTTACAATGCACAGTGTTGTTAGATATCTAAGAGTGAAATTCTAAAAACAGAAGCTACCCAAAAAGGAGATGGCTGCACAGGAGTTGGACCTATGCCCATTAACTGAAAGGGAATTAGGTAGTAAGGCCTGCACTGAGAGAAGCACAGCTCTTCCTTCAGAAGCCATAAACTCTGTTCTGAAATCAACTGCCTAAGTCATGTCTGGTTCCTCAGGAGAAGTAAGGGGGAAAGAGAGACATTTCACACACACATTAAAATTAAGAGTTGCCCTCACCTCGAGTTCAGGGACAGCTGACAAAGCAAAGCTCAAATCTCTACTCTACTCTGATTTAAGCAGAGGCCTCGTATTTTGTAAGAGAGTGCCCAAGAAAGGAAATAGTCCACTTTGCCACAGATGGCTTTTGTCAGTATCTCCTCAGACAACTGAATGTCTGAGAGAAGGAGGGAGACAGACACATATACACAGAATAGCAAGCTTACTTTCAGACAACAGAAATTGTGATTGCTTCGACAAAAACGAAGCTCATAGCAACATTATCTAATAATAGTCCGGCTTTTAGGGATGTCATGTGTCATGTTAGATTTCTTTTGGCAGCTGATGAAGATGAAATGCTGAGCTACTTGTTGAGGGTCTGAATAGAAAAGTTCTGTTTTATGGAGAATACAACTTGTTTAGAACTAATACTAAGTGGGGAGCAGTAGTTATGTTATTGAAAAAGATCATAATTTTTAAAGCCTGGATGGTTCTGGGGATGTCTAACAGCAGAATTACAGAAAGGCATTCTGAAGGAATTTAGGAACCTTCTAAGCTAGATGAATGCTATCTTTGATTTAGGTCTCTAAAACACCAATTAAACCTTACAGTTGCCTTGTTAATTGAGTTAAAGAATTCTTCCAACAATGCATGGCCTGTTACCCCAGAATTCTGTGATAGCACAGTCACATACCCATCTAATCATTAAAAAAAAAAAAAAAGCCACTCTAAGATATTTATTTGAATGAAAAATTACAGGGTTTTACATGAACAAATTCAGTTTAAGTACAGATAGCTCAAATGCTTCTTTTCCCTGAATATAAGTCAAGAACGCCAGCACTTTTATTCACTGGCAATAACCCAGTCAAAATCTTATGCAGCAAAGTTTTTGTAATTCCTCTAAATCAAAAAATCTGAACATGGAGTTAAAACTGACCTTGCTATGAGATTATTTCTCTTTTCTGGCATAGCTCTACTTTCATAAACCCTGTTCATTCTGAACTATTCAGAGTACTACTTCCTTGATGCATGTGGCATCTGCTAGATGGAGTACTGTTGAGAACTTCAGGGCATTGTAACAGCACAGCATATAAAATGTGTAAATATGTAAAGCATATAAGGAACTGTAAAATGGAAACAATTATAGAAAATGAAAAAGTCGGTCCACGTTTTGCAATCACTACTTCTACTTTCAAGACAGCTTTAAAACTGTCACAAGTGCAGTGAAAAAACTAAACCACAGCAAACTCAGAGGAAAAAGGTAAAATTTAAAATAATGTTAAAACTTAAGTTGGGGTTTCCATTCAGAATTAAAAATGTATTGATGTTGACATTTATGTTTAATACAAATTACGTTTCTTTAAAATGATACAAAAAGTAAAACTAGTTCATCTAAATAATAAATTAAATAGAAGACAGAATGAGAGACTAGAAGTTCAGACTTGATTTACTGTTAGTATATGAAAGTTTGAAATGGCCATACTTTCACATTTGAAGAGGATTAAGGTGAATAGCATGACTGAAATAAAAACAGTCTTAAAAAAACACTTTAAAGCAACAATCAGGTTATATGGTTTTTTGAACACAGTTTTGTGGAGAGTATTGTATTTATACAGTACCAAACGTTTACTAAATGTCTCAGCAACAACGGTTAGGTGTGTTCCTTTTCCCAAAGATCTGACAAATTGTTTTTTCCTATAAGACAATAAGTGTAGGAGAGAACAAAAAGCAAAACTTATCAGCACAGGTAAAAATACTTTCATGTTTTTAAAATTAATTTCTTGCATATATATAAACACATGACCTTAAAAATGAGGTTCTGAGGGAAATGGATAAAGAATAGTAGGTTGATGAATACTGTTACTGATGAATACTGAATACTGATCCGCTCTTAACTGAGAGGGAGTTGACCAGTGCAGTATTTTTAAAAATTTCATTTGAACTTTATTGTATGGAAGTGGAGAGCTGGAATGTCACAAATGTACCAACATTTCACTGAAATTTAAGACTTCCCTCTAAAATTCACATAGACAAGAGAGTTCAATAAGTGATGGAAAGGTGGAAAATGCTTAATACATTCAAAAAATACATTCAAAACCTTGATGCAATTCCAAGAAAGCGACTGCAGTTATCAGAGATTGACTAATCACAGAGATTTTTGTCCACATTATTTTTATTGCTTTAGCAGAGTGTATGCTATTTTGTTATTATTTTAGTAATTTTCATATTCATATGAGCTAATTCTAATCTTTACTCCTTGTGTTCTGGTGTTCTGCTGATCAGAGGCTTTTTTAAGCATGAACTTATGCAAATAACAGCCAAGTAAAGTTTAAGAGTGAACAAATTTTAGTTCTTTATCTTTTGCTGAGCCTTTATATAGCCAAATAGCAGGTTATGAAGGACTCACACATCTCTTCTACCACTCAGTAAGTATGTAGAGAACCAAACTTAAATGTTTGGTTCCCCTTCTAGTTCTAGGAGGTGCTTAGGGCTTAGTTACTAATAGCAGCTGTACAATTTAAAAACTTTCTTGTTGGGGACTGTTTAGGGCATCAGCAGATGTACTGATGTTTGTGTTTTAGAAAAAGCTTCAGAAGATAATTTTATCAACTACCACATCTTCCAATTAAAGTTTAATGTAATGCTGTATATGGTATTCTTACAAAGATGTGTATGATTGAAGTGAGCAGACTGTTCTCAAGCAAACAACTAAAAAAAATCTACTTGTTTATAGCTGTGCTAAACCTCTATAAGTAAAAATAATAATAAAAAATAAAATAAAATAAAAAATAAATGGTAGCATTGTTTGCCATGTCCACTCTCTTAATTCTTTTGAGTAAGCACACTTTAACTTCTTGGCCAGAATAAAGCCCTCAGTCAAAAACCTGAAAAATAATTAAATACATATAGTTAGGTACTTCTAATATAGAGGGGGTGTAGGGCTTATAGGGGTTCCTTTATCTGTGTAGAGTCATTTAAAGTGAACAGCTTTCTGACAGCAAATCCATATACTTGCTTTGAAAATATTTAATACAATACACCAGTATTTGAAAAGGGATCTAATATTTCCCCAGTGCCTTTATACAGTATAAAACCAATGATGAAACACAGATTATTTGTTCCTTATAAACATTACAAGCATACTTTTAGGTCTTGCAATACTAACGTTTTCCTCCTAAAGAAGTTTTCCATTTGTTTAGCCAGATAGCTCAGCAATTGTCTAGTTAAACAATGTTATTCAAAACTAAAATTTTACTAGTGATATGTTACAAAGAAATAAAGGAACTTACTTGTATTAAGAAGTAACAGAGCTTTCATACATAGGAACTCTTCTTGGCTAACTTGAAGTCTGACAAATTCCTGTGGGAGTTGCCACATGGATAGACACAGTGAATAGAACGATGATTCTTTCATCCTCTGTCTTACACCCAGAAAAGGGAAAACAAAAGGAAAAACAAAAATGTGAAAACAAAGAAAAGAAGCAGCTCAGCTAATAGTTGTTTGAAGTAAGTGTTTTGTTAGCAGCTTAATTATCACATTATTAAAATTAAGAGAAATATAAACAATTTTCTATTTTTTTGGTACCTATACTAGTTTTTTAATCATAAGGAATATGCTGCTGTTTTGAATGTTAAAACTCATGCAGTTGTAAATAGTCCATTTCACAAGAAAATATGTAAAATTGTTCAGTCTTTTGCAGCACTCTGATCTTACTTTTCTTTTTGAGATTTTGGTGCACTGGTTATATTTTATTGAATATATTTATTGTGAAGACAGTTTATAACTGAAATGACTACAACAATAGCATTTTGAAATTTGTAAACTAAACAGAATTCATTGTACGTTCCCCTGAAGATCCAATAAAATATGATAATTTTAGAAAGCTGCATAATGATCCAAATAAATTAGGTCCAACAACATGATTAAATTTTGCCCCACTCTAAGAGACCAAAGGTAGTCTTATCACTTGTTACAATGGGAATTGTAAACCTAAGAAATTCAGACAAGCATTCCAACCTGACTGGATATAGTACTCTCAACAATAGAAATAGAAGATATTTTCAATGAATAAAAGACTTTTCTCAAAGCATTGAGGGTTTCTTTGTTTGTTTGTTTGTTTTCTTATGTTATTTAAAGTGTAATTGCTATCTTAAATGATTTTTTTTTTCAGTTTTCTACATCTGAAATTTTGCACTGGGTCTCCAATGACTTAAAAATGAAATTTTGATATGTTAGATCTCATAGGATTGTTTATTTCCATATCCAGTTTAAATCTCTCTTTCTATATCTGATATTCTTCTCTACTCATAAGCAGTATCTTAGATGAGTGATAGCAGATTTCAAGGTACACTAAATGCTGTTCATACCCATATTTTTAGGCACTGCAAAATAAAAGTAACAGTAAAGCCTTTTGGTGTTTTAATGTTAAGTCATGAAATCATTGTCAACCTAGCACTCCTAGCCTTCTTGGTCTGAAATTGATGCTACTGAACAAGTCGTTCTCACAGAGAACTCTGGATAAATTCACTAAATGACAGAGTGGCTGCAAAACAATCTTTGTAATGTGGTTTCATGGTCATTTTCAAATAACTTAAGTGTGTGTTGCCACTGTAGAGGGAATTTTTGTTCTCTCTTCCCTCTTCTAGGTGTGCACTCCTACTCTCCTGGCATTACTGCCTGCCATGTCGTGACTCAGACTGGGGATGAGCTCAATTGGCTTTTTTTTTTCCTATGGCATTTCTAGAACATATAATTTCTTTATCTGTTTTACAGTGCAGACAGATAGCAAGTGAAACAGTTTAAGTGAAATTATGGGCATGCGTGACCAGGGCAAGGAGGCAGACAGCATTGACATTTCTGGTGGTGTTCAGCAGTTACTTTTTCTTAAAGTGATCATGGAAGTACAGCCTTAGGTATCACTGTAGACAAGGAAGTGGCTTACATTATACTGCCTTAAAAGATAACTTTTTTTTTTTTTTTTTTTTCTCCCAATAAACAGTGGTAGCTCTGATTTAGTGTACCAGTTATTCTTCCTGTCCAGCTCTTTGATTATAACTTTTTTAACATGATGCTGATGAGATATTTTACAACCAAGAGAAGTGTATGTCGGCAGTTCACCTCTTTCTCTAGGTAAATGGTATTCAGCTGCAAACGAGAAGCTGTCTATGAGGAATTATAATCAGGTTTAATAAATCTCAACCCTCTTCTAGAAGAATGAACTTAAATTTTTTCTTCATAAGGTGGCAGCAGTGGTATACACACAGGGTAATGCCCCATAACATGCTATTAGTTCCTAAAGCCATCTCATATTGGATTTCTGAGTATATATCAGAGTAGACTAGGATACAGTCCAAAGTTCACTCAGTCTCATCCCTTCAAACTGTTTCAATCGTACAATAAAATTAATATACATGGGAGATGAAAGAATTCATTACTCTGTAATCTCACAGTGATATACAACTATCTGGAAGAGAAAAGATCAGAAACTATACAGCCTGCTCCCCTGAATATTTTGTATAAATAACACCACTCACAAAATTCTGGATGTCTATCAATTTCAAATTTGAGTGCCTAGATCTTCTCAAAGTCCACCTCTTAACCTTTAAACAGATATGACTTATGAGAAAATATGTTTAACTTTTACTTCACCTCATACGAGATTTTTAGGATCTTAAAAATAAGAAAAATATATTAGGAAAAAAAATACATAGGAAGACAACATTGTTTAACTTTTCCTGGAAGATTCCCATGTATAGTAACTAAAATTAAAGCTTTGATAATACTAAGATGCAGAGCTGAAAAAGATTGAAATTAAAGTTATCTGAATTCATCAGCATAGTTAAGGAAAATCCAAACCAAAATCCCACTCTAAAATCAAAACAAAAGAACAGTCTCTAATATTTTATCTTTGATCTTCACTTTTTCTTGATAGATTATTACAATTTTATAACATGAAATGTACTTCTGAAATTCACAGTTTTATCAGAAAGTGTCAACACTACTTTAGGCTATATACAAACTTTTGGCAAAAACCACCCAAACAACGATGACCAAAGGAAATCCCACTTATTTCCATTTATTGAACATGAACTCTTGTCTTATTGAGTTCACATAAATTTTCTGACAGTATCACTCTTAAAAAAAAAACAAAACAAACAAACAAAAAAACCAACTCTTAGATAATTACAATATTATTTTATATGATTAGAATATTTATTTAATATAATTACAATATTACTCCTTTTTTTTTTTTTTTTTTTTGTGATGATGTGATCAGAGGACTTCCCTCTGCTGTTAATTTTGAAACAGAACAAATAATGAATGAAATCTTGGCCTCAGTGAACTCACATTCTCATTAACACAAACAAATCAAAACGTCATTCATATTGTGCAACAGCAGAGTCTACTTACTCATTTAGAATCAGATCTGGTGCAAAATATAACATCTGACCACTGACATGTTTGTATGATCTCCATCCCATTGCAAAAACCATTAGACTCATCCAGGAATACTGGATGAGAGTTATCTGATCATCAATATGTAAATTCCGAAATCCTGGAAATAGAATTAAAAGATAAAATACTTTATAATTTAGACATTTAGACTTTAAATTTAGACAACAGCTAAGTAGATGTTCTGAAGATTACAGCTTTGGGCATAAACTATAAAACCAGGAACAGTTAGAAAGATGAATGCTTTTGAGGGTGTAGCTGTCAGAAATTTGTGAGGTTTGTATAATCACTGACTTAAGTGTTCTTAACAAGAGATACAGTTGTAATACAACAAACATCCACCTATTAATATATTTCTTCTGTTTAAATCCAGAGAAGAATCTTCATCTGTGGATTTGACAATAACTTTTGCTCTTTGATATCTTTAAAGATTGCTATAAGGTATCAGAGACAATCTAACAGCTTCCTGCCACCAAAAGTCCTGTTCTTCATTACCTGGTCCTGTTAACCTCCTTCAAGCCAGCCATTAATGCTATGCCTCAGTTAACTGGTTCAGCTCATAAAGCATCAGAAAATCAGACGGCAAATAAATAAATAAATAAATAAAGGTTGTTTTCTTCTCACTTAATGAGATGAATCAGTTCAGCTAAGAGGTCTGACAAGCCCAAGCTGTAATGGGGAGGAGCAGCAAGTGGTATCACACTTTCCTGCAGCAGTGAGGTGTCAGTTCAGCTCACATATTTCCAGGCTTTCAGCTTAATATGTTGTTTTTTATAGATTGCAGAATCAGGCTCCTATCACCAGACAGAGAACATGGACATATAAATATGAGTTGCTTTTTTTTTTTTTTTTTTTTTTGTAATCTTTGTTTCTTCATAAATTCAGTTGCTTCTTAATACTGTTCGTCCCTGTTTCTTTTTTAAAAAATAAGAATGAAGAATATGCAGAACTCAATTAAGAAAATAAAAAAAAAAAAACACCATAAGAATTAATAGTAGAGGAGGAGGGGTTAGGATGGAAAAGCTGCTGTAATGGTGGAAAAATAGGAACACTCTGGGCTTTTTTTTTTTTTTTTTTTAATAACTCTAAATATGCTTTCCTTTATGAAGGCCCTCCTATTAAAATGTATTGGATTAGTGCATGTATTATCTGATGAAGTGGAAACTTAATCCTTTAACAATTTCTGAAGAATTACATACCATGCAGACAATAAACAAGCAATGTTCTCTTTTGACTGCTCGTCCCATGACACATTTGCTTAACTAGAATTCACTACATGTAAGTGTTATTACCTGGTAGCAATTTTGACCACTTGACTACACAAAGAAGTTGCCTCTCACAAAGATGATTGAGACTGGTCAGCAAGGAACTTGGTGTTTCAGGTTTTGTATTGTCATAACCAGCATAGACAACTTCTGGCTCAATGCCTCGTAAAACACTTATCATTGGGGGAACAAACTGTATTTCTTGATTTGGAGAAAAGGACAGCCTTTGGGTTAGAGATTGGCTTTCATCTTGAAGAGTTGCTGGCTGCTGGAGAGCGACATCTAATGTTCTCACAACCTTAACTTTGTTAAACTTTTTAAATTTTCGACCTGAAAAAAAGAAAATCGTTAATTTGTTAAAAAGAATTAAACAGAAACATCACTATTTTCCAGTAGTGCTAGATTACACTTTCCATCTACACTAGGAAACTAAAATTCTAAAATTGTTTTCTGAATAAGTTTCCTATTTGTTGAGTATTTATATAATTAAGAAATAATCATGGAAAATTCTTAAGAGTTTCTTCCTCCATATCCTCCTCCCTGCTCTATGAGATGAATGTCACCCACCCATTAAAATTATTGCATGAATTCTAGGTTACAGTAACCTCAGAAAGTTTTTTCTGGTTCAGTTCCTACTGTTCCATCACAGGCTGACAGCTGAGCCAGCTGGCTCTACATTTCAGTTGCTATTCAGTGTTAATTAAGGATACTGTTTATTTTTTCTCTCTAACATTCAAGAAGAAAAATGCAAGTAAGTAATTATTAGATATCGAAATTCCTTTCCTTCAGTTCCATAAAAGCATTTCAGTGTCATGGCTAAATTTTATCTTGATAATCTTTAATGTAATAATTTTATATTCTTAACAAGAATGAAAATAGAGTTCGAAGGATGAATGAAAATCAACAGATACTGTAAAAACATGCTAGCACTTAGAAAACCCTTCGCTTTCTGCAGTGCAATTCTTATTTCAATACTGCAGTTGAATAACACTAACAACAACAACAACAACAAAAAAGGCAAAACAAAACAAAAAACACCACCTTGAACTGCTTTCCCAAAATAAACGCAAAGACTACATCTGGTATGTCTGTGTAAACATACATAGCTCTAGGTAGCAACTCTTCAAATTTCTTTCATGGCAACATGCTCGCAGTGCACCATATGGACACAGATCAAAGGCAACAATGCTCAGAAAGAACATGTTTCAAGGAAAAGTCGCACCCATGTAGAAATCCCTGCATGGAACACATTCCCTCTAAATATACCCTCAAAGGTGAAATCTGTTGTTAGATCATTAAATTCCTCAGTTCTGCCAAACGTGTTTTCCTCAGTGAAAAAAGCATGTCATAACAAGTACAAAATGCAATAAGGTTGCCGATACTTATGATCTGATTTAGATGACAGTGAAACAATTAAAGAGATTCAGGGTGACTGCAAGCAAATGGTAAGTTATTCTTCCAAGAAAAATAAGAAGCTTACATGTTTCAACTTTAAAAAACACAGCAAGGAAGAAGAATTTTCTGCTCCAAAAAAAAAATGAGAAATCACCTTTATATTTTTACTTAAGGTTGCATACTTTACAACAGTAGAAAAAGAGATGCACCAAATTCACTGGCTGAAAATAAAATCCTTGACTATCAAATTGCTGGACCATTGAGAAACTGCCTTTTAAAATGGCAAAATGCAAAAAACACCCTAAAATTTACTTTTGGAGGTGAAAGGTAGTAGAATTGTAACAGCGTGCTTAGTTGAATTGAGATTCCATTTATAATATGCATATCAAATTATCTTCTAAAAAATAGTACTTTTGTTTTAAAGTGAAAGATTATACAAGGGAAATAGAGCATCCTAAAGAAATGAAACAGAGTTATATGAACCCATGCAACCTACGCACAAAAGAGGCTCTAGGACAGTGGAGTAAGGAAGCACACTTCAACTTCAGCATGTGATCTGAATCCTTTCTCAACTGGTCACGAAAGGAATGTAGAAACATTAGCATAGTCAGACTTATCAATTACTCCCCTCCTTGGAAAGTTTCTGTCTCTTAAACTACATACTAAAACAGAAGGCTTCAATAAAAGTAGCTTTACTTAAGAGCATGTCTATTCCATTTTCTTCAGATGCTCCCATATTATACAAGATAATAAATTTTATGAAAATCCAGCATCTCCATTTTGGAGTATCAAAGATGAACAATTAGAGAGTTACACTGACCTCATCAGAACATCTATTAGTGCATTAATAGTATAACATCAAGCTAGATTAATACATCAACCATAGGAAGATTCCTTGTGTTTTTTCTACATATTTTATACAGTCTATGACTTTGATTAACTACTCTTGATGCCTGCTGGCATAGCTGAAGCCAGAATGAATCCTCTTGTTTTTGAACCAGACAGCATTAAGCAGATGAGTGCAACCCAAAAAGTTAAAATCTGCTTTTAAAAAAAAAAAAAAAAAAAAAAGGAAAGAAAAGTGTTTAGTGTTTTCCTATCACAAATATGCATACTTAATCATTAAACAATAAATAAAAATTGTATACAAAATGACAAAACTTCATTTTAAATTAAAATAGTAGTTAGAATCCAGAGATAAAATAAATACTAAAATGCTAAACAAAATTTCAAGAAACATGTTATTAATAGCATAAATAAGAAGGATAAGCTCTTCAGGAACAGTCATTATCCAATGAAGTCAAAGGTCATAGTCCCACTGACTTGAGTGTGGGTTTAATTAGTTTTGTATGAAGTGTCCCAACAATCTTATGTTCATTTTATCACCTGAGGTAAGGATATAAATTCTCCTGATCAGTGACTCCTTCCTAATGAACCAAACGCCAGCTTATACCTTACACCTTATATATCTGAACCAAACCAAACCAAACCAAACCAAGCCAACCAACAAACCAGACAAAAAAACAAACAAACAAACAAACAAACAAACAAACAAAAAAAAACAAGGCAGTATGATAATATCTCAAGAGATCTAGGACCAATTTCTACCATAACAAAGCTATATATAGACCTAAAAATGCTGGGAATTTCCTACTAAGTATTGTTTAGGTATGAAGGAAAGCAGAGAAGGAACAATTAATTTGATAGTTCATAAATAATGATTTCAGGTATTTTCTGAAATAATGGTTTCAGATACTTTTACAGTTCAGAGAACAAAGAAAGAAAGAAACCAAACAGAGTACTTATCACGTGGAAATGTTAGTAGTTAATAAGTACCAATGTTTCCAAGTGATTGAATGTATCTGAATTAATGTTGCACTGACTTGAAGAATTAGTTATGTGTTTATTTCTAATTATGTTGCTCAACAGCCACCAGTAAAGCAACCTCACTTGTTACCTATCTACTGGAAAGGTGACTACTGATAACTCACAATAAACTTTCCATCTACCACAAGGAGACCATGTCAAATTAATGCAAACTCTTAAGGACATAAGGAAAGCAACAAATATTTGACTACAGACTAGTTTTTCAACTGCAGTTTACAAAAACATTCATATAATTTCCTGCTTTAAGATAAACAAATGCCTCTGCTAACTCTTGTAATGTAAAAAGAATACTAATCCACCCTGGCAACTATTCATCTTAGTATAAAACCAATCTGCACATTTAAACAGAATACCTTTTCTTTGTAATATTTTTATTAATTTGTATTAAGTAGGATAATATTTACTGGTGGCCAGTCACTGAAGCAGCTTCCTGCTACTCACAGTTCCCTTACCCTTGATTTATTACTAATAGAAAGTGATACTGTATTTGTATACTGCATGTATAAATAGACATAACAAGACATAACAAAATTAATATCTATTTTATCTCATTAACAAATACATTATGATTTTCTCCATAATACATAATTCTGTATTTTAGTATTATTTTAACTAGTTATACAGAATCAAGCAGCAAATCAGACATGATTGATAGTGGAAATTTTATTTTAAAATGGCTCGATTTCTAGTAAAAGGCTAACATCTCGCTATCTTTTCCCATACCCTCTAATCAGGTGGAAAACATCAACAATTTATTATTCTTGACAGAACACTATGGCTCCGACTTTAAGGTCACTGTGCTCTTACGTTTTGTGTAGAAGAACAAGCTGTGTACACCTTAGGAGGGTGTATACAAAATAGAGGAACAAAGCAGAAAAGCAGAAGTAATACATCTTGATTTTAATAAGCCTTTTGACACTACCTCATAAAATATTACCTGGAAAATTAATTAAGATTTGTCTACATCTAATCACTGCAATGTGGACTGAAAGCTGACTGAAACAATGAATAATGTGATAATTTAGCAGTACAACAGAACAAGGAATCAGTGACAGTCAGCCTGGGAAAATCACAGATCCACTGATAGGAAATAAAAAGCTGTGTGTGTTTATTCAAGGACTTGACACAACTTTCTACTATCCTATTAGGTAGAAGATTAGAAAGTGGATTGATTAACTTGTTTGGTTATGAAACATAGAACTTAAAGACAATATTCCCACAGAGAATCTCATCGTTAACATTCTGTAAAATCTCAGTCTTTCTTACCATGATTAAGCTATGCTGAAGGTCTTTGTTTTTTGTCTGAAGGCTAGCATTAGGAAACTAATTAGGAGTAAAAGAGAAGTTCATCTATGAAAGTTCCATCTGAAGGATAGAAATCACAAAATGCACATTTTGGGTGGGGGGTGGGGGAGTGGAGGGGGATGCTTCAGGGTGGCCTCTGTGAGCAAAGCCCAGCAGATACCCCACATCAGATCAGAGCCAGCTCCAGACATCTCCAAAAGGGACCCACTGCTGGCCAGAGCTGAGCCATGAGCGACACTGGGTAAGCCTCTGGGAGAGCAGATTGAAGGAAGGGGAAATCTGCTGTGCTACAGCAGCTGGGAGAGAGGGGTGAGAGCTGAGAGAGAAGCAGCCCTGCAGCCCCCAAGGGGAGTGCAGCAGGAGGGCAGGAGGTGCTCCAGGCACAAGGCAGCACAAGTTCCCCTGTGGCCGATGGAGAGGCCCCTGGTGGAGCAGGCTGTCCCCCTGCAGCCCATGGGTCCCACATGCAGCAGATCTCCATGCTGCAGCCTGTGGAGGAGCCCCCGGTGGAGCAGGTGGATGTGGCCTGGAGGAGGCTGCGGTCCATGGAGAGTCCCTGCAGGAGCAGGCCCCGGGCCGGAGCTGCAGCCCGTGGAGAGGAGCCCACGCAGGAGCAGGGGGTCTGGGGGGAGCTGCCACCTGTGGGGGACTCACACTGGAGAGCAGTTCTAGAACCATATAGAATGGCTTGTGTTAGAAGAGATGTTAAAGATTGTTTACTTCCAACCCAGCTGCCAGATATCCCTTGAAAGGATGCCACCCAGCCTGGTCTTGAACATCTTGCAGGGATGGGGCATCCACAGCTTCTCTGGGCAACCAGTTCCAGTGCCTCACCACCCTGTGAGTGAAGAATTTCCTCCTAACATATAATAGGAACCTACCCTCTTTTAGTTTAGAATGGTTATTCCTTGTCCTACTACTGTCCACCCATGTAAAAAGTTGCCCTCCATCTTTTTTATCAGCCCCCTTTAAGTACTGAAAAGCTGTAACGACGTCATTCCAGAGTCTTCTCTTTTGCAGGCTGAACATCTCCAGTTCTCTCAGCCTTTCTTCCTAAGAGAGGTGCTCCAGACCTCTGATCATCTTCATGGCCCTCTTCTGGACCCACTCTGACAGATCCACAACTTTCTGGTGCTGAGAGCCCCAGACCTGGATGCTGGACTTCAAATGAGGCCTCACAAGGGCAGAGCGGGGGGGGACAATCACCTTCCTCCACCAGTTGCCCACTCCTTTATTGATGCAGCCCAGGATGTGGTTGGCCTTCTGGTCTGCAAGTGCCCACTGCTGGCTCATGTGGAGCTTTTCATCCACCAGAAGCCCAAGTCCTTCTCCACAGGGCTCTCAATGAGTTCTTCTCTCAGTCTGTACTCACGTCCAGGATTGTTCAAACCCAGGTGCAGCACTTTGCACTTGGACTTGCTGAACCTTGTTAGGTTTATGTGGGCCCTCTTATCTAGCTGTGAAGGTCCCTTTTTATGGCATCCCTTCCTTCTGTTGTACTGACTGCACCACTCAGCTTGGTGTCATCCGTGAACTTGCTGAGGGTGCACTTGATCCCACTGTCTATGTCATTGACAAAGATACTAAACACCATTGGTCCCAAGACAGACCCCTGAGGGATACTGCTCGTCACCAGCCTCCACCTGGACATAGAGCCATTGTCAATTATTTGTCTGTGACCATTCAGACAACTTCTTATCCACCAAATGGTCCACCTTTCAAATATCTCTCTCTTCAGTTTAGAGATCAGCATGTATTGTTGGAACACATCAAACACCTTATAGAAGTTAGATGATATCAGTTGGTCTTGCCGTGTCGACTGATGCAGTCACTCCACCATAGAAGGCCAGTAGATTGATCAGGCAGGATTTGCCCTTGGTGAAGCCATGCTGGCTGCCTCACATCACCTCCTTGTCCTGCATGTGCCTTGACACTGCTTCCAGGAGGATGTGTTCCATGATCTTGCCAGGCACAGAGGTGAGGCTCACTAGTCTGTAGTTCCCCAGGTCTTCCTTTCTATCCTTTTTTAATATGGAGTGACGTTCCCCTTTTTCCAGTCACCAGGGATTTCACCTGACTGACAAGACTTTTCCAATATGGTGGACAGAGTGGCAACTAATTGCAATGGCAACTACTTCAAACGGCTCCCTTAGGACCCTAGGATGCATGGGATCGAGTCCCATAGTCTTGTACCTGTTTGATTTCATCCATTCCTGAAAGGCTGCATCTGGAGATACAGTCCCATATGGGATCAGCTCCTGAAGAGCTGCAGCCTGTGGGCAGCCCCCACAGGCTCAGTTTGGGAAGGACAGCATCCCGTGGGAGGGACCCCACAGGGAGCAGGGGCAGAGAGGGACCATGAGGGAGCAGCAGAGACGATGCATGAGGGTCTGACCGCAGCCCCCATTCCCTGTTCCCCTGTGCTGCTGGGGGGGAGGAGGTAGAATAGGGTGGATGGGGGGAATTTGTTTTTAGTTTGCTTTTAGTTCTTACTTCTCTAGTCTGGTAGCAGTAGGTAATAATCTCGCTATGCTGGGTCTGCTTTACCTGTGACTGTCATTGGTGAGTGATCTCCCTGTCCTTATCCCAACCCATAAGATGTTTTTTTTTCATCATATTTTCTCCCCTTGTTTTTCTGAGAAGGGGGAGAGTGCTATGGTGGTGCTGAGCTACCTACTGGTATTAAACCACCACAACATGTTCTCTTAACTTTGTTCCTCCTTCCTCAGCCCAGTGCCATCAACATCCTTGGCAGCTCCATTCTTTTTACCAAGAGGAAGCACTGCTCTCCCAAGGTGCAGGAAGGAGCAACAGACAGTAACACCAATTACACTGATGTCTGTCACTGTTCTATTTCCAGTGCTGTGGGGTGAGAGGGATCTAGTTTGAAGAAGAGGACTCAAAGGAGAGGTAGTGTTGAAGGTTTCAGGGAGGTTCAGGAGCAATACGTAAAACAGAATCCATATCACAGCACTGCCTCTCCCTCCTGTCGTTACACAGACTGCTCCCTGGAGGTGCAGCACTGTCTGTTACAGAGGATGAAATGCAGAGAGCCAGCAACAGCTGCTCACTGGTAGGGAACTACTGATTTACATCACTGATAAACGTATAAAATGTAAGAATGACATGACGACCGCGTATGCAAAATACTCCAGCAGCAACACAGTACTGCAGGATCTGAAAACATACAGCTGTGCAATCAAAATGTCAGCCTGCAAACTACATACAAATGTTAATTTATGAATGGACACAGACACAGAAAAATAATGAAATTACCAACAGCATATAATGCCAGTTCTTCCTTCAGGGAAAAAAAGCAATATATAAATGCAGAGAGAGAAATGTTTGATGAACTAAAACATATTAGAAGTAAATCATATTTTGTCTGTTCCTTTTTTATTATTATTTTTAATTCAATTTGAAAATACATTCTTTCTTGCTTTCTACTACCTTTATATTATTTTCTTATAGTTTCAGCCATGTATTTTCAAGCCGTGTGCTGGTCCAAAACTTCATATAGCTAAAGTGTCATGAAAAATATGGGAAAAAGAAAAAAAAATATATATATATACATATATGCCTGGTCCTCTTTGGTGGAACAGAAGGATATAAACTTGTTGAATTCTACGCAAAGCAATGAGTACAGCAGAAAAGTGTGGGGATAGTCCTGACTTCTGATTTTAGTGTTGATCTCAATTTGCTTCTTCATTTTTTTCCCAGATTGAATTCTCTGATCCAAAACTATTAATAAATACATACCAAAGACACAATTCCTGTTGTTGCAACAAAATGAGTGTAAGGATACATTATATGACACAAAGATATTTTTGTTTCAGGATTCCCAGGCTTTCGTTAAAATATGTAAGCATTTTAACTTATTTTAAACACCAGGTAATTCTTCCAAAATAACATTTTAATGTGGTTCTTTCTCTTAAAGTATTAAAGGAATATTAAACTCAAGGGATTGAAGCTAGTGCTCTTGACTGCCTATTTTTCTCAATGAGATTTGAAAAGCAGCTCACCTCCCAGGACCATACCGGCTTGACAGCACTTCCTCAAGCGACATGCTGGACAATTCTTCCTACGAATTTTATCAACTATGCAGTCATTTCTTCCAGCACATAAATAATTGTGCTGCCCTGCAGGCAAGAGAAAAACAAAATTAATATGTTTTCTAACATGACAAAATTATTTCTGTGTATTAATGTTGCAAAAATAACAGAGGAGTCAAAAACAAAAAAGTATAACTGACCCATTACAGAACCCCTTCATTTTGTTAGCTATTAAATAATCATCTTTTACTACTTAAATATAAAGTTTCTTTGTCCTATTTAAGAGTGACATTCCCTATCTACATAATTCCAAAATAATTAACAGGCAGTACAAAACGCTTAAAATATTAATCAGTATTTCTAATCTAAATCAAGCATGAGGACAGATTTCCTTCTGTTTTTTGTTTGTTTGTTTGTTTGTTTTTCCTTTACTGTTCCTAATTGCAAAGTTAATTAAGTATTTTTTGCATGGATTGATAAAGAGTTTCCAACAAAACTGAACAAAGAAGTTGGGGCATTATGCAGTGCAAAAAATAGCCCTTTAAGCAGAGTAAATTACCTCTGCTGGAGAATCAGTTCTGCACAACACCTGCTGAGACACCAACTGAACATATGAAGCCAACAGAGGACAAACAGAGGAAGGCTGTAACTTTTTGGTTTATGTTAGCTCTTAGGAATGGCAACTCCAGTTTATTGTTTAATTCTGAAGCACTCAGTTAGGAAGAAGCTGTCATTAGTGTATTAAAATGGAATCTTTCACATGAAATTAGCTTCCAGCACAACAGTCATTTTATTAGCAAAACATGAAATCCAGCTGATATAATAACATTATTTCTCAAAACAAGCTTCAATTATAATTTTTCTTGAAGAGAACAAAAAAGTATATTTTTATGCTTTTGTATAATAGTTATCATTTCTGTGATTCATTTTAATGTTGAATGAGTAAACAAAGCTGTAAGAAGAAAACAGAACAAATCTTCGCATTAAGCCTCAGTTTATCCTCTAAGGTTTAACTCTAAAATCCTTCCTGTTTTTGCACACCATCCTCTATCCGTTCCTGTATTTTCATTTTCTTACATCAAAGCATAAAAGATGTTTCTTTTAAGACCAAAAAAAAAAAAAAAGGATAAAAATGTATAACTGTAGGAAGTACCAATATCAGGGATAATTCCCCTGTAGAATATTGTGGATGTAGACCTGTAAATATAACAGGAAACCACAGCACCACTTTTAGATTTTTACTTATTTTTAGATTGGTACTACTCTGACTTAACCATCTGATGTCACCAGGAGCACACAAGTCTGAGACAATTATTTTATTCAGCTGGTGTTATTTTTTTCTTTATAATCTTATTCCATCCTTTATCTGCACTTGGTCAAGTGAGCAACTGTTCACCAATAACTTTTCTAAACAGGAGAAAGACAAACTGAAAATGACTCCTCAGGTGCAAATGCAGGACAAGACCACTCTATTCTAACAACAAAAGACGTGCTAAAACACATGAAACATTCCGTTTGCTTCTGTGGTAACATCTTTTCAAAAATTAATTTACTTCTTACCTTTACTTTTAAGAGCAACTTGTCTAGATTTAATGAAAGAAACCTGACTTCCTAAAATTCTTAACAGTTTCTATTGTTTTAGAAAACAACAAGTAATTGTCTTATACACTGCCTGGAACTTTAAAAATATTTAATAATGTACTAAATTACAAAAAAAAGCTCATTTATTTTCTCCTATTACTTCTAATCCTGGATATCTTCATACCGGAAATGTTATCAAAATTAACCCAATGACTAAAAATCTGTCTTGCTTTGGCAGCAGAGCAGGAGGCAAAACACTTATTTTGAACATTTGTCATTTATTTGCATTTTTTCCTCATCTTGCTTTGCCTTTATTAGCTACAAAAGCTCTTTTGAAAGGCAACAACAGTTTTAAGATTGTTACTTAAAAGCATAAAACCATCAAATCATCAAATTATTTCTGTATTGTGGCATTCTGATGCATAGTTTATCTACAGAGAAATGCTTAAGTACATGGTTTAGGTTATATTTGTGGGTTTTATAGTATTTTTATTTGTTTGTTTTTTGTCCCCTGAAAAAATATCTCTTTGGACCTCATTTTTTTGGAACCTTTTGAATTTATATCTGGATCCTTTTAGCCCATGTCCACTGGAAGATCAAAAAATGGACTATGCATTTCCAGCTCAGCTGCTCAGAAGCAGCTTGCAAACCTACAGGCATTCATGATTTAATTTTCATCCTATGCTGACACAGAAAAATACTTATCTACTAAAGTTAGTGCCATATCATGAAATACTCCTCTTCAAACTCTCAAAGAAAATGTTCATATGTTCTAGAATGATGTTAGTATTTAAACTTTGCTTTTGATACTAATATGTGTTTTGCATACTTAATACCCCAAGTATGTGTGCTCACTGCTAAAGGAGGCTAAGAAACTTCAGTAGAAGCAGTAATGGCAACAGTGTTCATGCTGGAACAATAAATTAATTGGCAAAATGGGAATTAATAGCTTGATCTATACACATTTTAACAGCCTGCATTATTAAATAGCAGATATATTATATAACAGCTTTTAAATATTACACATCTAAGATTGTTACAAATCAACAGTGCAATACATTGTAAAATTTAGAATTTGCAGTTACACTTTTAAAGTTCACTACAGCTCTTAGAAACCTCTTCATAACTTAGGCTTTATCAGTAGATCCAACCTCCACATTAACTGAAAATGTAGGAAATACTTCATCATTATGTAACAACTCACCAGTTATTATAAATCCAAGACAGAACAATTTTTTCCCATCTGCTGACCAAATCATAAATGAGTCACAATTATCAAAACTGTTCTTGAATGTTCCTATGTTCTAGTGAATACAGCATACCACCTCTGAGTTATAGAACAGATTAAGTAAATTCAGTGCATACCATGAGAGAAATGAAGCACCGTTGTTGGAATTTAGGTGCAGTAAGAATTTCCTTTGATCTTCAGAAAGTATTATTTCACTCCTATTTATTTCATAAACTGTACCAGTAACCTAACCTTTATTATGTTTTTACCTAGTTTGTTTCTTCCATAAAGAAGAAACTAGTATGAAATAAAAAAAAAAAAAGGAAAAAGCTATCCAATCTCTCCCCTGACACTTCCCAATCTAAAGTATATTACAAAAAAAAGAGCTGAAGCTTTTTTTTTTTTAAAAAAAAAATATATATATATATATTACATTATATATATATTTTATATATATATATATATATATATAAGGATATATAAGGTTTAATTATTTAGTATTTCACTTAGTCTCACCTGTCAGGGCTTTTTTAGTCATCAAAGTCATCTGACTGGATCTCATATAGATATACAAATCTCACATGAAACTGTATCTGTGTTTCTACCATTGTCAAGAGCTGGATTCTGAGAACCCATTACTTGCTTGACATTAATATTTAAGTGTCAGTCACTACATGAAGGACAGTTTGTGTAAGAAATGGAAAACATGCCAGATATTTAGTTAATTTCCAGATCATGGGAATCAATTTCAAATTAATTAATTTCAAATTAATTTCAAATTTCAATTAAGCTATTTGCAAAGTTTTGATGGTATACCTAAACATTTATTTGAAAATATATCATTTAGAATCGCTTGTTGCATCTCAGTCCTTAGGATGACCTGTATTTTCACTGATTTGCTTAAATATGTGAATATTGCAGTAATGTTAAATACATGTACTAATGAAGTATCTAAAGACCCCTGCCAAGACAAAATTCCTGTTCAATTGTAGCATGTCACCCAGCATCTTTTATATGTTATTATAACTAGGAGATAAAACACAAAAACCAAGATAGTTGTCCAGTCACTAGGGCCCAGATGAGAAAGCAAAAGCTGGTATTTGTATTTCTTACAAAAATATGGATCTAACAACTTTCTGACAACTGCTACTTTCTAGGAAGTTTTCCCCCAATGTTAAGTTTCCTGAATACGTTTCCTTTTCACCTATCTTTAAAAGTGAAAAAAAGCTCTCTCAAGACCTCAAAGCATCAATTTGTAATGTAGATTTGATTAAATATGGAGAAAATACAGAGATTTCATCTGAATCATTCCAGATTCTTGTAGGGTACCAGTTTTCTTAACCTCCATCAAAGTTTTATTTTAGCAAAGGCAGAAGTACTAATGTAGTCGTTCAACTGCAGTTTTAAGTACTTCAATAACTAATGCTACATTGGCACGTGTATATGAGAAAGTGATTAAGATGTGTATGGTCTGCACACACCAACACAATCAGTCACAGTTTTTGCTGTGACTGTAAAGCTGCAGTAATAGTACTACAGCTCTGAGAAATGCTGCACATACAGTGTCTTTAAAATCTGGTTATTAACTGAGCTCACTGCCATACTGTAAGTTATTTAAAATGATTCAAATGAATTAACAAGTTCCTGAAATTTTGCAGATATGCAAAGATGGAAAATGTATCTGCACAAGGAGTATCACATGCCAGCAGCCAGTTATTTGTATAAGTGCATCTGTGCTGAACTGCTGCCAGCCTGCACAGAAGCAACATGCTTGTTTGCAAACTCTCATTTCCTCCTGTCTGCAAATAAAAGCACTTTCTCAAGTCTTCTCTCTCTCCCATAGTTGATTTTGTTTCCCCATACCATTTTTACTTATCAATGCTTTCTTATGAAACCATCCTGTTCCAACCTCTGGAGGACTTCTGTTCACAATACACACCACACTGTTCTATTTAGTCTATTTTTATTTTTATTTTTCTGTCTAAAACCAGAAGATATCTAATGCATCTCTTTGTAAATTATTTTATGGCCAAGTACCACTCAATGTCAACATTTTCCTTCATGAAAGCCAGCCTCCAGCTTCTGTTCAATAATTTACTCCCAACATGTTCTTTTCCTCTTGCAGTGTTTTTCATACCATAAGAAATAGAAAGTGCTAATTATATAAGCAAATATTAAAACCAAAGGAGTTACTTTTTCACTAAATCCCTGTCAGGCATTCATGTGAAAGCTGATAATAAAAATGATTTTAAAATAAATAAAATGGAAAATAGTTTCACCTATGTGTACTAAACACAATGGTCCAGATGTAGCTTCTGAGAATGACTGACTTCTGGAAGCTAATATACTATACTAAGGTAAACATTACTCTGGATTTGGGCTGATTCTATCACTGTTTTCCATAACTAGGCAAATAGTCTAGCCTAGTTCCTCATCAGAAATGAGAAAAACAGCTAGACTGACCTTTGCTCTGATCTAAATTAACCACTGCTCTATTTATACTGTTCCCATGTGCAAAAAAGCAAATTTGTGTCAAGCTTGCATGTCACAATGTGGGCTTATGTGCATGGGTCTTGGAGAACTAGGAACCTATATTACAGAGTTTGTAATACTCAAAGTATTCTCTTCGTGTCCCTGTATGCCATTACAGACGATTACAATCTCCAAGATTCCACACACCTCAAATATCATTTTAAAATTATTTAACACCAACTTCACTTCAGTGCTAACATTTTCTCCAGAAATAAAGATGTCACTGAAATGAGGCTGAAACTCTAACGACTTAACAACAAACCACATTCCCCACTGACCTTACCCTGTTTGTAAAGAAAACAGTATTTACTGAGGGACTCACATTACATTTCCCTCCTTGACCATCAAAATCAAAGTTAACTTTTTTCCCAAATATTAAGCAGGTGTCCTGACTACAGCCCTATAAAGTACTTTTATTTTCAGACAGGAAGAAAGGAGAGTTTGCAAACAAGTGCATTGCTTCTGCACAGACTGGCAGCAGTTCAGCACAGATGCACTTACACAAATAACCAGCTACTCTATATAAAGTCCATAGTGGTATAATAAACGTGCTACTAATGCAGATCTGCTTCACAGCCAAGAGTTCAGTGGGCAGAAGAGTAACTTGGGAATATGTTCCATCCTGGACTCTTTTTCTTGCTGAAATAATATGGAATTCCTCCCCTCATAACAATATAGTTTAAAGTGAAAACAGTGAAGAATGATTACAGCCCAAGGCATCCTTTGGCCTAACGAGCTGCAAGGAGAAAAGGGTGTGTCTGACTCACTCCAGACATGATGAACACAGCTCTTACATCCTGGGTGACTGCCTTACTTCTTCTATGTACTCAGTGATGGGGATTGTGAGCATTAACAGGTACTACCAATTCCTTCATCTTTGTGAAGCTAGTCTTTCATTTCTTTGCCTTAACTACACACGATGAAAAAAGCAAATTGATTAAAAATGTTTTGTTCAAAAAGGAAGCACAACTATAAAACATTCATTCCTAAGTCAAATCTAATATTTCCCATATTCTACTTTACTTTGCTAAGCAGATTGATAACTAATTTTTCATATAACTCTACTTACAACAAACTTCTGTTACACTTCCAGTCCATTATCCGTTAATTTGTAGTTAACTTGTAAGCATATCTTACAGTCCTCTGCCTAATTTTGTTTGCTAAGTGGACAAACCAAAAATGGTTTCTTTGGAAGGGAAACAGCATTTTCAAACTACCATATATCTTGCATTGCTTTTCTTCTCTTCAAAAAAACACTTCCAGTGTTTGCAATATCCTTAACTGACTCTTTCTTTCTCCTTTATCTTGATTAGAAAATCATCTTGCCTTTTGTTGTGAACACTGCACCACTGTCTTTTTCCTTCCAAAAATTACTTCTCCAGACAGCAACCTATGCACATTATATTTATGCTATCTACAAAACTGATCAGTTAAATGTAGCTACACTGTTTTCATTCACTTCTGGTTAGTTAAAAGTTGTAATACTGGGTGTGGTTTGTTTTGTTTTAACCTTAGTAATTTCCCTATTTATTCTATCACCTTCAAGCAACCAACCAACCACCAAACAAAAACCATAATTAAGTCCTGTTTTACAGAAACCATCATGAACTGCAAAATAAGGGTTAGTATTTTACATTGACTTTATTTGGTCTTCCTAGAATATTTACCACAGTAACATTCTGAAAGGCATAAAGTCTTTGTGTCTAAGTACAGGAACTGACAATAGTAAAAATGCTGCATAGCTAATATATTTCAGAAAATGATTCTGGCTTCTACAAATCAGTATTTCCAGTTATTTTTATGGCAGTCTGTCACAATTGTTCCATGGTCACCATTTTTAAGTGATTAATTACATAATTAATATAAATATCTAAAATGATAAAATTGACATCTTTTTATCTTTTTTTTTTTTTTTTTTTGTCAGTGAAGGTTATATTTCTTATAAAATAACTATAGATCATAGGATTCGAACATCCAGTGTACTTTAAAAGCACACCAACTATTTCAGAAGTATACATCATTAAAGTACTATTTGTTATTTTGATCCCTGAATGCTGTATTCTACCAACATAAGAAGCATTACATTTGTATTTCAATCATCCCATCATTCTGATTTCAGTGAAAGTATTACAGCACATTGCCTTGATGAAATTTGCACTGTGTGTTTTCTCTTATTCTTTGCCTGGTCCTAGATCTGAACTGGTAGGAAAGTAATGAAGGTAGAAAAATTAATGAAGTAATGAAGGTAGAAAAGTAATGAAGGTAGAAAAAACTAAAAACATTAGTAGCAGAAAAATGCAACATGTAAAAAAAAAACACATATGTTGCTGCCTGTGATCAAAACACCCAACACTGCTGAAAAACTGTGAAGAAAGGATTCATTTGACTAATTAGATTCTAAAGTGTAGAGATCCAGGAGAGCAAGTAGTGTACACTCTGGTCTTGGGCACTGGAGAAAAAAATGGGTACTTTAGGATGTGATTTATCTTAACCTTGAGTAATGTTCAAATTGGAGTTCTTTAATAGCCTATTGATCTCCAAAGGAAGCCCAAATATGGATGTCCAGATTGGCCTTCAGTTTGGTGAAACCAATCTCACACAAATCTCCACTGTAGTTGGGGATTGTGGAAACTCATATAATTATTTGCCAAGAATAGGACAGCATTTTCCAGGATGTCAATGTCACATGCAACTCTTTTCATGCTTTAACTGCAAAAGATTCCAGGTTGTTGAAATGTACTCGGATGCTAACAGATATTAACCAACAGCCACTTGTGAAACTGCAGGAGCTGTTGACTAGGTATGACCAGGAAACCTCTGAAGTACAGCCATGTATCAACACAGACAACAACATACTGTAACATACAATTGACATTTGTTAAGTCTTTCCACGGGTCTTTCTTTCTTTCTTCTAAAGAACCATCTCTTAATCATCAATTCTGTGGAATGGATATATAGCTTAAGGAGATGGACACTGTCAAACCTAAGTGCATTTTTAGGAAGTAATAGTTTGACTATAAATACTTAAACACTTATTTTGTATACTTATTATATTTATTTATACTCTAAAAAGATATGAGCTACCTTGGTGGTATATGGGTGGGATTTATACCACCAAACGCAGAGAGTGTACATCATCACCTGACACTCCTTTTATGTTCAGTATACAGAAATACTTCCTGTTAGAGTACCGCCATTTTCATCCTATGTAGATACGCAAAACAAGTCAATGAATTACTTCCCAGAAGTTCCTGTTTCTCTCCACCTGCTATAGAAGGAACTCGAGATGCACAGCTCAGGTTACTCCCATTTTGAATATCTGAAGTTGGACCAATCAGCAACGCTAAGCACTCAGCTGCTGGTGCTCTGTAAAGCAAGCAGACCTACACCACCTGAAATAACTTCAAATCCAACTGAAAAGATGTTTAATGCAATATTCAATACAGTTTCTAAACTCAGTATATAACATTAAGACAAAAATTTTGGTAATTCACATTTCTGCAACTATGTTCTAAGACATCTCTACCAGGAAATCAGTACAGTCACTAAGAGAGCAGTAAGAAGCCCAGCATTAGCACTACACCCAAAGCACAAGAATGAATGTTATCCTTGCTCACTCCATTGTTGTGCCACAATCAAATTGACAAATTAATGTTTGTCAAATGGCTGAGCAACAATACTTTTTGTAAGTTAGAAATATGATACACAATTATGTATCTGCATAGATCTTCTTTCCCTTTTTGTAACGTAAATTCTTTGCTCTCACAGAAGTGAGACTTGCCAGTTGAATTTTAGGACCTTCACAGAGGTAACTTCATATATTTGAATTTGGAAATATACTTAAGTTTACTGTACATTAACACTTTTTGGTCATGTACAAAATAAAACAGCTTTAATAACATTAAATATACTAAGTGAAAAACATTTTCATCTCTCAACTTGCAGTATGATGCTTTGTCTGCTTCATGAAACTTTCATGACTATCAGGTTTATGGTACACACCGTACCAAATTCTGATTCCAAGAACACAGAAAGTGGGATTAAAAACAGAAAATTGCTGTGGAGTTAGGAGAACGGGAAACATTTTACAGCTGCTTTATCAATTTCATAGATTAAAAGGTCTCTATATTATGGCATTTCACTGTCTTTCCAAATAGAACTTCCTATCAGTAGATATTTTTTCAATCAGTGTTTGGTGTGCTGTGCCACTTAACATCTTTAAGCTATGTAAGAGTACACTTGGGGCAATCTTCACGCAGAGTATTTCACTGCGTAAGTAGCGAATCACACTGTCATCATAAACTGCTTATACGTAACACAAGTCAGATAAACTTTATCAGAAAGGCTGGCTGAAACAATGCTCAGCCTTTTCACTGCACAGGCGTAGCTCATGCTTAGTTCAACACCTTCCTCCACCTACATACACAGACAGTGAAAACTCTCATGGAAACTATTTTCTAACCCACAGGGTTTGCCAGACTTAGGTCTCAGAGAAAATAAATGTCCACATGTCATCAGCTAAGTGTTGCTGCTGTTGTTGTTGAGCTTGTTCCCTGATATTGTTATTTGTCCAGCGCTGTTACCTTGAAATTAAAGCACATACTAAAACTAGAAATTTCCTATATATTCATTAGATCAACTTAATAATAGGGTCCGAGATATTTGAACAAACCAAGAGTTATTTCTTAACACATATGCTGCAATATCATGTATTTATGTCAGCCCCAAACTCTTCAGGTTCACACAACCACTTGTCATTACATGTCGAAGTAACACAAACAAGGCGCAAAGGAAGGCAAATACTTTTATAAATATAGAACAAAAAATAGAAGTGGGAAACAGCACTTCAAGTTGTTTTCTGGTTCTAGGTGATTTTTATTTTTCATCAGTAGAACTACGCTGGATAGACTTTCAAGAATGCAAGCCACCAAGAAATGATGCATTAGTGATAATGTAACACCAGGAACCCACAACTCTATAGGTAGGGGAGTTCCTCTCCAGGACAGAAATTTCACTGTCGTGTACTACACAGCCAACTGCAAGGTAAGAGATGATCACAGTTGCCTTGCATGATTTTTTGTGAAGATACCCTTATAAGATATTATTTATGTTATAAGATACTTTAGCTTACAAGATACTGTATCTTATAAAATACTATTATAAGATACATATTTATTTATGACTGTATGGTAATTTAAAGCTAAGTAAGTATGAATTGACTTCCTAAATTTCATTCTCCTAAACTCTACTGGCAATATTTTATCTGTTTTTTGTGACCTTGTATTAGATATATTGGTAGCACTTACAAAATGCCTGACCATCAACAGCATATTACTTTGCAAATGTGGAAATTCTGTAATTTTTAAAACATTTTAAACTTTATTTCTGAATATTCTTTGGTTGGTAACTCCAAACTGCCATTAATTTTCAGCTCACAGACATGAACAGTACTAACCCATCTACATACTGAATCCAATTTTGTATTTTAAAATTTCTTAACTGAATATAAATAACAGAAACTTCTATTATTTCCATGGTAAATAAAGAAGATCTTTGAGTATTTTTTAAAAAGCCTTGCAATTTTTACAACAGCTGAATCAGTGGATTGGTAAATCAGCTCTTTGTAGCTAACCAACTAAGAGCATATAACCTCTTTATGCAAATAAATATTTCCTAAAAAGTCAGTATTTTTATCCCTTACCTGCATTTTCTCCTTCTCACCTCTAGCACAAAGGTTTGTGGTTTTTTTTTTTTTTTATATTCGTTTTACTACAGTTCCCTCCCCCTACCTCCCCCCCCCCCCAAAAAAAAAAAAAAAAAGATTTGCAGTTTTAGTTAATGTCTTAGGATTCTCCTTAGAGTAAAATATACTTATGGAATAAAAAACATCTTCTTCTTCATATGTATAGGCACATATTGGAAGCCAGGAACCCAAAAAACAAAATATCTACCAAACCATACATAGCTAAGAATTTCTTTGCCAGTGTTGTAAAATAATTTAATTCTAAATTTAAGCTTTCATCTTAGTGATCCTCACACAGTTCTGGTCCACTGTTACACTGTACGGATACCGCCTAGTTCTATTCAAATGTATGGTTAAATCATACTTAGTACAGAAACTTTTAGATTCACCTGTACAGTTTCAAATTCAGACTGAGGATTTGAATTGTGCTCTGATTATATTTCAGAAAGAGTAGTGATAGAAAATGGAGTTTTCTGGATAGCAAAATGGTCCATTCTACCTCAGAGAAAGCATTTAATTAATACTGTATTTTCCACACACTAGGGGTGAGTAAAAAAATAAATAAATAAAAATAAAGTGTATGATGAATGCTGGTTTCTGTGAAAAAAAAATATATATATATGTTGGCTGCTAGATTTGAAACTGCCGACATACCTAAAATTACAAAAGTAATTAAAATAGAAAATAGGCATATTCCAACAAAGTCAGTACTGCTGTATTATGTCCCTTGTTATGTATGCACTTGAAAACTTTATAACATATGAGAGAGAAATCTAAATATAGAAAATCCAAGTAGTAGGAATACCTTCTATTTTCAGCCATGTTTTAATTTCTCATGGTGATCAGGACTTTATGGAAAGTATATGAAAGGTAGATTTATGATTATGAATTTGCACTCAAAAAGTTTAGCATCTCATTTGCATGAATAATATTGAGAAAAAAAATGGAGTAGTATTCAAAATTTAAGAAGGCAAGTAATGCATTCCCACTCGAAGAAATGATGGGCAAGGGGACACTACATAAGAAAAATTCTCAGTAAAATGTGTGAATCTTTAAACGCTGCTTTCTCTGGTATCTACAAAAAATATTATTTTTATTTTTACAAGAGAGTAGTTTGTCACCTTTATTTCTGACAAGTAATAAATGAAAAAATACTTTAAGTTTAAATGAAATTGGATATCTATCCATTTCAAAGCTAATAATTTTATCCTCTGCTTCAGTTAAAATAAGGAAGTCCATCTTTTTAAAGAACTCTCTTTACACTTGCGCCTTCTATGTAAAATTAGGTAACTACATTTGTTCATGTTGCTCATGCCCATATTGCTCATTTCTGTCATTCTTCTCCATAAAACTTAAAAACTACTAATCTGTAGTTTTTCTTGTCATAGTCCAGCTCTCTGGGGTAGTTGTCAATTCTCTGAATACTCTTCCTAAAAAAAAACTAAACACTTCTTCACCACACTCACAGTCTTTGGAATAATTTAAAAAATGGTAAGTATGAAGATGCTATGAGAAACACAAGTTTTTTGTTTGTGTAACTGTATTGACCTCTTATTTCTCTGTGTATTTCTAAATGAATCAGTAATATTCTGCTAATACAGCTTTTGCATAAACACCCAGTGAAAACAGCCTGAAGAAATCCCTAGTAGCAGTTTATATGCCTGCTGATAAATGATAATTTAGCATTAAATAAAGTATATATGCTGAACAGTAATTGGATATGTTTTTGAGTAGGTTCACCTACTGTACAAATACAAGTTTAGGAAAAAGATGAACTTCAAAAGTTACAGAATCAAATTAAAATACAAAATTAAAAAATAAATACTACTGTTGAAAAGTGAATAAATAAACCTTCTCTTAAAATATGGCATTCATAAATTACACTACACTCTTTCTTAAAACTTCAGCTTCCTGACTTTTTAAGAGTATGTCTGATGCAGTACAACAACCAAAAGCAAAGAATGTGAAGCCAAACCAAGAGACAACAAAGTCAGTGAAACAAACATATGCCTTGTAACTTAAAAGCTAAGTGTTTTTCTGTATTGCAACCTAACAAATATGTTTTAATTGTTTTTTTCATGAATACTATTAAATGTATTAGAGAAAATGTGGCACTAACAAAGCTAATTAGTTCATCTGGCACATCTAGTCTAGTGGTCTCGATTTGAAGATATATAGTCTGATAAAGCAAGCATAAGTGAGCATATGCTTAAAATTGAAAGAAACAGCATACTGAAACAATTCTAACTAAAGTATTTTGCTGAGCTTTTAATTTCCCGTTATTCCCCTTTTCATCTGAAGAGCAATAAACTCTATAGCATTGAATAAACTATATATCACAACAAGAAAACATGATGCAATTTCTTCTTTTAAGTAATCCTACACAGTGCAACAATAGTTTTGTTAAGAGTATGGAACAGAAACTTTAATGTCCAAGTTCTGACAGATAAGAATTGTGAGAAAAGTAGACAAAGAATAAAATGTTTTTTCTTTTACTCGGATTTGTCTTACTGCTTCATCAGCTGAAGTATATAAAGCAATCTGCTCCTGTATTTAAAATCTCAGTGGGCATATATGGACAAGGTATAATATAATTCCAAAAGAAAAAAAAAAAAAGTATTTTTACTGATTTGTAAAACCTGAAGTTTGGCTTTGTAACTCAATATCTATCTGGAAAAAAAGTTAAACCCATTTGACTTGAAATAGTTCAGTGCAACCTGAATTAGTTCCATAAAGCTCAGGAAGCCAAATTCTGCATTTTGCAAGCAAGAAAAATTACATATAACTTCAAAAAAAAAAAAAAAAAAAAAAGATTGAAGCCAAAATAAATTCCTATCTGCATATGATTAGGTCATACCCACAAAATTTTCATTTAAATAGTATTTACACTTTCTAAAACAAGTTCTGTATTTCCCAAGATCTTGATGAAACTCTGCTTACTGAGAAAGATTAAAAGATGAACAATAATAAATAGCAACCAGTGAAAGTACAACAAATAATACTAGTAAAGTTAATAATGAAATATTTTAGTTAGTATTCGCTATCATACTTAGAGTTGCCAAAAAAAAAAAAAAGTATGACTACAGTGATCATGCTCACAGATCAGCAATAAGTAAAGGGTATGTTCTTTGCAGTGCCTAGGAAGATATATTTCAAATAATGAGGAACAATGGCATGATATAGTACCTTCCATTGCCCTTTTAAAGAAGACTTTACAACTTCCACAGGTAAGTACTCCATAGTGGCAACCAGAAGCCTCATCACCGCAGATGAGACAAATCTTCTGGGGTAGAGATTCAAAACTGTATTGAGAACTTTGGCTGGATTCTGTATCTGGCCTTCAAAAGAAAAAGAAGAGAAATGAAATATCCAGATTTGCAACGGTTAGCTACTTACCTGTATTAGTGAGCTTTATATTACAGCGTCCTTTATACATCTTAGGACAAGGGGAAAAAAAAAAAAAAAAAAAAGGCAGGATTGCCTTTCAGCTTGAGGTTTCTCTACACTAGGATAAAAGGCACATTAGCAACGTATGCCTAGTCATTAAAAAGGCAAGTAGTGAGCAAAACGCATAGCAGCATCTTAACCCATTTTAGATAAAAAGGGGACATTCTAGGAAACTCTTTATCAAAATGTTCATCTTCCTCTGATCAACAAGTCATGTGAGTAAAGTCATACTGATTTATATCTTTTCCTGAACACCGAATGGTACAGAGACAGAATCAAATAGAAGTCAATTGAATTTCAAAAGCCCCCCTTCACATGGGAAATAACCAAGCTTTATCTCAGCTAGAAAAATCGTTAATAATTGGTTTGTTGCCTCCTGTTCAGTCACAGCGTTCTGCTCAGTACCTAATTCTGATGAGCACATTGAGGTGATGAGTACTTCTGTATTTCTTACCAAAAAATAAATAAATAAATAAATAAAAACAAAACAAAACAGGCTAATCTAGCTAATCATTATGTTTATAAAAATCCATATGTTTCTATTAAAACGATAGAGTTATTTTTGCAAATATTTCTAAGTAACACCTTGGCATCATAGTAAGCCGTGTTCATCGTAGTAAATTAATATAGATATTTAAAATGTTTCAGGGTTTTTTAGGTGTATTTAACTGCTTTTTCCCAAACCAGCAATAATGTTCTGAAGATTATTTAGGTATTTAACTGACCACCTGTCAATTAAGAGAGGTGAACCTACTGCTCCTCCCTTCTGTGGAGCTGGTTACTATATTGCACAGTATGAAGCAATCATAACAAAAATGCCGCTTCTCTCGGAGAGTAACCGTGCCCAGATGAGCATCAGCTGCAAAATTAAAACCTTGGGTGCGTTCCCACCAGGACCGGGACACCCCAGCGCGCCCAGACAGCCCCAAACTAGACGTGCGGCCACGGCGGCCGTCTAAAATCTCCAGCGGAGCTCCGCCGAGTGCCGTTTTGTCCCCGTTCCTCCCCGGGCCGTCCCTTCGACCCCTTTCCGAGAGCGCCGTCGGGGGGCAGCGCCCCCCACCCCCTGCGGTGCCGCCGGCCTCCCGCCGCCGGCCGCCCTTACCGCACGTAGCCGAGGTAGGGCGGGCAGAGCTGGGGCAAGCCCTCCTTCAGCACGGCCGCCGGGAAGCCCAGGGGTTGGTGCCCGTTGAGGCCCAGCGGCGGGTAGAGGCCCGGCGGCGCAGCGGAGGCTGAGGTGGAGGGGAGGCTGTCGGGCGGCACCGGCGGCCCGTAGGCTGCGGGCAGCAGGGAGGAGGCTTCGGTCTTGTAGAGGACGCACTCCAGCGAGGGCTCCTGGGCGGCTCGGGGGGGCTGCAGGTAGTCGGCGGAGGCTGCCTTGCCTCCCAGGTACGGAGCGGGCAGCCCGACGGCCTCCTCCTTGATCTTCAGGGCGGGCTGGAGGTCGCCGTAGGCGAAGGGTCCCTCCTTGCCGTCGGCCGGCGGGTAGCCGTAATCCGCGAAATCCGGGGCGGGGGCGGAGGGCGAGGTGCGGGGCCCGAAGGCGCTGGCCTCGTACGCAGCCTCCACGTCCAGCAGCTGCCTGGTGCGGGAGGCCAGGTAGGCAGAGTTGAGCGGCAGGATGGGCACATGCAGGTAGTCCTGCCCCGGGCACGCTCCCGGTGCCGCTCCCGGTTCGTGCTCCGCAGCCGTCGGGGAGGGCGCCGGGGCCGAGGCCAGGCTCCCCCCGGAGCCCGAGCCCTGCTCCGGCCGCCGGCTGCCGGCGGGGAAGGGGCGCTCCTGGGGGGAAAGCGCCCCCAGCCCGGACGCTTTGCCCCGGGGGGTCGCGGCGGGACCCTCGGTGCCCGGGGGCGGTTTAAGGGCGGCCGCCAGGGCGTCCCCCCCCGGCCAGAGCCGCGGAGGAGGCTGCGGGGGGCTGGCAGCCGGAGCCCCCGCAGCGCTTTCGGCCGATTTCGGCTCCGGGCCGCGGCTCATGGGGGCGCCGGGAGCCTCCGGGACCTCCGGCCCCAAGAAGGACCAGGCATGAGCCGCGGGGGTCAGGAAGGTGTCCAGGACGCTGTCCAGGGCGTCCTTATCAGGGAGGGAGCCGCTCCCCGGCCGGTACGAGAGGGAGTCGCGGTCCTCCTCCCCCGGCTGCCGTTGCTGCCGCCGCCGCTCTTCCTCCTCCTCTTCCTCCTCCTCCTCGTCGTCCTCCTCCTCCTCGTCGCTGCTCCTGGGGTAGAGCAGCCCGTCCAGGGCGATGTCGATGGCCTCCGCTTCTCCGCGGCTGGGGTGGCCCTGCAGCAGGACCGCCCCGTCTCGGGCGGACGAAGGCGCTCCGGGCTCCTTGGCCTTCACCTCGGTCATGCTGCCCGCCGCTCAGCCTCCGGCGCGGAGGCCCTCGGGGGGGAGGGAACGAGGGAGGCTCCCGGGGCGATGCAGCAGGGCCGGGCGGCTCCTCACATCCCGGACGGCGGCTGCCGCTCACATGGCGCTGCCTTCCGAGGGGGGGCAGCTCAGCCCCGGCCCCCCTCCATCACCAGCACCACCGCAAAGCCTTCCCCGCCGTCGGGGACGGGGACGCCTTTGCCCTGCGGAGGGGAGAAGCCACTCAGCGCCAGTCTATGTGACACTCCCCTCACTGGACCCCCGCCTTGTTGCTCCCCCTGCCCCTAACGCCGGGGGGCTGCGGTGCCCGGGCCCGCCCCTCCCCGTGGCTGTCCCCCCCCCTCTTCTCCCCCGTTCTCCTCCTCTGCGGGGCTGCTCCGCGCTGCCTCCCCCCGGGGGCTCGCCCGCCGCCGGTCCCCCCGCGGCTTTTCCCTGCCGCTTTGCCGGCGCCCTGGCCCCTCCTCTGCTCCGCCCGTCCTGTCCCTCCCATCGCCCTCCGGCCCCTCGCCCCTCTCCCCTGTCCTCGGGCCCGCTCCCGGGCTGCCCCCCGACCTTTCCTCCCCGTCTCCACACCCGCAGGTGCCCCCTCCTCACGCCCCTCCGGCACCCGGGCACAGGGCAGGCAGGTTGGATGGTCACTGTCTGGGGACAGTGAGCAGGAGAAGTTTTCCTTACTTGCCGTGTCCCTAGGATAGGCTTTCTGTAGTCTTTCACCCTCCCTCTCATTGTCAATTTCAGAGGTAAGCTCTGCCCCAATTCCTCAAAGCCCCGCTGCTCACACCGGTGCATCTTCCATGGTTCAGTAGCAAAGAAACCATGGCATTGTAAAGCACCTTATGTTATAGGACCTCCAGAGTACCCTCTACTATACACAAGAGAAAGCGAAAGGCTTTTAGAACAAAGTATTTGAAAAAATGGGGCATCCTTTGCTTCTAATACAATCCAGCCCAAATTACTTAAACCGAGGATCTGTCAGCAGCTACTAGCTGACTGGCTTTTTGTGTAAAATGCTGGGTCGGTGAAGGAACCTGCACAGCTTCATAAAGCTATTACTGATTCAAATACGTACACACCCACCCACATTGGTAAATTTTGCGTTATATAACAATCTCAGAAAAGAAAATTGTGTTAAAAGATACAGAGACTAAATTAGCCTAGGAGTAGTCCGTGGGACTTTGAGGAGAATCAGTATATTTTTGATTTGTAGAGAAAAGTACACTGTTGCATGCTTACTTGTGCTCTGATACTGGAACACACTTCTCTGAAAAGATCTTTTTCATAAACTCTCTGAAAAGACATCTTTTTCATAAACTCTTATCACTGTGTAATAGTTCCTTTTGTTGTTTTGCTTTCAAAATATTCCCAGACTAAACAGGACGGTTTATGGGGGAGGAAAGCACAACTTTTTGAAATTACTGCAGTGGTCAGAAAGCTAACATCAGAAATCATACAGGGCAAGTTTATAGAAGCAGTGGCTTCAAATAAACTTTATTCAGTGTGGTGTGTATGCTTTGGTTTATTCTTGGCAAAACATTACTGGGTGATAGACTACTTTGGAAATCTGCCTTTTGTTCCTTTAAGGAATAGTAATAAATTTGTCATTTTTCTTTTCCATTTTTAAAATATATATATATATTTTAAAAAAGAATTATTGTACTGTGATAATAGCTAACTTCTTAAAACTTGGATGTCACGTAGACACCTCTATGTATGCTCAGGAGGTTTAATAGTGTGATACGTATCATACTTGCTCTGTGTAGGAATATTTCTCAAACAAGTATCTTATCCTGTTGATACTGTAAAGAACTGTGTGGCCAGCAAGTAGCAAGAACCAAAATGATGACTCTGAAAAGCCAATCAGCGGAATGCTCCCCGAAGGCAATCTGGTTCTCTTATGGCATGACCCTACAACAATCAATTAATTTGAAGTGCTTCTCTGGCTACTACATTACTGTTTTTATGCCCACAATATTTCTCACTTCTTCCAAGCCTTAATTTTCTCAGAAGAGGCAGAAGTTCACCTCCAGCACCGTTCATCTCCACACTGATTTTGGTTTTCCCCTGATGTTTTCATGTTTAGTCAGCTGGTTGTCATGCCTATTTATTCCCACTGTCTTCCTTTCTCATTTCCACTTCCCCAAATTTATGGCCTACCTCCTTACTCCAATGAAACGTGCTCTCAGGACTTGTTTCTTTACAGCGACTTCCCTCGTGCTGCTGCTTCGGGCCCAAGAGAGAGGCACAGATGGCAGGATTAAGGGTTCCTGAAGGGAAGGCAGGACTGTGTGCTTTCTGCAAGGCCAACTTGCTGCTGCGGCTGACTTCACTACTAAAAGTCTCCACTATCAGGTCTGTGTGAATACCTGAAAATTTATCAGAAATAAAGTCTTTATCAGTTGCATGATTTGTCTGAATGTTGGCAGCAGAATATCGTCCACACGTCCACACTATTGCCCTTCCTAATTTCCTTTATGTGACCCAACAAATATACTCAAGTCTTTAATTGTAACGATTATGCTTAATTCTCACTGTTTAATGAAAACCTTTTGTGTTTTTTACCTTCAGAACATTTATAGGACTTTGGTTTATATCATTTGCATATAACTTCCATTAACTTTCTCTGGCAACTTTTGCTATTTTCTTTGTATTATTCTGTCTATAACCTTCATTCATTCCCTTTTGCTGTCAGACATTATCACATCATTTCAGGATGCTTTTCCTGATATTACTATGGTATCACAAGTTTTTCAGTAAGAACATTTGACAATATGCCTTGTCAAATGTATTGATATTATAGTGTTGTTGTCATTTATTCATTCTGATGTTTTGATTTATTTTGATATATATTTTCTTTTATTCATTTTGTTGCTGTGGCAATCACCATTATAGAAAAGCAGACTGATTTTCTTATGTCATTTCCCCAGAGTGAATAGATTTATACTTCAGGAAGCACCTATTTTGAATGAAACTATGAAACATTGGAGGGTTTGATCAACACTGTTGCTTTTTTTTTTTTTTTTGAAATTCAACCTGAATATGTTTGCCAGACCCTTCCAAATATTTAATATATATATATTTATTCTGCTTTTTTGAAGAAGAAGAAGGAATGAGAAATGCTGTATGGGAAACATGATAAGTACAGCCTCCTCAGCTACTACATATGTCAAAATCACAAACCTTTTCTATGACCACCTTTTCTTAAAATGATCTTGAAGCATGGCCTGAAGGTCAACAAAGCCAGTTTTTATCAGCTCTATTTCTCAAACTGAAGAGTTTCATTTGTCTCTGGAGTGCTCCATATAAACAGCACCATAAAGTTAGTGACTTAGTGTTTAAATCTGGGAGTGGAGAAGTTAATTACACTAAAAACTCTGAATTACTGTTGTAATCCATTCTGACCTTTCTTATAGTGGTCACAACATTGTTCTGCACAGAACAGAGCTTAGAAGTTAAAAATAATATTTAATTTTTTTCACTGTTAATCAATTCCATACAGTTTTATACTGTCATTTTTTAGGATATAATACAACCAAAACCATTAATAATAATAATAATAACAACAGAGGAAGAGAGAATATCTTCTACAAAAAAAGCTCGTGTGCTCATGGTCCAGAAAGGGGAAAAAAACAAACAAACAAAAAACCCTTCCATCTTATAGGAAAGGCTTAGAGGCTTCTCCTTATATCAGACAAATGACATTTTTGTAAACTATATATATATATATATATGTAGTAGCATTTTGCTATTCCTACTCTGCCAAAATAAACTATCTTTTCAACATTTAATCTAGAAGATGAAAGATAGTAGTGTCATGCAAACAACAATACATTCCGGGTATGTTACAGTTCTTAGCGATATATACTTCTGTAAATATTTAGAGCCCTAATTAGCCTACTAAATTCCACTTAAATTAGGATACCAACAGACATTAAATATGCTTTTCTCAGAGATCATCAGTTTTGAAGTACTGGCTAAATAATGAGAGCACCTAACACTAGGGATGTGCTCCGATCATAAATGTTCACATCTGAGCCAGGTGATTAGACTTCAGTAGTCAGATAAGAGCCATAGATATCCGTGGAGACCATTCGATTCATCTTCTGGAGCTCTTCAGAGACACTTATGTATCATTATTAAAGATATAAAGGACTTCTGTGATCTGAAGAGCCAAGAACCTAATTTTTTGGCTTGGCAGTGCAATGTCTAGGATTGATACTTAAAATAAGAGGTCTGAATACAATCCTAAATCCTTAAAATGCACTATCAATGTGCTCTACTATAATGACTAAAAACATTATAGGAACTGTTGTTTTGGAAACCATACACTGTAAGCATCCTGTTTTTGTTTTGTTTTGTTTTGTTTCTCTAAGTAAGGGTCTACCACAAAGTACAAAGTAATTAATCTCTGTGATCTGTTATCAGGTGTTTTGTTAGCTTAAATTAAGCCATCAGATTAAAAAAAAAAAAAAAAGCGCTATCAAAATGTGTTGGCTTACTAAATGCAAGGATGGCCTGAAACAAATACAAATGGGATCTGCAAACAGTGAGGTATGAGGGAAAGAAAGTAAACAATAGAGTTATAAAAGGAGATCAGGAAAAGGAAGGTAACCACAGTTCACATTACATTATTACTTGCACACAGGCACTAAAGTTGCTGCAGGGATAATATTGATATGAGAGGTGAAGTGGGCTCTGAGACACTTTTATCTTTATAAATTGTCCAAAGGCGGGAAATAAATGTTCATTAAGTTGTATTCATGAAAGTAATAGCTGTTCCTGGGACAGAAGTCATATATTTTGTTATATTTCTTGTTAATTGTCTGTTTATACTTGGGCAAATGCTCAGTAAATGGCAGAACGTTATATACTTGCAGCTAAGAAAATAAACAGGAGCATGAGAAGTGAGAAAAAAGGAAAGCCAAGAGATGCTTTCTGATTTTATGCTGTACAGATGGTGCCATTTCTTGCTGGACATCATCCTCAAGACCTTTCTCAAATTATTTTGTCTTCTGGTTTTCAATGAGCGCATCCTTTCAGGTTGCTGAAAGGCATGTATGTATTCCTCAAGGCCTAGCTGGGAGACTTTTACCCAAACCCAAAACATTCTTCAAAGTGGATTTGTTGCTACATTATCTGGCCTTATGAAAAAGAAGTAAAGGCTGTTTTATATAAAATATAGTATTTAATTATTTGTATATGTAAAATACATATTTCAGCATATAAAGCAGCTGTACATGGACAACTGAACCCAGATCTGCTAGGTGGGATGAGGTAAATCCCTTGCATTTATTCATGATAGCTACTACTGTATTTTAACAGGTCTTGTTTCCTGGCTGGACAGTAGGAAGTTGCAAACAATGATATGAAACAGATGTTAACATTTCTGTGAGTTAGAAAAAGATACTTACAATTCTTTTTAAGAAGTGATAAAACTAACATTCTGCTTAAATTGTGAATGTTAAATAATCATAGAAAATAAGATTAAAACTGCATAGAACCTCATGAAATTTACAAGTTTGCAAGTGAATTTGGAGATCCAAACTGGTGTGAAAAGATTCTCAATGCAGAGATAAGGTGAGTACTGAACCTGAACTGTGACACCTCCTGAAGTATTTATAAACTGGCTGAAATGGAGCTGGCCTTGGAGCTGAGCTGCACTGTAAGTGGAAGTAGGCATGATTTTTAGTTTTGTGTAGCCATTGTTACCAACTGTAATTTGATAAAAAAAGATACCATTCCTATGCAAATTAAAATTACCTCAATTTGGGTTAATTTCACATCTGCTTATTATATGCCAACTTTTTTTTTTACTGTTCCTACACACAGTCTAATTATTCACTGGGGACTTGGTTGTCCCAGGACATCTCAAAATTAACTCTTCAGCCATATATTATATATGGCTGAATATTCCCAAACTCCTTTCAATTATCAATAAATTCCCAAAACCTTAGGTAAAAGGAATATATATCATTTCATGTGAAATATAGTATTCATCAGTAGCTTCATAGTTAGCCATTCAATGGTTAAATAGAAATGGCTAAATGACATCAAATCAAGCACGTCAAAAAATATCTTCTAAGTTTCTTAACTTGATCTCATCCCCACTAGATAAATGCTGAAGCATTGATTAAATTTCTACGTGCTTTAAAACATATTTCCAGAGAGCTTTGATTCTTACTGGGTTCCAGGTGGTTGTCTTTACTCTTTACCTCTTGTGTTATGTGTTCTAGGACCAGTTCCATCTATTCCTGGCAGCCAAGCCACACATCTTTCCGTGGACATACTCTCAAGCAGAGAAGCCCAAATCTGCTCCATTCTTGAGACACCTCCTTCAGACACACATAGAACATTGCATTCAGCTCTGGGACTCCAGCACAAAAACGACATATTAGAGTGAGTCCAGAGGAGGGACACAAGGTTGATCAAGGGGTTGGAGCACCTCTCCTGTGAAGAGAGGCTGAGGGAGTTGGGGTTGTTCAGCCTGGAGAAGAGAACGCTCCAGGGAGACCTTCACAACGGCCTTCCAGTACCTATGGTGGACTACAGAAAAGCTAGGGAGGGACTCTTTGTCAGGGGGTGCAGTGATAGGCTTTAAACTAAAAAAAAAAAAAAAAAAAAAAAAAAAAAAAAAAGTAGATTTAGATTAGACATTAGAGAGAATTCTTTACTCAGAGGGTGGTGAGGCCCTGGCACAGGTTGCCCATACAAGCTGTGGATGCCGCATCCCTGGAGGTGTTGTTCAAGGCCGGGCTGGATGCAACCTGCATCCAGCAAATTGGGCAACCTGGTCTGGTGGGAAGTGTCCCTGCCCATGGCAGGGGGTTTGGAACTGGATTATCTTTAGGGTCCTTTCCAACCCAAACTATTCTGTGATTCTATGAAAATAGAATTTAAGGAGTTCATATTGTGCAATAGTTAATTACTTTTTTATTTGTGAATTACTTGTTCATTGAAAGCAGGTACATCTGCAAAATATCAGTTTTCCTAAAAATGTATAGAAACCTGTACATATACAAATATGGTGCTTCTTGTGTATGGATAGTAATTTTGTACTTTCAACCAGATACACAATTTTACATCGGTAACAAGTTTTCATCTAAACATCCTTTCAATCTTTTAGTGTCATCATGAAATAAATTACTGTAGGAAAATAGTCCTTCAATTTTTGGTCAGTGTTGAAACAACTCTTATATTTCCCTCTGCTGCGTGCTGACATTCTTGGCTGGGCTTTGCAGATCATGTCTTGCAGTGTTCTCAGTCCTGACATTTAATGGAGCCAATTTTCTCACTAGATTAAATAATTTTAAGTAATAACTTTTGATATATACAGTGTCATTTGAGGAAAACATTTATCAAGAGGAAAATTTACTTTGCCTTTTTCTAATTTTAAGAGGCCTAAGCTAAACAGTTTTTATGTCTTTAATTAATATCTCCAGAAATTATATTAGTTTATTAGTGTTTAAACACTCCTCAATCTTCATTTCTGGGCATATGATATAAATATAATCTATGCAGAAAGACAGGAGGCGTGCTTTATTGCTGCACAGCAAGAAGTGAAAGCATTCAAGAATGGCTGAGTTACCTGATTAAATTAAAAACAAATTATTATCTCATGATGTGGCAAGGTAACATTTTTCCATAAGTTATAGAGGACAAGACAGATTTTTCTAAGCAAATGTGTGTCACCAATTTAACTGCATGGTGAAAACTAGAGTGCAGTGTGTGTGGATTAGCTGTGAGGGTGCCTGTGAGTTTGACAATTCTGCAATAGAAATGCTAGGATGTGATGGAAGGTGCCCTGCAATATTAGAAGTAAGCAAAGTGCAAGGCAGAAATACTCCACCTTTTGAAAGATGCAGTTCTATCCAGCTGATGTGTGGCAATAATGTTGAGTCAAAGTCTTGCCATTTGCTTCTGAATTGGCCAGGCATTAAAGAACCAAAATACATAATTCTGCATTTTTCATGAGATATTTGAATGCCATAAACTAGCCTGACTGCATTAAATTCAATGAAGATATTCAATTTAGAAGCTGTCAGGACACTGATATTCTTTAATTTTTCCAGTTCTAAAGTTCTTCTAATGCATGTGCTTTAAGGATAATAAATGCCAAGTGGTTGGTTATGGAGAAGCCTGGAAGAATCTCAAGCATATACCTTTGGGTCTGGATACTTGTCTTGCTTTCACAGAGTCAGACAAAGCCGGTGTTTCACATCTGGCTGATTGAGAAGGGCTGAGTAATTCCAAATCCTCATGAAAGAGAGCATGACCCCATACTGAGAACAGCAAAAAGATGGTCAAGGAGCCCACAAGTGGAAATTTGCTGAAGGCTGTAATAAACCTCACTTTGCACTGTAACAGTGCTCAACTCTTGTACAGTTGTAGAGCTTAAATTGGGTCAGCAGGGCAACCCACATGGATGTGAAGGTAACACCTGGTTGCTCGATGGCGTGAACACTAAATTCAGCAGCTTTTCATTTATTGATCATTGTTCAATAAAAGGAAGAGCCAGACTTAAGTCACAAGCCTGCTGGGTACATGTTGGGACTTGTGATATTAAACAACAGAAAGTTGTTGGGGAGGATATAGCCATGAGATGTGATGGATGCTTGGCTTCCTAAGTGAATCAAAGTGAATTAAATCGCATCACAGAAATTTAACACCACTACATAACCTTTGTAAATGAAATCAATAGTAGAACTTGTGCAGAATAAGAAAAACAAGAAGTGGCCATTTAAATGAAATGGTCAGAAGGCTATCTAAGCTATACTGGTATATATTCTGGATTTAAGAGGCTGAGAAAGTATTATTTACTACAGAGTAAAACCTTCAAATTACATAAATTATTTTTATGTTCACCTAAAAAGACAATTTGAGGATCAGTCCCTTAGCTAGACATCGAAACACATGCACACGCACATGCACACACACACACAAAAAAGTTCCTTGTGTTTTATACTAACCCTAAAGAAGCAAATTTATTATTGTCAGTAAAGATCACAGACACTGTAGCCCTTCATTTTGATAAACCCTGGCTAAAATATTCTTTTGTCAACTTCTTTTGTTGCTGGTTCTGTGTTCACCTCTAGAGGTGTCTGTCATTGATAAGAGTCCCCAGTTCTGTTGTAAGAATTTGACAGAATAGAAAGGGTTCCCAAAAACTCTGTCAGACAAAAGGATTCAGTTTATCTCCCACATCACAGAAGATAAATGTTAAGGTTATAGTTTGATGTAGAAGTAAATACAGATACATGCAAGGAAGACATTCTGTTTTAATCACAACTCCCAGAGCCTGCTACAGCTGGTAATCACTCTGCCTTGAAATTAATCTCCAGATATGCTGGCTTTGAAAATTCAGCCATAAAGCATCTTTACAAAGATACTGTAGTTTGTTTTTCTCATGAATTCTTCTGCCGTATTGTTATTACCCTAAGCCAAAAAATAATTTCACTTGGAGAGGCTACTGTACTCACAGAGAAACATGAAAATTTAAAAGAAAAATTACATAGTGTGGTGCTATTTATATTGTTAAATTTGCCGTAAAAGTAAACAAAAATTATAACTGGTCATGGAAAAATCACAGAATCATAGTGAGGTAGGAAGGGACCTCTGGATCTATCCCATCTAACCTCTGTGCAAGCAGGGACACCCAGAGCAGGCTGCCCAAGACCATGTCCAGGGAGCTCTTGAAAATCTCCAGGGAGGAGACCCCACAGCCTCTCTGGGCAATTTGTGCCAAGGCACTCCCACCTGCACAGTAATAAAGCACTTTTTGAAATAAAAAGGGCAAAAGAGGTATCCTCAGGGTGGGGGAGGCAGGTGGCAGAAGGGCTGAAGGAATCAAAGAAATAAAAGGTGAAGGCCTGGCAATAGCACCAATTTCCTGATTGCATTTTGGGTGATGGCAGTAACCTCCACAGCAGAGGCAAGCTTGGTCAGCTTTGCTTTGTATTAACCTGTTACTTGTATTTTTTCTTCATTGCTGACTCACAATAAATCTCATGTAAATCCAGATTTGCTAGATTTCTGCAAAATTTTCAATAAATTGCCCGCCAAAAAGCTGCTAACATCAGCATGCAAATCTGAATAGATTAGACAAAAAATCTGCCAGAGAGAGGATGTAAACTCAAGATTCCTAACAGAATGCTAATTGATAAATTAATAGGATATTTCATCAAAACTATTGGAAGTCAACAGAAAAAAGTGGATGAGGATGAATAATTTTAATATAAAATATTTTTATAAATTATATATATTTTACAAAGCTATCTCTCTCTATAACTTTATATATCATTTTATCTATATAAATATATAGATAGCTATCTGTATATCTATACAGATAAAAATATATTTGTATTTATATAATTTACATAAACACATTTATAACTTTTATAAAAACATGAGAAAAAACATAAGAAAAAAAATATTACCTGGATTTAGGGGATATTACTAATACCGTGGTTCTACCTAGTCATGTACAAGCTGTATCATTTCTATCTGAGATGTGAGAAAATTTCCCTCCTAATAGTTCAGAGTATGTGAGTAGCACACACCAATTAAAAGCCTTAAAATTTACTAGCATAACAGGAAACCTTTAAGGTCCGAAAAAGTCTATCTTATCTGACTTCATATCTATGTTTTTATATTCATATTCATGGTTTTATATTCATACTTTTTTTTTTTTTTTTTAATCAGTAAACAGTTTCTTTTCCCCTAGTCTTTAACCTTAGATTTTCTTGCACAATGATTGTATCATTGATTATGCTTTACGATTTTTTTCAGCATGTTTGCTTTCAGAGCTCACTACTCTTTCTCTCATCTTTCAAACTCCAGTATTCAGTTCTGGTTTTTAATTAATGAAAAATTATCACTGATGTATTTGTACAGAGGTTCCCCATCACAACAGATGGAAAATAAGAAGCATGATGAGACGCTGACGCTTTTAATGTGACAGTTACCTAAGTCACTGGAATACCCTGTGACCAGTTACCTAAGTCACTGGAATACCCTGGAAAATGAAGTACTGAGATTTCTGGGATAACATGCATGATGCTGTTTACAAAGCACATTAATTACCATGTGTCTAGATACATGAAAACTTTTACAAGAATATGGGGAAAATGTACATATGTACATATGTATATATGTACATATGTACAATATGGAAAAACAACCATGTCTGATCTAAAAGGAAATATGAATTGGAACTGCAGCTTATTGCTTTGGGACTCACTATGAAATCAAAGCAAAAGCAGGTCTTGAGTAGGCAAATAATAAATACAAAATCAAAATAGAAAAGAATACTGGGATATTTAGCTGCCTCTCTTAGACTGATACATTTAACATGTTCTCTGTTACTAATGCAGGACTTCGCTCATCAGAAAATGCTTCTATCTCTGGTATAAAACTCAGTAAATGTTCCAAAGCATCAGCAGTAGTTCAGAAGGGATACGGAGAATGTTCTATTTCACCAGAACATTAAAAAGCTTTCAAACAGTACTGAATGCAATTACCCAAATAAGAAACAGGTCATAGCACTAGAACTGTTGTTCTGACCCATGCAAAAACAGCAAGGGGGAGTTTAAAGGGTGATTGATAATAAAGATGTGACATATGACTCATTAGATACGTGCACTGTACAGGAGGGAGCCTGACAGAAAAAAACAAAAGTAATGTTTAAGGAGAAAATTAAAAATGTAAATTAAATTTGAAGTTATTTTATACATATTTATTGCTCTTGGGCCTTGCACAATCAAGAATGCAAGAAATACGAGGACAGGGAGTAAGCAATAGAGACATAGTTTAATCTATTGTAATAATACAGAAGTGTAGTAAAGTAGTAAAGAAAGAGCAGATGAAGTTTTTCCTTGTTTTCCTTTCAGCCTAGTGATAGGTCAGCAGAGACCAAGGTCTGAGTTTTAATTTTTTTTTTTTTTTTAGGACAAACATATTTTAAAAAGAGAATAAATTAATCTGACTAGAAACTGGTCACATGTAGTTCATATAGAAGATGTTTGTCTCAAAAATAAATGAGGCCTTAGTTTTCTTTTCAAGTTTCATTGTGGAAAGCCTTTGTTGCACCTCACCCACTTGGAGATGTGGGAAAGCTACTTCCCAATTATTGAAATGTAACGCAAAGATCGACGGTGATGTGGCAGGGTTCACAATACACTTTGAAGAAATACATGTACTGTAATATAAATCATTCTTACTTTTTGAGGGATTTTCTGGGTGGGTTACTCTTAAAGGTTATTTTAAGTTTATTCATCAAGGGAAAAAAGGAAAATGGAGAGAAAAATTTAAAAAATAGGAATAGGAAAAGGAAAAGGAAAAGAAAAAAGAAGAAAAGGAAAAGGAAAAGGAAAAGGAAAAGGAAAAGGAAAAGGAAAAGGAAAAGGAAAAGGAAAAGGAAAAGGAAAAGGAAAAGGAAAAGGAAAAGGAAAAAGAAACAAGAAGTGGTCTGCCCAAACTGGTAGCAAATCCAAAATATTCTACCAGAGGATACTGGGAGTTGAATATGTAGACTGAGCTCCAAGAAACTCCCACAAACTGGAAAATTTTCCAAATGCTTTTGCTTTCTCCATATGGAAGGGTGAATGTCCCATCCGAGCTTGTGTACAATTTCTTTTCATCTGGGCTGGAATAAAGATGTGATGAAAAAAACAGGAAGATGCAGTGGTTAATTAAAACCAAACCCAAGACTACCTTATAAATAACACAACAAACATAACATAACATAACATAACATAACATAGCATAACATAACATAACATAACATAGCATAGCATAGCATAGCATAGCATAGCATAGCATAGCATATAACATTTTAAAAATCTGAATGATTTTGTCTTCATGGGATGCCCTGCCTTAAGGGCTTGTGTTTTGCTGAATCTTTCATTTGAAGATGGATGAAAAACAAAGGAGCAGGTTCTCACACAGACACACAAACAATCCAGCCCAAATCTGATTAAAGTGTGTGTATGAAGTGGTCCTCAAGCTGGCAGGAAAATATCGGACAGATTCTGCAAGAATTCTAACCTTGTAAGATGCAGCCTTGCATGGATGGAAGAAGCCCATACAACAAGCCTGAGGCTGTCTATCTGTCTGTCAATCTGGGAAGCAGTTCTGTGAAGAAAGACCCAGGGTTCTGTGGAATGACAAATTAAACAGGAGCCAGAAATGTACCCTTGAAGGGTGACCTTGAAGGTCAACATCATCTTGGGCTGTATTAGAGTGCAGCCAGCATATCAAAGGAAGTGATCCTTCCCCTTGCCCTGGTGAGACACGTCTGGAGTGTTGTCTCTAGTTATGGTTGTTGTAACCCAAGTGAGACATGGACATGCCAGAGTAAGTCCAGTGGAGGTCACCAAACTGGACAGGGGGCTGAAGCACAGGGCATACAAGAAGAGACTGAGAAAGCTTTTTTTTTTTTTTTTTTCTTTTTCTTTTTTTTTTTTTTCAACCTGGAAGACAGAAACCAAAGTGAAAACCTTATAGCTGCCTACAATTACCTGATCAGAGGACACCAAGAAGATAGAGACAAACTACTTGGAGGTACAGCGTAGTAGGAAGAGAGGCTATGGACAAGAATTAGAACATGAGAAATTTAAGTTAGTCTTATTTTTAGATATGAGGATGGTTGAATATCAGAACAGTTTGCTCACAGAAGCTCTAGGAACACCATCCTTGGAGGTGTTCAAAACTCAGCTGGACAAGTTGAAGAGACTGGACTAAAATGACTTCCAGAGGTGCCTTTCAACCTAAATTACTCATTGATCCTGGGCTTCTGTGGCAACTTAGCTTATAATAGGTGGGGATGGCTAGACATGGACAGAGATAAATGAAAGCTAGAATTTCTTTAAATAAATCCATACAATGTATGCATATGTAGCATATATAGACAATTTATATGTATGAACATACAGTACATATATTTAGGTTACACATGTGGATATACATTCTAGGATAGGTAGAACTGAAATATCTTACAAAGGCAATTGTCCCAGTATCAGATTAATATAGAATGTTTTGGTCTTCACTGTGTAAAGCAAGTCTATAACAGATAGACTGTTATTTCAGATAAAGGGCTTCTGTGCTGAGTCGAAGCATTGAGAGCAAAACATTCTAGTTACCAAATAGAGGAAAATAGATTGGGCTGTGGTGAAAGGTTAATCAGCTGGTCAGTCATGATCCATCTGAGCTGTGGGGTTCAGAATAATCTTGCACGTTCTTTTGTCTGCTCTAGAGACATCTTGAGTTCATGTTAGGAGGAGATCATGTACCCTTTTTTCTATTTGAAAAAAAATGGGAATGTGGGCAGAGAGAGAGCCACAGTATGATTCAGAAACTGGGAGTGAGAGACATACCATGACATGCATCCACCCCACAGTTTTAATACATGAATACAACTGCCAAAATTGCCAGGTCTAAGTCACCATAATAGACATATGTGACTGAAGCCAGGCCTGGACTTCCTGGTGGTATTGGCACTAAGAGAATTTGTGGGAAGATGTAAAATAAGCCCAGAAACTTCATTTCACTTCAAAGTTTTATTAGGGTGTTTATGGTAGGTTTAATAATAGGGCTGATTTGTAAGGTAGAAATCTATTCCTGATATTTTCATAGAATCGTAGAATATTCCAAGTTGGAAGGGACCCATAATGATCATTGAGTCCAACTCCTGGCACCACACAGGTCTACCCAATAATTCAGACCATATGGCTAAAAGCACAGTCCAAATGCTTCTTAAACTCCGACAGGCTTGGTGCAGTAACTACGTCCCTGGGGAGCCTGTTCCAGTGTGCAACAACTCTCTCGGTGAAGAACCTCTTCCTGATGTCCAACCTGAACTTCCGCTGTCACAGCTTGACACCGTTCCCACAGGTCCGATCACTGGTCACTAAAGAGAATAGATTGGTGCCTGCCCCTCCACTCCCCCTCGTGAGGATCTGCAATGAGGTCTCTCCTCAGCCTCCTCTTTTCCAGGCTGAACAGGCCAATTGACCTCAGCCGCTTCTTATACGTCTTTGCCTCTAGGCCCTTCACCATCTTCACCATCTTCTCTGGACATTTTCCAATATTTTCATGTCCTTTTTGTACTGTGGTGCCCAGAACTGCACACAGTACTCGAGGTGAGGCCGCACCAGTGCAGAGTAGAGCAGAACAATCTCTTCCCTTGACCGACTAGCAATGCTGTGCTTGAGGCACCCCAGGGTACAGTAGGCCCTCCTGGCTGCCAGGGCACAATGCTGGCTCATGTTCAGCTTGCTATCAACCACAACCCCCAGATCCCTCTCTGGGGGACTACTCTCCAGCATCTCATAACTCAGTTTGTACGTATAGCCAGGGATGCCCCATCCCAGGTGCAGGGCCTGGACATTGCTCTTGTTAAACTTCATATTGTTGGTGATTGCCCAGCTCTCCGATCTGTCCAGATCTCCCTGCAAAGCCTTTCCACCTTCCACAGAGTCAACAACTCCTCCCAAAGTTTTTTTCACATTAACATCTGCTGGTCTGGCCTTATTTTTCCTCATTCTGTCTGTCCTGGAGTACTGTAGTGGCACCTTCATTGAATCTATACTCACTGATTCTGACCTGGCTATCTTTCCAAAATGTGCCACAGCATTTATGTACATTTGTAGATGTTGAATTATTATTTGCTTTTGTGTGTTTGAAGTTAGCTGTCACCAGAGGAGTTTTCATCTGTTCCTTTGATTCTCTTATCCCTGAAAAAAAATAAAAATAAAATACTGAGTGCTTCTTTTTATTTTAAAAACATCTCTGGGTTAAAAATAAATAAATAAATAGAAATAGAAATACATTTTCAATAATACACGTTGCGTATGATTTGGTAGGCAAAAAGAAATATTCAATTTTCTATTAAAAAAAAAAAAAAAGTATAGGTATATCTAAGAGAGAAACACCAGGGAGAGGAAAAACAGACCTCAAGATGTCAAAAAGAAATAGATCTATCAATGCATAACCAGAAAGATCCTTTTTTTCTGACTGCAGAATGAATGGTGCTCAATCAAATTCTGCTGGCTGAGTCTGGCTATTCTGGTGAAACCAAATGGCCTGGTTTCACTCTGCATTGTTCAAAATCTATGAGCCATCCACATGCTGAAGATTCTTATACAGAGAGAATTAGACCTAATGATAAAATTATGGAGCTGTTTTTTCCTGCTTTGTTGAATGATAAAAGGGTCACCAACTTCTGATATGACTGGGAGGAAAGTTCACAGCTCTTCCCTTTCCCAGAATAGAAGAGTGCTGGGAAATTAAGAACTTGAAATTATTTATGTATATAAATCATCCCCATTGTTTTTCCTTACATTGCTACTTAGTTATTGTTTACATTTTTGAAAAGTTACACAGGTGATTCTAAGAATGATCCACTATAAAGCTCCCCTAAATATTAGTTTGAAATGTTACATAGAGAAATAAATGACTTGGCAAAGTATTGAATAGTATTACCAGATACTAAGACTTTTTCAGAAACAGGTTCTTGTCATTTTTAATGATTCTTACCTTTTTCATTTAATATTAATTAGTTCCCAAAGTGAAAAATACTGTATATATCTTTTCCTTTTTAATGTGTATATTAGAGTTTATTGTGGCTTAAGAGGCAGTTTAGTTCTGCTTTCTTTTCTTTTGCCAAAGGAAATAGCTGGGATTTTTTTCTTCTTTTGCCTCTTCTTCATACAGATGACCTGTTTTTGCTGTTGCAAACTTCTCTAAGTCAAAATGTATGCTAGAGAACAGCGTTTCTTTCTGCTTGCAAGACTGCATGACAGAAAACATCAAAAAACAAACAAACAAATAAAAAAAAAGTTTTTTACCAACTAAGGTTAGGCTGCACATACATAAAGATCAGCAATCATATCACTGAACAGGTTATGTTTTCCCCTTTATAAGATCTTGTGTTATCTGTAAGGTCTTAAAATGGTTAAAGTAAAGATAAAAACAGTATTAAGTTTCATGCAAACTGCTTCCTTTCAGTCATGGCCATACGACATTTCAGTTCTCAGGATTACTGCCTGTGCCTCAGCTCCTGTGTAAGATCTCTGAGGTCTAGATATTTGCACAAAATAGACCTCAAAGTAAGGAGATGATTTATTTGTCTACACTTTCCCTGTGAGGAAGATTCCATAATGTGCAATGTCAGCTGGTACACACCATCTTCCTGAATTCCTTGCTTCATCTCATGGACTGTAGGACCTTCCAAAGCTTAGAGATTAAATGCTTTTTCAGTCTGCTATTTCTTTCATTCTGCTTGAAAAATAACCTGATTAGAACTGCAGGCAAAAAATAAATAAAACAAACTAACCAAATTATGCTTACAGTAGAAGCTGTGGAAGTAATTTGTTGACTAATCATAGCCATTTCTGTGGTTTGTCTGTTTGTGTAATTATGAGAATATGTAGGTGTTTTGAACACAGAAGATAAAAATGAGCCTGTCTGGTTTTCCAGTTTTGAATCTGAGAGAAGTAGGTTGGGAGTCATTAAAAGTTATTGTTGTTGTTGTTTTTTTTTTTTTTTCCATATGTACATCTGACCAAAATGATGATCTACTGGTTTCAGCAACTTTTCCATAAATCCCATCTGACTCATCCTCTCATCTGATAAATGAGACAATCCTGGTAAGTAGGTCTTTTATTACAGGAGCTCAAATCTTCAAAAGACTGGTATGTGGCGAAACTGATCAATTATATCTGTTCCTGCCCTCATCTCTTGTTAGTCATAAAAGTAAAATTTGAGTGTATCAAAGATACGCTCTTTACAATCTAAATATTATGTCCCTGCCTAGTTATTTCTTTTTCTTTATAGCATAGTGATTTATTTTTTTTACATTGATTTAGGTTTGGTATTTAAGGTTGATCTTACAGTTTTACTTTCTGCATTGTAAAATATATAACTGTCATTTGCAGGCTGGGCAGTGTGCTATGAGCTTCAGCTAAAATGCTGTGTAGCCACCTGTCAGATCTTCTATGGGTAGGACACTGGGTTAGCTTGTTATCCACAGGTAAGATAACAAGCAGAGGAAGAATACCGAGTGAGTGCAGTTTGGTTCTGCAGGAGTACTACTAGGTACGTCAGCATGAAGCCCAAGATCATGAACCCTCCCAGGACTTACACAGCCCCTCACAGGAATTACAGTTTTGGTAATTGAGTATAAAAGATATTATTGCTGATGGAGGGGAACTTGGGGTTTCAGCAGGTAGAAATCCCTCTCTCCTGTGTGGGTATCGTAACAATAACTGGAAAAGTTCTCACCTGTCTGCTCCTGTATTTCAGTGCCCCAGACCCTTGCCAAGCAAGGTGTAAGCCCATACATCTCTTAGTACTGTAAGAAACCAGGCTTCATTAGTTATCTGAGTGTAACAGCACACCATCATGGTGTTAAGATCTAGCATACTCAGCAGTAGCTAGTCACCAACCCTGGCTGTCTTGTCAGCCTCTCCTCTCTTATCTTCCGTATAACTGCCAACAAGTTGGTAGATTGTGCTAGTTTGAGTACACCTACACAAGTTGTAGTCATACTACACACAGAATGAACACATACACAAAGTAGGGCTAGATGCCCTCGTTGATTTCCACCAACCAGAAAAGCAATATATCCTTGTCTTATTCACATTTAGGGCGACAAAGCTGGTGAGGGGCCTGGAGAACAAGTCCTATGAGGAGCAGCTGAGGGAGCTGGGCTTGTTCAGCCTGGAGAAGAGGAGGCTCAGGGGTGACCTTATTGCTCTTTACAGATACCTTAAAGGAGGCTGTAGCGAGGTGGGGGTTGGTCTATTCTCCCACGTGCCTGGTGACAGGACAAGGGGGAATGGGCTAAAGTTGCACCAGGGGAGTTTTAGGTTAGATGTTAGGAAGAACTTCTTTACTGAAAGGGTTGTTAGGCATTGGAACAGGCTGCCCAGGGAAGTGGTGGAGTCACCATCCCTGGAAGTCTTCAAAAGATGTTTAGATGTAGAGCTTAGGGATATGGTTATTGGGGACTGCTAGCGTTAGGTCAGAGGTTGGACTCGATGATCTTGAGGTCTCTTCCAACCTAGAAATTCTGTGATTCTGTGATTCTGTGATTCTGTGTGACATATAAAGGGAAATAAATGTCTAGGTATGGTTAAGTTTACTGTTTGAAGAGTTTGGCAGGCTATGTTTTGTGATTTTGGAGACTGGAATTTTCAGGGGGACCATTATTCATCAAAATGTGTGAGGAGTAGCTCTTATTTTTCAGGTTAAAAAATATGGTATGTTTTCATCTGTTGTATTGAAGAGCGTTTTCTTTTTTTTTTTTTTCTGGATGGCAACTTAGTGTGCCAAACTCTTCGGATCTGATAACATTAACTGAGAGATTGAATAAGACAGCTAGGTAGGAAATGAAGTTATAAATATTTGCAAGGTACATATTTGCAAGTAAGAGCAATGCTGACTGTTTTGGAAGCGAGGTAGGCAATACACATACAATGAAGTATTCTGTTTTCTTAATGGAGCGTTTCACAGATAGAAATCAAATCACCCATCCCCACTTTACTATCTTTGCACCCATCAGTCCAGGTCACTCATATTTTCACTCCATTTTGAGAAACAGAATGAAACAAAACAATATGATTGCTGTTAACCAGGTCATGCCTACATCTTTGTGCATGCTGGCACATCAGTATCACTCTGATACTCAGCTCAAGCCAATTTGAACAAAATATTTAGTTGCATCACAATATATTTCTCATTTAAATGAGGGAGGGTGGGGAGGAGGAGGAGGGGAGGTTGTTATTATTAACTGAAAGAGTCCCAAAAAGCATAGTAAAAGCCCAAACACCTACAAACGTATTAAGTCCACATATAGACTCCTTCATCACATCCTGCCATGCAACATCCCCATTTTATGAACATTCTCATATCAGAGCACCTCCATAATTCTCACCCTACCTTTTTATTTATTTATTTATTTATTTATTTATTTATTTATTTATTTATTTACAGGTTGTCCTCCTATTTTGATTTAAGCTGTTGGATTGATTTGCACTTGCTATCTTTTCTAGTGCTGGCCTGAGCAGGGGATCAGATCCTAAGAGTGACCAAACAGTCTCTGCTTGCAAGAGACTAGGCCAAGTTTTAGACAGGTTTGCCTTCAGTTTGCTCTTCAAAATTTAGAAGGGCTTCCTCATACTACTTACTTTCTTACCTCACACAGCTCATTTGCTGAATATTTGGATCTTGTATTCTGATGATAATGTCCTATGCCACTCTCATGGACAAAAATCTTTATTGTTTATTATTATTATTATTACCACTCATTCTTTGTTTCACTGTTCGGTCTTCCTGTAACCTCAGAAAAAGGTTTTCCCTTGTCATTAACTGCTCCAGTAGAATATTGTTCCCATAAAAACAGTAGCAATTAGCAGTGTTATGGCCTAGCTTTCATAAAAAGAGATTAGAAGTACTTTAGAAAATCTGAAAAGGGGACTGAATTTTGTAGGAAGGAAAATAGGGAAAAGAGTGATTTGCAAGTTTTATTCTTCTCTACCACCACAGAGAAACTCCACTGAAGATGATTTGGAGTGAAGGTTATCATTTACTCTGGCACAGATAATGTTAATAGCACACAAATCACCACCAAGTGCTGCTGCCTATGGTAGTACCTTCTTCTGAGAGGGGAAGAAGACTTTTTTCTTTCCTCCTTTCTCTTTTACCTGGTCTTTAGGCTGGTGCTTCTCTCACCTTTGTAGCAACAATTAGCAGCTAGTCCTAGTTGCCTTTGGATTTCATGCAATTTTGGAGACACCAAAAGTGATTTCCAACACGTATTCTCAGTATGAAATGATAAGGAAAGCATGTAGGTAGAGAAAAGAGTTTGAGGAGCTGAGTCATAAACCTGACTGGGCTCCAGATTCTCTTAAGACAAGAAAGATTCTTTTCTCCTATTCTGATAGAGAAGGGTATGACAAAAGTTAGGGAGTGAGATTAAAAACTGTGAGGATTATGCTGCCTAACAACATAAGGCATGTTGCTGTTTGCCTCTTTTAAGTATCTTTTCCTTCTTAGGTCAGCCCTTGGCATGTGCCTTTTCAGGGTTGTGCCTGCATATGAACATGAGGATTAGACACATGGCTTGTACTTCACTATTTTCTCTGCTATGTAACTGTGATCAGATATTATCCCAAATAGCATTGTAAAATGAACATATGGTTCTTCTGTGCTGTGTGCATGATGGAGCATGGGCACAGGTTGCCCAGAGAGGCTGTGGGGTCTCCTCCTTGAAGATCTTCAATAGCTGCATGGTCCTGGGCAGCCTGCTCTGGTTGTCCCTGCTTGAGCAGGGGTTGGACCAGATGGACCCAGAGGTCTCTTCCCACCTCTGTTATTCTGTGATTCTGATGCTATGATTCTGTGAAGGCTCACGGAGAAAAAGTTGACAATGTCATCTCATACACAATACATACAAAAATCATTGCTTTTTACAAAATCAAGTGTTATTCCAAGTGGTCTTTCCTGCCTTTTTACATTCTCCTTGTCCACAGGTTGAGTGTCTTGCAACACAATTAGTATAAAACATTTGTTTACATTTGGTACTATCCAGATCATATCTTCTGCCTAGCTGATACTGTCATTCTTCAAAGAATGAGGAAATTCCAAAACAACACCCAGAGTAAAGATAAAATCTGAACTCTACTCTGAAACTGTCCCCATGGCTCTCTGCTGTCTTCTTAGAAGCCTGAAAATGCCATTTGGTGTCTGTCGTTTATGTACTTTTCCATTTGGCAGAAGAATGATGTGAAGCACTGGCCAAGCTGGGTTTGTTTCATTTGAGTGCTTGTTTATGCACTAACAACACTGATCATGTCAGCATGGCTTTAAGAATAGTGTTTGCTAACTCATTCTGGCTTTGAAACAACAGCTCATAAAACACTAGTGTTTCATAAACTTGTATTTCCTCATTCAGCAATAGAGTGGGTATAGTGCTAACATTTTAAAAACAGGACACTCCTCACTAAACTACAGTGCTGAGGAAAATCTGATGAATTCTCAAAAATTCTCAAAAAATTTTATTAGTTCTATAAAATTTTTATAAATTTTTATTTTTATATAAATAATAAATAATACATTATTTATATAAATTTATATAGCTCCAGAATAGTTGCATATCTTTTGTCCACTCTTCCAAGAATGCAAAAAATACCAGCCCAAGGAAGACTATTGTTACGAAATATATATATATATTATTTGTAAGAGTTTGGAGTTAAATTTGCTATTCAGTTGAAAGATATTATTAATATTTAATTACTATCTTTGAAAGTGTCAAGATATAACCTTACTCCTCAACTTATTGTCTTCTTGTTCACGTTTTCACAGGACAATAACATTTACATACTTACTTTCATTACCTTAACCTTTACTGTTTATTACCTATATAACAACAGTGCAATAGGACAGTCTTCAGCCAGAAAGGTAGGGAAACATTCTTTAAATTTAAGCAAACAGAGTGATGCTGAAATATGTGATCTATTTTTTTTTTTTTTCCATTATTGAACTAAATCAGGGAAGAATTCTTTTTTTTTTCTTTCCTGTTGTTTTTATGCTCTTATTTTATTTGTTTTGCCTTACAGTAAGTGTAATACCAAAACAAAAAGAGGATATTCCTTTATATGTCAGAGGGAGGGGGAGGGAGGGGAGTGAACAGAACACTTGATCAATTTAAAATAGTCTTCTGTTTAAATGTTGCCATACTATTTAGACTGGACTTTTTGACACAGAGCTTCATTAGTAGTGTCTGTAAGAATTTTTAGATCAGCAAGTATGCTCTGCATAGATTCTTAATGGCTAATATGCATTTTTGCAAGCAAAGATAGGATGAACTAACAGAAGATCATCATAAAATATCATGATAATTTGACTCTCATGTATTCACCCAACAAAACTATGGCAGCTCTAAAAAAAAAAAATGTTCCTGGACAGTAAGTTTATGGATGTATGCACCTTAACTGAACAGTCGTTTCTCTCTGTTAATTTTCTCATACTTAGAAAATGAGGTGTTAGGTTGTGAACTTTTTGTCACACTACAGAAGTGAAATCAGAATTTGTTCTTTTCCACTAATGAGGTTTGTAACCCTCCAATATTCAGTATCAAGTCTTTGAGCACTATTGCCAATTGGTATTTTAATAAATCAAAAAGAAGTGGCAGCCTGGACTTCTGTATAGTGTTGGGAATGAGAGTGTACAAAATCTTCACACGAGTATAAAGCAAGTATTAGTCTGACACACTGCTCCTGCTCCAGAATGTTACCAGAAGCAGTCCACAAAACATCTCTGAAGTGGTGTGGACAGACATGGTGATGGTACCTGTAAATTATGTGAACCATGGTCTGAAAGCATTTGGTGGGGTCCTAGTCTTGTAAGAAGGTATCTGCTGGTGGGGACAAGCCTAGTGCAGAGGGGGAGATGCTATGTGTGGCTTTCTTTTGGTGTTTAAGTGAGGCTTAGGGATTGCAGACATCTAGGAGGCTGCTGACAGGGTACTGACAGATAGTGTGGCTGTTCATGTGGCAGGGCATGTTTGTTATTTGTGCTTGCAGTTTGTGCAGCAGAGTTGTTGCACTGCGTCTACATTCTCTTGGTCTTCTGTGAACAACTTGAAGAACTTTTTGGACCTTTTTGAGGAACTTCAGGGTGTTCAGAGAGGCTACTGAGATGATGAGGGATTGTAGGCCTTGCCTTGTGAGGAGTCACTGAGGGCTTGGTCAGGGCTCGGTCAGCCTGGAACAGAGACGGTTTTTGGGGGTGACTTAACAGTAGACTGAAAATAACAGAGTTTTCCAAGACAGAGATAGCCTCTTGTGTGGTAGGAGAACAAGAGACTATGTTCTTATTCCAGACAGGAGGGGTACTGACTGGATATAAAGAAAACCTTTTACAGTGAGAGTAGAGTTATGCACTGGAAGAGGTTGCTCAAAGATGTTTTGCAGTCCGCATCCTTGGAGGTTTTCAAGGCCTAACTAGAAAAAGCCCTGAACAACCTGTTTTGCAACCTGTTATAGCAACCAGCTTTGAGCAGGAAGTTGAACTACAGACCTTCTAAAGCACTTTCCAACTTGAATTAGCCTGTGGTCCTAAAAATGCATCTCTTGCAAAATCTCACTAATGCTGTTAATATTTTTCATGTGTGCAAGGGCGTACTCATATTTCAAATGAGACAGTACCACACCTAGTGTCTTCCAGACCTAGGATTAGGAAATAAAACACAGAATGTGGCTTTTTTTTTTTTTTTTTTTTTTTTTTTTTTTTTTTTTTTAAGATGAAAGTGGCAGTTTGGTTCACAAGGATGAAGTTGACAGATTTATTTTCAGTTTAGAGCATGACAATTTCAGATGCACAAGTGCTCAAGCAGCATAATAGATAGAACAGAAATCTATATTAAAGAATTAAAGTATATTGAAGAGACAGACCACAGTTTAACTTGCTCAGACCATAGTCTGTTCTCCAAACTGAAGCAGTATGTTTGCAAACACAACCCTGAATAGTTTGGAAAGAATTTCTATTTTTTTCTCAAATATCTGGAGCTTTTGTTGCACACAGGATTCTGGACTAGATGAGCAAGTAATCTGATCTGAAGCCATTACTATGTTCTTGAGACACTGGGCAAGGTCTCAGGGACCCAGTGCAATATGCTTGAGTAAATATAAGTGATGTTGCTAGATTGTGCCATCCTCTTATCATCTCAGCATACTTAGATCAATGACTACAACTGTAGTGAATAGTAAACAACAAAGAATGTCGTTAAAATGTATGAACGTGCTTCATGATCACATAAACTGTGCTAGCTGGATTTGCTTTCAGTGTGAGCTACTATAATCTACTGGCTTCTTGAAGTGAGGAAAGTTTGCATTGATGATTTAGCCTTGGGTTTCCAATAACAGGTCCTGTGCCTTGTCCAACTCTCTCTAAATCTGGCCACACTTCTAACTTCCTTGCATCCTCCATATGAGCTCTCTCACCTGTGTACTTGGTGAATGTTCCTTTTTTTTCCAGGTCACTTCTCAATGAAAAAAAATAAATAAATAAAATACAGGCTTTTTCCATGATACCTTTACCTTTACATAAACCACGAAACAGTAATATATTTGGAAGAAACTACATTCATTGTTTGAATATTGTGCCTTTGATCTGTAGACCTTGTGCATTAGTAGTCTTCTGGGAACTTAAACCCACTAACACATCTACAGTATTTAGTAAATAATTCAGGTGGAAAGCTCCTTATTAATTATTTTACTCAATGAAATATCAACCTTACATTGCAATCAATTTGGTATTTGTTAAGAAAAAATACACCACAGATTAGTAATTTTCTGACATCAGATGATATTATTTTACTGCAGTCTTTAAATGTCATACTTCAGCTATGGCCTTGTGTTTATTTAAGCATATATGTGAAGGACTGCACATTATGTGCTTACTGAATGATTAAGATAGGAACTCTTCAGTGTGTAGGCACCTTTAAATTTTATACTGAATTCAGATTAGAATGAATATTTACATTACTTGTGAAGTTACTCCAACTCACTTGTTACATAAAAACTATCTTGAAAGAGTGTAAACAAAACATAAAACACTGAACAAAGTAATTTCTGTTTGTTTTCTCATTTATAGTGTTAAAGGAGCTGATGTCAAGCAAGCCTTAGATCTCAGGCAAATCTTTTTGTTTTTAACATGTTTTCTATAAACAGAATTACTGTTAGTGACAAAATTAGTTGTTGTTTTTATTATTTTTTTTTTCAGTCATAAAGATGAGTAAATTATCTTCATCAAGCATGATTCAAATACAAATTTCCTCATACTATGTAATCTGCTGGCACACTATCTTGTACCAAAGAATCTGGCTTGTCTAACCTTGATTTAATTGTGCTCTGTGCATAAGCAATGACCTCACTTGGGTCATGAATCGCTGAATCAATGGAGCAAAAAGTACCATGTCTGACCTTGCCATTAATGGCAAAGCCTTAAAGAGAGCTGTGTTATGTTCCTTTATTTAATATGTCTATTTTTCTGAGAGGTGGTTTTCATCTGTGGAAAATAAAAATATATATACAAGTGACATTCTAGTTTCTTCTCTCTCCCTTTCCTTCAACTGACAGGCAGTTAAAAAAAAATAAAAATACTGATTTCATAAATTAAAAGCTATGATTTATAATTTTAGCAATTTTTCTTGGAGTTTTACAGTTTGGGTTACAAAACTTTATTTGGTGAGAGTTGTATTAAAACCAGAAGATAACAGTCATATAGCATATTTAAAATTGTAGTTATAATTTTCAGTCTGTTCAGCAGTTTTACTGGAGAGGGATTATATAAATATTTAATGGGACTATAAAACCCAGGCAGCTGACAAAGACACAGCTGGGAATACTGCTACTTCTGTTTGTCTGCTGCTTCTGTTTGTCTCTTCAGAAATACAGCTATACTGTAACATATAACATACCTAACTTACACATTAATAGTTTCTTAATAAACACATTCAGGTAAAAATTCTCTCTCTTACCTTTCATTTGTTCATTATTGATAAGTGATGATGATTAATACCTTATATGATATCAATTGATGATGATATATTGATAATCTTAAATTTTAGATATTGAACACTGCCAGGCTTACATTATAACAAAGACAAAGAAGCTGGAACTGAACTAAAAATTTGAATAAAAGTAGTAAATAGTAATTGAAAGAAGACAGTATATTTATCTACTTAAGAATTCTAAAATATGAGAGTTTTAAAGGATGATGCAGTATTTAACTGCTAATAGAGTTTTATGTAGTGGAAATAAATTATTTTTGTTGGGGAATTCATGGATTTTTTAAATTAACTTAATTCTAGTCTGGAGCAAAAACTATTGAATATATAAAGTGCAAATAAATGAAATAACTGAAATGTCGAAGAAAAACTAGGTAATAATTTTAGCTTCATGAAAAAGGAGAAATTTGACAAAAAATGAAATTGTATCATATTTCTTTGGAATTACATTATAACTAAAATAAAACTTTTAAATAAAATTTTAAATATTAAACTTGTTAAAGTAAAATTTAAAATATTTAAAAATAATTTTAAACCTGAACAACATCTTTCTCTTTCAAAAATGTTGTTTTTTATTTCAGCCAAACTTTTAATATAAATTAAAAATATAATACTATAAATTAATAATTAGCACAATTGAATGGAACTAAACTTTCTAAAGGAATGCTTTTCCATTGCAATTTCTCCCATCAACTTTAAGCTTGATCTGATTCAGAGGGTCCTGAAACTTCAACTGTTATTTCACTACTTAGAAAAAATCTAAAATTAGTTGTCGAATCAGAACATTTCTTCCTGTCTTTCAGATTTGGGAAACCTGATCTGAAAATGCATGGATAAATGCAATGGGTTTGAGAAATACAGATAAGATTAAAGATATTTCATTCATTCAGAAAAAATACAAACACTTTCATCTAATTTTGGTGGCTTTTATTCAAATTGTTAATCCCAAATCCAGGGGTAGTAGAAAGGGAATAGAGTGTGCTCTGATGTTTCTTTCTTTTCCAGAATTTGTTGGATAATAATAGTATTCTGGAGCATCAATCATTCCTAACTCAGATGGTATAGTAATATGAGGAATTCTAGCAGTAACTATATACCTAAAATCAAGTGAAAAAAATTATCAGAAAATTTAAACTTCTCAAAATCAGGAAAACACAATATAACACAACAAACAGTTATGCTGAAAATTCTCAAGTGAAAATAATAGTTTTCCATACTAGGAGGTTTATACTAGGAGGTTTACTGAAGTTTAGAATATATATGAATGTTTCCCCAGGTTTCTCTAATATGATGGGAATCAGAAGCCTTGCTGTGGAAGGGAACGTGATGACATTTGGTGGGCGAGTTAGGAGGAAAACATCAATGAGCAAGTCCTAGATCTTACTGCTGCTAAAGTAGGATCTTATGGGTTTGATAGGTTAGAAAAGACCTACTGCATGTCAAAGATGGTCTAAAGGACCACAAGTCTGATATCCTATTTACGAACCATTTGTGGCTATATGCTAGTGTAAATATAAATAACTGCATGATGCTAGGCCAGGCATTGTAGGCTCTACACACAACTGTGAAAGCATCCACTCCAGGTGGAGATTTGGCCTCTGGCCAAGATTTGGAAGTGGTGCCTGTCCACATCATTTGGGGATAGCCATACTGGAGCAATGTAGCAGTGTCTACACTGCATGCCACTTGACCTTCATCACTTGCTTTCCCGTGGGGCTCTGAGGTGTAACTTTTGTTTGCTTGCTTTTTTTTTTTACAGCTCAAAATACTTAATGTGAGAGAGGTTGATTTGTATTATCCGACTCTAAGAGCATGCACATTCTTTGGTGTGTAGCATGAGAGCACACTGAGGTGTATGAAGTGTTTGGATAAGGTTGGAAGACTGTGTAGGGGCAGACAGTGCCAAATCTGGAATAGCCTGGTCTATGCTATTAATAGGAAATAGATTTTGGGGTGAAGTGCCCCTAAAACCACACTTGGATTTTGCTCTATAGGCAGTTTGGGGTTCACCCTAAAAGGGATCCTACTGTGTACAGTCAAGAGACCCTGCCTCAGAAACCAGCTCAGTAGTTAACTTATGTTACACCCAATATGTTATGTTAACTACTTATACTGTATCTGCACCCAAAGACATGGATATATGGATACTGTATCTGCACCCTGCATTATGCTGGGGAGCATTTTGCTTCATTTACTAGAGTCAAATGCAAGGCTGAACACAAAATAGAGTGTGTTCCTGTTGATTCAACGGTATCTGATCACTTCAAATTCTGTTTACTGTTTGTATTTGGGCAACCCAGTGGAAGCTAAGAGAACTTTCAGGCTGACATCATGGGGAGGGAAGTAGATTTAGAGCCTTTGAGCCAGTAAGTGAAGATTTTTCTTTCCTCTTGCAAGAACATATCTATTAGCACAGTCTTACACCCAATATCCTAAGCAAAGGACTCAGCTTTGAGAAACCCATGGCTTCCCGAGTGTCACATTGTGAACAGTGATAGTACAGTGTTATTCTCCCAAGACATGCTGTAGCAACTTCAAATCTTTTCTTCCTTGTCATGTGATTCTTTTCAGAACCCTTATGTCCTGCCTGATTTTATCTGCTGAAGTAGCTATGCTAAAATATTTGAACCAAAAATGGTAATAAAATAGCTCTCTGATTATTTTTGCTGGATTTTTGGTCAGAGTGAGATGTCATGTATTTTTATTTTTGAACCCTTGCAGACCATGGATACACTCTGTGGTGAACAGCCCATCTGAGAGAAGGTGCTGTCTCAGAATAACATTTTTGTGCCACACCACGAGAATGCATAGTTCTGACCAAATTAAAACCCACTGAACTGAAAATGTACAGCTAAGAGGCAAGAAACAAGAAAGCTTTTCTTCCCCCCTATTATTACAGAATATTAGCTGTTACAAAGAGTTCTTTGTAAGTGTAATACCCCAAGCCCCTGTCTATTCCATCTTATCACTTTAGAAGAGTGGAAATGAGTAGAATTTTTCTCCAGCAGTGATGGAGAACTGTTCTATTTTGAGGATTTTATTGCGTTGTAGAGGTCATGCTGGCATTTTTAAGAGCTACTTCAGACTTCTCCAAATTTTTTTTCATTATGTTTTTTTTTCTGTTAGGGACTATAATTCTTTAAACTAAAAACAGGCAGACATCAGTGCTCAAGAATGGTATGTCCCCCAAATAAGCCACTGGAATTCTCCACTGTTTTCATCTGAAATGTCATTTAAAAGAAGTTTATTGTTACTCAGCTCCACCTCTGTAAATGTAACTGTCTTTACTGTAATTTTGTTGTGAAGTTCTTTTAGGTTCATAGTAATCATCACTGACTACCTGCATCACTAAAACAGAAGTTATTCATAATGGCATTTTTACATTGAGTTGTACCTAGTAATTGGACAATTGTGCCTGTACATGGAACATTGAATTCATAGGAAACTGTTTCTTTTTGAGATGAGCTCATATATGAAACTTCAGAAATTGCTAAAAGCATCATTATAAATTTATGGACAGTCTGGAACCCTCACATTACTTTCTACAAAAGCACCAAGTCATTTTCTTTCACCTTCAACCTCCCTTTTTTACATAAGAGAATCTGCTAATTAACCTGCTGTGCCAGATAAGTAAAATGTTAAAGCTTCAGGACTGAACAGAGTTGAGCAACAATGCATAAGCTACAGTTTCTGGACTTTATTTCACTAGGACCAGAAGAGTACAGAGCAGAGGACTTTTTCAGGTCATCCATTGTTCACCAGCTAATGGTCACAAGCTAATATGTCATTCAACTTAGTGCTACTGATACATATATCTAATTACTTCCTTGCATTAGTTAAAATTGTATTAAAAAGTGTTCTAGCATCCCACTTAGAGCTTCTCCATGTTTACCTAGCAATATCCAGCAATGACATCAGATATACATCAATCCAATTATAATTTTATTGTTTATATACTACCTATATCAACTCTACATAGAGGCATAAGTCTGTAGTGTCTGTTTCTCTTTCAGGAACTTATGTAATGACCACTTGAACCTATATTAACTTTAATGAGCTGCTGTCTCCTCCAACATAAGTTCTACAGACCTATTACTCTTCTGTGAAGAACCACTGATCATTTTGAATGGAGATGTTTCTAGCTTTGTTTGATGCCCCCCCTTACTCTTGTACTACAAGAAAATGACGAGTGCATCTCTGCCCCCTCTCCATCACACTTTAATAGACATCTATCATACACCTCTTTTCACAGGTCATATTTTTCTCAGTCATAGTAATTCCTTTGATGAAACTGTAGATATCATCACAAAAACAGCTGTGTTAATGGTTATCCAGTCTTATATCCTATATGCTCATTTTTTTCTGTCATTAGTCTTGGAAAACAAACAAATAAACAAAAAAAACCACTCTCAATGCTGAATTCCTGCACTCCAAGTTCCTTTGTGTTTCTTACCACCTGAATATTTAAATATTTTTCTTTATGCACTTTGATATATTTGCTTGTTTTTTGTTTTCTACTTGTTGTTATTTTTAACTACTAATTAAATATGGAATAAACAATAAATCAAAATGAAATCAAACTATACAACTCATAATCCAAGTAAACATCCTCATATGTCCACCTCCACTTCATAATATCAGTCCATTCATTTCTATTTTCCCTATGAGCATCAGCAAATACAAGGAATAACAGCTATTAAGACCAACAATTTCATAAGTTTCAAACTCAAGAGAAAATCAACTCCATGGCTATTGCCTTGACTTCCTGCATTTCCAAAACTGCTGTTTAGCTAAACAATTATAAAGAAAAAATCCATTTTGAGGGGTGTGAATCCAGAATGATTTCAATTTCAGTGTGTAGGTGCTTCCTTTTGTGAAACAGAAATAAGCATTAAGAATCATTACAGAGTGTTTAAAACATTAGTGTATATGAGGGAAAGACCCATTTCTTATTTGCACTTTTTTTGTGTGTGTATGTTTGTTTGTTTGTTTTTACAGAAGTGAATCTAAAATCCTGGGCAAATGACACGCTTGAAACACAGAGAAATTTATGTGCCTGGAGCTTAGTTGCAAGCCCCATATTCTGGGATCATTTCCTATAGTTTTAGCAGATGCTGTGTTCTGGTTCTGCATTAGATGTGCAACATTGCATTGCTTGAACTTTAGCCTACTCTATGGAGGCTCAGTAAAGAACTCGAACAAGTTCTTTGCAAGTTATAATATTAGCTGATTCAACATCAATTTCTACAAGCTCATTCATAGTTCAGATGCACTGTCTGAAGAGCAGGTTTAATACATGGTTGCAAAAGTCACATATGGGCCCAGAGCTTTCCTTTGACATCTGTACTGCCACAAGACTGTTACAGCACTGTATCCCTGAAAACGTTCCTGACCTCTGCGATTTACTGCACACTGAAGTGTGCTTTTTAATCTCAGTCGATCAGTCCTTTTAGATAATGATTCTGTTCCCTCTCCTTTCGAAGAAAGGAGAATTTAAGTACTTCATCTGTGAACTATGTGTTACAGGAAAAAGTAGCATATCCTGAAGCAAGTTGCATCGTCAGAGGCAATGACAGAAAATGAGAGACGAAATGGTGTGGCAAAGAAAAACAGTAACACAAAATTATTATGAAATTTTGGTTTTTACTTGTACTCTTTCCAAAAATTTCTTTAGTCCTGTCATGCACAGCTTACTCCCATAAATTTAAGGAAACGGTGCATGTCTCACTGATGAACCACTATAAATTTCAGTAACAAAAATGTTATGGGCCTGTAATATTATTATTGCTAATAGGTCATGGTTAGCAGTAATAATAATATTACTGGTAATTGTGAACAGATTTTCCCTTCTGAAACCATTAAATGGTCCAGAACAGGATGGATTTTATTACTAATGCTTGTATCCAGAGGAGTTTCTGAACACCAAACCAGTTAGTAACTGTCTCTGTAGAAGAATCCTATCTCCAAGGGACAACCAAATGTATACAGGGTTTGGAGAAGGGAAGGGTGCCTCAGAAAGCTATCCAAAAAACTCACATACTGAACTGTCCTCTACAGTCAACTCTCCTGGGTGTAAGTCTATCTGATACAAATTACATAAATATGGAGGAAAAAAATGGCTACTTCTTAAAATTAGAATAAACCAAAAAAGTAGGCATTTGAATGCACTTGGGACGGAGTGGCACTTGGGTCAGAATATATGAGATTAAATAAATAACTGTAATAATAGAATGACATTGCAATTTCCTTATGACTGTTTTCAATTTGTTCTTTATTTTTCCTATAAGTATGTTTTTTTCTAAAAATTATTATATATTTTTTTTGGTCACAATTAAATTGTGCTCTGCTAATTTCATCCTCTCACCATGGTAGTTTTGAAAGAACCATTTTGCCCAAAAGAGCACCTACTCAAAATAATAATGATGTCCCAGAAAGAATTATTATATGACTACTTTCCTCTAAATTAGACATTAAATGCATTTAGAGTTGATCAAATCATCAATTCCTTTCTAGAATGGCTTTGCTTTTAAAACTTACAAGGATTAACACTTGAAAGAGCAACTGGCAGCTCCTGTAAAAACTGACTACATGCAGTATGTTAAATAATTGTAATAATATCTGAACAATCAATAGTTCTTTGGGCAGTTTCTTCTGAGTTTGTACGGTGTCCAACAAGGAAAATCTTATTCTATCTGAGATGCCTAGGCCTTACTGTAATAAAATGATGAAACTAAGTCAATGCTGCATTATTTTAACATAGTCACATGGGAGTGGGAAAGTATAAAGGTAGCATGCACCCACATTATTTGTTTTGGGGCATGCTGCATAATTTTAAATGTATACTCCCTAGCTTGGTAGTAGTCAGAATCAATGACATAATTCAGTTTTTCTTTTGTTGCAATATAAGCATATATTTGTAAAGCAGGTTATACTAAAAATATTACAGGAAAGCTTATTCTCTATACCATTTTTTTCATTGTAATACCCCATCAACTGGTCATTAGTAGAAAAGTGAAACCCATACGTTCTTTCATACTTTGAGGCTGTGGACTTTGGGTCACCATTCTAAACATCAGCCAGTTTTTTAATAGTTCAATTAGAACAAGTACTAAATTCCAATAATACAAATTTTACCATCTTGCTTTGCTTTTACCAGTCAATGCCAGTCTAGTAAGACTTTTTATCAGGACTGCAGTATAGTTACAGCTTTATGCAGTTGGATGGATGATAGTGATCCTTCACTGAATTCTTAATTGGGCAGGCCAGCTATATAAAGTATTGATTGCGGCTTATATGACTTCCAACATTTTATGTGTGTACTGCAGGATGCTGAGGTCTTAGCCAAACTAAATTACTTTCTGCCCAGCTGTCCTTTTCCTGGTCAGAAATATGGGTTTTTACAATTCTCAATCTGTGACAAAAAACTATGAAGTAGATATGATACTGTTTTGAATCATTTAACAGAATAAAATAAAACATCACTGATGCTCCAGAAGTCTGAAATGGCAGCATTTAGTAGTACATCATCCGTTGAAGTATAATTCTACAAAATCTGAACAGTCTTCAAAAACTTAGGTTAACAATGCAACTGATCTTATAGATATGAAACTAATATACACTATTATTTTTGTTTTGTATGACAGCCTGTAGTAAAAACACTGAGATGTATGATGGTTGCTGTTTTCTTAACAAGTCACTAGAACTTAATTTTTCCTATGACTTTAACTGCAGATTATTTTTGCATAAAAATTGAATCTAGAATTCTCCTGTGATTTCATAATGCAGATTCAAGGATTGGGATATGGCTTTTTGCTTCAGGTGATTCCTAGCTAAAAATGGAGAATGGAGAAGTGGTGCAAATATAAAGACATTCATATTTCTGGTAAAAGAATAAGAATATATACAGAGTGTATATATAAGAAAGCTAGAAACTTCTGAAAAAAATATTTTCTTTTTCACTGAAAGTTTAAATAATGCATACCTTCTGCTTCAGGGTTATAGGAGATGTTTGACAGGTATGGACATAGACTGCAGTGCTTATGCTTGGTAGAAGAGAGAGGAATCAGTGCTTCTGAAGGCATGGCCTTTCCAGAGATGCCTTCTTCACTGCAGCCTGAGACTTCTCTCCATGCTCTGCTGCCTGCTTTTTGCCAGCACTAGAACAACACAGAAGGTTGGATTTCAAATATTTTACAAGAGCATCTAGAATTAAAACAAACAAACAAACAAACAAAAGCCCTAATAACAAAATAGTTAGCTTTTCTTTCCTGGAATGAATCAAGATAAAAGGACCATGAAAATCTGCTGCTTGATTATTTTCTATCAGTCTACACAAGATTAAAGTTTATTGTCTAATTTTTCAAAGGCATTCCCACTGCATATTCCAATTACCAAGATTCTAAGGCTATCAGCCAAATTTGAGTCATGATTGAAAACCAAAAATAAGGTCTTATTGGTGTTTTGCTTCTAATTAGTCAAGAGGAAATTGAAAACAAACTGATTGTGCACATTTTCTATATGAAATACATTCTGAATTCCCAGATAATATTACAAAATAAGAATACTCAGATGATGACATTTAAATATATATATATATATATGAGATACTCTCTCTTTCTTGAGGCATATTTTAACTACATCTTTAGCTGAATATCATCACCAGTAATCTTACAATGTTCAGCTATAATACCAGACAGGCCATTTTTTGTTCACAGTTACTGAAAGAAAATAATCTAATCTGCAGAGAAAGCCATAGGCCAAAGGTAAGATAAATTTATGTTTCCTGTCTGTTTCCATGTAGAATTGCAGATTTTGTGGCTGAAAGAGCAATCAGTCTGACAATCTCTATCCTTAGCTATTTCTCAGATATTTAATTCATTTAATTACACACATTCTGGAGTTATATGGCAAGCACAGGTCCCCTCTTCATTTTCCTCCTTCCCCACCATAGGCCCTCGTTCATATCTGAGTATTACCAAGGTTATTTTCTTTTAACAAAATTTCATCCTTTATGAGCTTTAAATCTTTAAAGTATCTTCACTTCTGTTTTGTTACCTGCAACTAGCATCCGAGTGCAAAAAGTTAAACATCTCAGAAGCTCATTAATTTTTTCTTACTCTCCCATCCATTAGAACACCCTCCTCTAAGATTCACTCAGTATGATTGCTGCTGCACCAAATGTTTTGAAATATTTATTTTAGACCTACAGTCTCTCCTTTCCTTTGTGGCATTTTCCAAGTTCAGAAAATACAGGGTTACAACGATTCATCAGAACTTTAAAACGCATCTGGGAGAGAATTTCATAGACGTCACTAGCGTTGTTAAAGGCTGTAAAGGCAAAGAATAAAGACAGATCCTGCGTGAAAGAGCTCAGTTTACAAGTCAGAATGAAGAATCTCAGAAAATCCTGGAAACGTCCTCATTTTAAATTTATATATTTAAAATATAAGTACAACTGTGATGCCTTAGAAACCTGAGGTGAGACTGAATTTTTGCTGCAAATGTATGTAAAGAAAAAATTGACCTCTTTAAATGTGAATCACAGGCAGCTATATCTGAGCTACTAGCACTATGATCTTGCTATGGTTAAAGGAGAGTAATAAGCACTTTTAGGGCATAATTCCTATTGCAGACATCTGAAACAGGATGACTGAATCACCTGCTCCAGGTGCCAGCATTTCTGTATCGATTATGAAGAGAGCCTTGAGCAACTGCTCAAGTGTCAGCTTTTCCACTGCAGACACTTGAAGCTAAATGAGATGAATCCCAAACCAAACTGAGAGCTGGTCCTTGCAGAAAAACAATGGGAAGGGACATAAAGTCACAAAGCGGTGAGGTTATTCGCCCAAATTATATTGGACATCAGAGTGAAAGCCTGAAAGAAAACCAAGCTTTGCCAACCCTCTGCTTAACCACTAACTAGCCCACCCACTAGACTTCACACAAGTTGTTTGTTTCTCCTTTGTTGAAAACAATGTGACATCACGTTTTGAGAGGAGCCTGGTGATAGATAATGACTAAAACCATCAAACCAGAATGTGATCAAAGTTCATTCCTTATTCTCTATGTTGCAAAAGTCTTGACCTGTAGATCTGAAGATATATTCTTCCCATTATTTTTCATTTTTGCATTGGATTCGAGAAGAGATTTTAAAAAGCTCTGTACAAGGTAGAAACTTATATCAATTGCATTTGGTTATCATTTTCTATACTGTTCCATTTGGTGTTTTTTTTTGTTTGTTTGTTTGTTTTGCTTTAGTTAATCTCCCATTCTTGCTTCAGGATATGTTACTGTCCAGTACACTTCCACCATTAAATCCTCCCCTTTATGGCTTGAATTGCCACCTGGTGAAGATAATGTAAATCTTAATATTGTCTTTGAGATGAACCTTTACATACTTTCTCTTCAGGTAATTTGATACTTTATTTTAAATTGCTTGCCTTTAGATATGAAATTAAGTGACTATACCTGAAGGTTTAGTGTTTGAAATAATGATTATATCTAGTTGTAATTGGCTATATTTAATTTCTTGTACCTGAACATTTTATTTAATTGAATTAACTTTTGAGCTTGGTTTCCATTACATACTTGTAACCTTGATATTCTTCCAAAAAAATAAAAAAATAAAAATCCTAGTTTGATCTGTAGCCATCTCCTAATTCCACAAACTAAAGAAAACTAAGATATTTGTCTTTGAGTGGAATGCTGAAAATGTACAGTTGGGCAGAAGGACAAACCAGAAAACATGTGCTCTATAATTTATTACTTTGCAGTTTAAGCCCCAATGAGATCTGAATTAGGTCGGTGGTATAGTTTATGTTGAAATTTATTTACTGTAATTTATTTTGTTTAAAATAATGAATTGTTTTGAAAAACACTTTGTACCTTAAATTACCTGTCTTAAAACTGCTATGTTGGTTTGCTTAGAAAACCAGTAATGGTTTTAACAGTACTGATGGCTATGTTGTTTTTGATCTTCAGCCTTAACAAGGAATTGCTAAAAACTGTATTCTGCTTTTTGCTGTTGCTTTTCGTCAGTATCCAAAGGTAACTTAATGCTTTAAGCCTTACAGTCATCCTCAATTCTTTGGGAGAGGGAGAATAAGTGGCAAGGTTTGGAAGAACGGTATGGAGAAAAGAGAGGAAAGGTAGGGGACGGATTCCCTTAAGGTTCTCCAATGCTATACAGTACAGCTTCCTGTGCATACATCTCTTCAGCTGGGACAGAAAGATCATTCATCATTGAAGACAAGAAAATAGAAAGCTATCTTCTCTTTTTGCACTGCTTTCTGTGTTTGCCCCAGCTGAAAGAACACTGGGGAGTGATCTCTAAAGACACTGTGCAAAAAACATGAGCTCATTGGTAGGTCAGGAGTGGGTCTGTGCAGGAAAGAAAGGTTTTCCCCTTCTTTTAGATATTTCTTCAGTTAGGGGTGTCCTGGCTTTGGCTGAGATAGAGTTAATAGAGTTAATTTTCTTCATAGCAGCTGGTATGATGCAGTGTTCTGGATTTAGGAGAAAACCATGCAGCAAGTCCCTTGTTGTGGGGTTAGACAGGTTTTGTCCTGGACTGTCAAAAAATGTATGACGCCCTCAAGGCAGTAACTGCAGGAGTCGTGCTTTGCCTCTCAGGTGGTGGGAAAAAGAAGAATTGCCTGGGTGGAAGACTCTGGCACTGTCCTGCTACTACAGGTGTAACCTATAAAGTGCTGTGGAGGCTTGGAGGAAACTTAATGATGTTGTGGAGCTTTCATAGGGGGAAAAAGTGGATTGCAATGCCTGGTTCTGCTGCCCTCCAGCTGCCTGCTTTTATAGGCAGCTGCTTATATTATATACATCCCAAGCTGTAATTACATGCAAATATTTGTTCATTTCCCATCCACTTGCACCACTTTCTGAAGGATATTAATACAGTCAATTTCATTTATGCCTATATAAATAACGGTCTGTAAATACAAATGGAAAAATTAAATTTTAGAACAGAAATGTTTCATATTAGCACTTATTTAGAAGGCTAAAAATTGTTGACATCACACCAGCTTCAGTGCTCGCACAGGAGGTGTGCTGTAATTATGTTCAAAAGCCACATTCGGAGTTTCTGGTTCCTGACATCTCTGCCAAGGGGCACTGTCATGGCAGCTGCGGCTTGGCCTCCCAAGGAGAGCCCCAGGTGAGCTTCCTGGAGGCTAGGCAGCCTGGCCAAAGCCTGGAAGCAGCACCCCAGCTCAGCAGTGCCCAGCTGAGCTTTTTGGGTTGCCATGGTGACAACCCCAGTGCAAGTGTCACCAGGAAGGGGATCTGAAACAATTTTTGCTCCAGAAATGAAGATCTGGTGATGCCAACAACAAGGACGGGGTAATTTTGTTTTTGTCATCAAGGAACTGCTGACTGAATTTTCTCATTAGCCAGCTGTACATTTTAAAATAAATTCAGGTTCAGGGGGATCACTGCTCTGCCAAGGGAAGTGAAGGGCCCCAGTCCCTCAGGGGTCCTCCATCTCCCCTCAGCTTGGAGTGTCCTCAGATGTGTGCCTCCAGCCCTTCCTGGCTGCAGATCAACTCCAGCTGGAGCCCTAGGGTTTGTCTTTTTTCCTGATTCTAACCTTAACACTGGCCCATATTCACTTCTAACCCTGACATAAATGCACAGATGTTGCCCAAGAAAAGGGTGGAATGCAAAAGTATTCTCACTTGAGTACTTGTTTACAAGAGCTGTGGCTGAAGGACTGGTGCTAACACTCAGGTTTTGTCAAGTTATGTTATACATGTGAGGTTACTGTGACAGGTAGAAGCAGCAAATGGGGCTGAAAAGGAAGGAGTGATCTACACCAAAGTCTCAGGAGAAATGTCTTCTGATACCTTGGTCAAAAGGGACATAGGTAAGGCTTGGCCAAGGGCTAGGGCTCCAGTTGGAGTGTCAGTGCAAAGGGGATGCTGAAGAAAGGAGTAGGCTTCAAAAACAAGCTCCTGAAATACAGTGAACCTGTACAATAGGGCAGTAGTTTGTGGTGCTGGGGCAGGGTTCAGGCCAGGCCAAGAGCTACTGTTGGGATAAGGGCTAGGGTTAGGAGAGAGACAAAGCCTGGGTCTCCAGATGGACTGAAGCTGCAAAGGATCTGCTCAGGAAAGAGGTTGGTGGTGAAAAGAAAAAGGGTCCTCTTGGAATTTTGTTAATGCAAGTGGATCTGGAACTCAATCCCCTTGAAGAGACTTAGGGTTACCTTCAGGGTTGGAGTTAGGAGAAAGCCAAAGCCCAGAGCTCCAGTGTGGGAGGTGTCTAGGGCTAGCTAGACATCATCTAGATGGAGAGGAGCTGCAAAGGGGCTGCCAAAATTGGGGGCAGGCTACAGAAAAAAGTAATTCTTAGGGACTTGTTCTGGAGGACCATGACCAAGGATCTTAGGATAATGCTTAGTCAGTGATGTATCATAGGGTTATGGTTAGCACAGAGGCAAAGCTCAGAGCTCCAGTGGGTGTGGAGCTGCCTGCAAAAGGGATTGGCTAAAGACAGAACTCACCACTGACACTTTGTTCAACAGTACAGTGTTGGGGGGTCTTGTGCTAGAAGTGCAGCTGACACCAAGAGGCCTTTGGTTTTATCTGTGCCTTACCACACTGTATCACTCTTAAGAAGTTCTTAGAAATTATATATTTTTGGAGCCCTTTACTCCCTTTGGTAGCCTCTCCCTCACTGGAACCTTAAGCTTTGTTTCTCACCTAACCGTAACCTTTACTATCGGTCTTCTCCTTGGGTAAGCCTTAGCAGAATTTGCCTGGCCGTGAAGCTGTTTAACAAAGTTTCAGAGGACTGCTGCAGAATCGCAGAATCACAGAATCACAGAATCACAGAATTTCTAGGTTGGAAGAGACCTCAAGATCATCAAGTCCAACCTCTGACCTAACACTCACAGTTCTCCACTAAACCATATCCCTAAGTTCAACATCTAAACATCTTTGAAAGACCTCCAGGGATGGTGACTCCACCACTTCCCTGGGCAGCCCATTCCAATGTCTAACAACCCTTTTGGTAAAGAAGTTCTTCCTAACATCCAACTTAAAACTCCCCTCGCGCAACTTTAGCCCATTCCCCCTCGTCCTGTCACCAGGCACGTGGGAGAATAGACCAACCTCCACCTCGTTACAGCCTCCTTTAAGGTACCTGTAGCAATAAGGTCGCCCCTGAGCCTCCTCTTCTCCAGGCTGAACAAGCCCAGCTCCCTCAGCCGCTCCTCGTAGGACTTGTTCTCCAGGACTTGTTCTGCAATGCTATGCAGCACTATTTCTGTTTTCTGATGATTGTATTCAGGGTATTCATGGTATTTCTAATGGTTTCTATTTCACCATACTAATTTATTTTGATGATCATAAATGATGAATTATCTCTGAACATGTCTATGACCTCTGCATTCCAGTGGTGTTAGGATGCAACTTTGTTGAATTTTTGCCTAGTGCAAAAATAATAAAATACAGAGCATTTCTATTGCAGTTGGCAACTTCAGAGAGCTTCACAAAGATAAATCAACTTATGTATATTGTATAAATTTTCCTGTAGTGAGCTATGTTTTAATGATTAATCTGACAAGCACTTTTGTAATTTGTACACTCACTTTGAAGACAATGAACATAGCCAGAGCCTGAACTAGATCAGAATGTGAGAGTAACACAGACACCCCTCCAGCAGGGGCTCTTGTTTGCCAATATGTCTCTTCAAGTTACTGCTGCTGCTCTAAATGTTAAGTCCGCAAAGGGGCCATAGGTTTGTGGTGGCAGATCAAGCAAACACTGGTTGCAGCAGTTGGACCAAGTCCAGGAAGATAGGAAGCAACTGGAAAGGAAAGGAGAAGAATTCCTGGATGAAAGGAGCTTGAGAGTTTGTGGGGGAGGGAGGATCTGTGAGTGTCATGGACTCTAAACTACGTCACTGAGGTCCCGGGCAATTATAGTATCCTCTTGTTTCCTTTAACAGGAAAGTACTGAGTACAAATATAGTTGCTTCTCATCTAAATTTCTTCTTAATTAATTAAGAGAGAGGATATCTGAATCATTCAGTTATATTGTTGTTATTGTTTTTGTTTGTTTGTTTGCATGCTTGTTTTGTGATTGCTTCAAATGTACAATGAAATATTTCTGCATGCTTGCATGGTTCAGTCATTTGGTTTGCCCTGAAGACCGGTGGTTGGTTAGTGAAGCAGTGTGCTTCTACTTACACTTCAGGGGGAAATGCCGTGATTCCACAATATATTTCTGTAAAAGTGCCAGTGAAATATCTTGAAGAATCGCAGCCAATGTGTAAATGTGCTGAGTTTAAATTATTTAGAAAAAAAAAAAAAAAAAAAAAAGAGTTTATTCTGTGGAAAAGAAAAAGAGAGAGAGAGAGTGAGAATGAATAGCAGAAAGGAACAGTGTGAGAATACAAAGAAGTGGAATAAAATGGACAGTAACCAGGTAGGAGTAGGAAGTGAAGGAAGTAGGAAATTGGCAGAACAATCTAACTACAGAAGACCAAGTCAAGATTTAAAAGTAAGAGAGACAGCCATAGGAATGGTGAAGACATTGCCAGGAGAACATTATTTAAGTAAGAAAATGCAATCACAGAAAAAAGATAAATTGATCATTATACTGTCAAACACAACCTTCCCTTCACCTGGACATCAGCATCACTGTATTTTGATGTATTTGCTTAAGAACTGGCCTTAGTTTTACTTTTATGCATATCACAAAAATACAGTTCTTATCTGGAAGCTCTTGTCTTAGATTTGTTATATCTGTAGCAGTGTTATAAGAGATATCCTGCCTTGCAGTTCTTCAGAACTAATGTTTCAACCATCTATTGTTTGTGCTTGCTGTGTAAGGGATTTTAATGCCCAATATTACCTCCAGGATGATTTATCTCTTGAAAATTATGATGAGACGTACCCACAGCTCTCACTCTGATGATCAAAGTCTGCAAACCATATCATACAAACTGGAGAACAACTTTTTACATGGGCAAATAGTGATAGAACAAGAGGAACAGGTTTAAACTAAAAGAGGGGAGATATAGATTAGACATAAGGAAGAAATTCTTTACTGTGAGGGTGGTGAGGCCGTGGAACAGATTGTCCAGAGAAGCTGTGGGTGTCCCATCACTGGAAGTGTTCGAGGCCAGGCTGGATGGGGCTTTGAGCAGCCTGGTCTGGTGGGGGGTGTCCCTGCCCATGGCAGAGGGTTGCAACTGGGTGGGCTTTAAGGTCCCTTCCAACCCAACCCAATCTATAAAACTATGTGTAAGGTTTGACTAAAATACTTGTGTGTGGTTTGAGGAAGTAGTTAAGTGTTTTATATTGGTTGATGAGGGCTATTCTGGCACGTTTTGCACTGAAACCTTGAAAGTTAAACCATGTGCAGCGCAGTGCTGCCATTGCAAGTATATTCCCAGTGTATGAGTTTGTCTGAAGCTGTCTCACACATCTTTGCTCTACCATGCAGCTTGCAGGATTAGCACATGCATAACTTCACACCATAGAGAAAAAAGGACAGGAAAGAGGGAATATGTGTGACTTCCTGGGAACGTGATACTGTGGGCAGTGAAAGCCTGGGAACAGTTGTAGCACAGAGAAGGTTCAAATTAATCTCTGTTATGTTTTATTAACTATCAATAAAAGTTAAAAAAACAAATGTCAGTAAGTGAATGAGTTGAATTTTAACTTAGCGTGTGGTCTGTGCTGATGGGTTGGGAGAAGCACTTGGATTATTGCTTCTGGACTTTGCCAAACTCAGATTTTAAGATGTGAAACTGAAGAGAACCTGACATGGGTGATGGAAGAGCACAATCAAGTTTATTGAAAGTTATAAAGCAGCTGCAAAGCTTGGCTTCAGTCCTGTAGAAACAGCAGAAACAGTTCCAGCAACAGATGGTCTCAGGCTTTTCATTTATTCAGAGATTTCTTATGTACCTGCCTGTTTCTGTCTGCAGTGGAAGGATGTCACGAGGACACAAGAACAATTGTACTGGGTCAAAGATACACCCAGTCCTGTATCCTGTCTCTGACAGTGGCCAACACTATCTCAGAAGAAAAGCAGCAAGAGCAGTTCCAGGGAAAGAGCCTTTCTCAGTAACCTAGGTTTTGGCTGTGCCTGCAGCAGCAATTTGGCTTGTCGGCTTGAATGTTTACTTTCAGTACAGTCTACCATCTACATTGCTCCAACTCTTTAAGTAGCTTTTGTGGGGAAAAAGCGTGTTAGGTTCCAGTGAAAAGCAAAATGAAAGTTTTTATACTAACTGCCTTTCCTCACCGGTGGAGGAGATGCATAGGGCTGAACTTACTTGTGACCCTCAGGCTGTGTAAATGACCACCTGGGAAAAACCTGTGAGGCTGCAGCCGTTGTGAAATTCTGTGAGTGCTCTGAGAAGCTGAAGACTTCCCGTTGGCGAGTTTCCCAGGAGCTGTACAGGTGACAAGCAACAATGCAGTTCTCACCAGGCCCATCCATCCGTACTTGAATACTCAGCTAAGGGTGAGCTGACATAACTTCAGTTGGGCTGACCCTCTGAGTACTACTCTGCAAGAGTGAGAACTGTAGAATCAGTGGTGTAAGTTCCTACTCAGCCAACCTTTTAGGCGTAAACTTAAGTCCTGTTGACTTACATGAGAAACAAGTGTGTCTAAGAGCGTTGCTGAACAAGAGATGTTATCAGAAAGTCATATTCTACTTTCAGAATTTTTAGAGAGGACATCCATTGACATTAATTGACATATAAAGGTGGGCTGAGCCTTTGCTGAATAGTTTTTTCTCACCAGTCTGAAAAATATGAGACAATCTTTGCTCTTGAAAGAGACTTGTATACCTCCATCATAAGTAATATATCTCTACAGCAACCTACTTCATAATCACAGAATTGGAAGACTTTCAGCATCTTTTGTTAACTTTTTCTTTTAAATCACAAAAAATACTTTATGTAACATTATGCTGGTTTAGCTTGAAGGCCTTTCTTTTAATAATAGTTATAAGTTGTCTTGCTAAACTGTAACTTAAAAGGGTACTTGAGCAACAGAAACACCTGAGCACATACTTTTTCATAAGTTCAATGCCAATGACTAAACACAGTTGTATTACCAAAAGAGTAGTTATGAGTAAATGGTAGCATGTGTTCAGAATAAGATATATAAGTGGTTTTAAAATCCATTAACTTAGACACTAAGTAAGGTGAGGAAAAAATGTATAGCATAATATAGCTATATAGCATTCCAAATGCAGGAAATAAGTGAGTTATAAGTATGGCCACAGCAAAGTAACCCCCTCATTTGAATGAGAAATATATGTTTGTATGGATGATTATAAACTTGATAAAACTAAACTTATTAATCACATCATTTATGTAAGAGAGGACTAGACTGCTCTTGGCTCAGAGCACTGTGCTCCTCATGCAGGACAAGCAAGAAGCAACCTACCATCAGGGACTAAGCTGTGGCCTGGCAAGCAACAGTATGGAGAGATCAGCTGGACCCTGAGCTGCGAAACTGGTGTAGGTAGGATGGAGATCAGCTCGCCCCAGGGGTGTGAAATTAATGGAGGTAGGCAGCCAGTGCAGAACCTCTGGCAGTGAGGGTCACCTCGGTGACAGGTGAGATGACTGCCTGGTGTGCAGGGCCATCCCACTGTGTTCTGCCTTTCTGCTACTCACAAGCCAAAGAAGTTGTCTTGCTGGTCCAAGTTACCCATCCTTCTATCTGATATGCCTACAAAGCAGGGCAAAGAACCCATGATGGACCATAGCTCAGAGGCAAAATATTTTAAATGCTTCACAGAGGGCCAAGTGTTTGTAGTGAATGCTGAACAATCACCAGGAAAACATACCATGAATTATCACCAACAGCTTTTCTCAGCATGGGAGCTAAATGACAGAGGTGGAGATTGGCAAGCCACCACATATCTATGTAGAGCTGATAATTTATTATTTTATATCAGGAATCTAACACGGGGTGGGATCAATCATCAGTGGGTGAATTCCTTTAAATGTAGGTCTACATCTGGCTGGATGTACCTGAGAATCCAGGCTAGCATAGCACAGGGAGAAAAATTAAAGGGAGCAGCTGTTGTCCCTGTGCTACTGAGATAACTTATAAATTACCTTAATCAGGATAACATACATGGTGGTGTAATGTTCGCTCTGGAGTCAAGGTGGTGAAAGTCAGAAAGTACAGAAAGAAATAAAAATTAGGGACTTGTCAAACACTAAGACTGTGGAAGGCCAAGTGGTTCATTAATTCAAATGTCCCCATGCTATTGTTGATACAATATTGGAATAGGCAAGAGGCTATTTATATGACTCTTAGAGCTGAGCAGTTCACAAACAGTCTGATACTATCAGCTCTACACACAGCCCAGACCAAACATCTGTTTTACAATAGAGTACAGGTTCTCTTCCTCACGATGACTAGTCATATTCCAGGTTGGCTCCATACCAAACAGATGCTGGATACTTGTAACTGCTTTTTTACTTTGAGTTTGAGGAAGCTGCCAGCTTAATATGTGTATCAGCTTCTAATTCTTCCCTGTCCTGCCTGACCCACATCTTGTGAAGTCTCTTCTCCTCTTGGGAAATCAAACAGCTGAGGAAAACTTTGCCAATATTCTGTACCACCCATTTAATTCAAACTTCCTTTGGTGCCTTTCAGAGACTATAATATCTCATTGCATTCAGCTCTGAGGATCCACAGTACACGAAAGACATGGACCTGTTAGAATGGGACCTGTGGAGGGCCACAAAGAAAGATCTTGAGAACCACTACTATGAAGACAGGCAGAGAGGGTTGGGGTTGTTCAGCCTGGAGAAGAGAAGGCTCCAGAGAAACCATACTGTAGCTTTCCAATATATAAAAGGGAGCTAAAAAGAAAGCTGGAGAAAGACTTTTCACTGGGGCCTGTAGTGACAAGACAAGAGACAACAGTTTTACAGTGGAAGAAAGTAAATTTAGATTGGATATAGTGAAGAAACTTTTTTATGATAAGGGTGGTGCGGCCCTGGAACAAGTTGCCCAGAGAAGCTGTGGATGCTCCATCTTTGGAGGTGTTTAAGGCCAGGCTGGATGGAACTTTGAGCAACCTGGTCTAGTGGGAGGTGTCCCAGCCCATGGCAGGGAGCTTGGAACAATATGATATGTAAGATCTCTTCCAACCCAAACTGTTTTATAATTCTATAAAATGAATCTGGTTCTGCTGTAACTGAACTGCTTGGGTTGGGTTCAGTTTGATATTTTAAAATATCATATGTGGGTGTATGCAGGTAGATAACTACATAGAAATTAAGCAGTTACACTCCCACAACAGGTGATGCAGATCGAGCCAAACAGTCTGTGTAACTCAGAGGTGATTCAATCCACCCCAAAATTTTGCCCACTAGATGTTCGTTATGGCTCATCAGATGAATGGTTCAATCAATAGAAAAGAATTAATAGATATTTAATCCATTTGTCTAGTGCCTTCCACTAGACAAAGGTTTTGCTGTCTCTGAATACGATCATGGCAGAGGTGTAAATTTTCCTGTTACAAACATGGGTGTTGTGGTTTTTGTTTGTTTGTTTGTTTTTGAATAAGGATTGTGTCAAACACAGACTGATCCTCAGGAGTTTTTTTTCAACTTCAGTGCTAATGGTGGATTCAGTCACAACACCATTCCCTGTTCATGCCAATGCTATGCTGTTGTGATGGCTTCACCCTGATGGCTAGCTAAGCTCCATCATGGCATTTTCTCATTCTCCCTCCTCAAATGAACAGGTGGAGAAAATATGATGAAAAAGCTCTCACAGACGGAGATATGGACAGGGAGGTAACTCAACACTGATCATAATGGGTAAAACAGACTCAGCATAAGAACATTACTGTAATTTATTGCCAACTGCTACCAGACTAGAGCAGTGAGAACTGAAAGCAAATTAAAAACATCTTGTCCACATCCACACTCTTCTGTATTGTCCCCCATGAGCAGCACAGGGGAACGGGAAACGGGGGCTATGGTCAGTCCCTGATGCTTCGTCTCCGCTGCTCCCTCACAGTCTCTCTCTGCCCCTGCTCCCCGTGGGGTCCCTCCCACAGGATGCCGTCCTTCCCAAACTGAGCCTGTGGGGGCTGCCCACAGGCTGCAGCTCTTCAGGAACTGTTCCCACACGGCTCCGTACCACGGGGTCCACCCACCAGGAGCAAACTGCTCCAGCACAGGTCCTCCACGGGTGGTAGCTCCCCCCAGACCCCCTGCTCCTGCGTGGGCTCCTCTCCACGGGCTGCAGCTCCGGCCCGGGGCCTGCTCCTGCAGGGCCTCTCCATGGGCCGCAGCCTCCTCCATGCCACATCCACCTGCTCCACCGGGGGCTCCTCCACCCATGCGGGGGCTGCAGCGAGAAGATCTGTTCCATGTGGGACCCATGGGCTGCAGGGGGACAGCCTGCTCCACCAGGGGCCTCTCCAGGGGCCGCAGGGGAACTTGTGCTGCCTTGTGCCTGGAGCACCTCCTGCCCTCCTGCTGCACTCCGCTTGGGGGCTGCAGGGCTGCTTCTCTCTCAGCTCTCACCCCTCTCTCCCAGCTGTTGTAGCACAGCAGATTTCCCCTTCCTTCAATCTGCTCTCTCAGAGGCTCAAACAGCATCGCTCATGACTCGGCTCTGTCCAGCAGCAGATTCCTTTTGAAGCAGGTTAGAGCTGCCTCTGATCTGACATGGGGCAGCTGCTGGGTTTTGCCCACAGAGGCCACCCCTGCAGCCTCCTGCTACCAAAACCTTGCCATCAGCGTTTGCTGCATAATATAATTCTCTAATGGCTATTCCTGTCAGGAGGACTCAGCTGATTCAATGTTTAGACGACTCTAGAGAAAGTGTTTTTTTTTGTTGTTTGTTTTGTTTTGTTTTGTTTTGTTTTGTTCTGTTTTGTGTTTCTATGTTGATACAGATCTTTACAAGTGCAACATTTTGTCTGGCCATACATAAATGCTTTACTTATTTTATGTGTTTTAAATGAATAACATGCTTCTTAGCAATTAAATATTTTTAAAATTTTCTTAGCTACCCTATTATTTCTATCTCATTCTATTCTAATATATGAAATGTTTAATTGGAAAGCAATTACTCTTGGCTAATGATTGTACAGGCCAGCAAAAGCATTCGAGGGAGTAATAATATGTCTGGAGCAGGTGATGCCTAAGCTTGGTTTGCTGGAACAAGGGCACAGTGACCAACTCTGTACTTTAAGATTGAGTAGTGGTTATCAATTAGCTATATCTACTTATTTTAAGATAGCATGAGTAGTGCTGGTTTCCAGAGTCTTCCCATTCTGTTTTCAAAGTAATATGTTCAATGAAAATAGCAACTCATGGTGAGATCAGTACATCCTCTTTTATTTTTATATTTTCTCTTAATATACATTCAATTTTAAAATATATGCTCTGGCTTCCATTAACCACAAGAGTCATGCTGCCCCTTAAAGATATGACATAAGACATTTCTTAACCTTCTTACTCAAACCCACCTGATACTTTTTCAGTACAACCCATTACATAGCAATGTTTCACTACACATCATTTACATCCATAAGGCAGTACTTCATCTTCTATTCTGATCTATGGCATTGTAAATCAATATGTTTTGTACACATATTCTTTTGTAAAGACTTAGAGAAAAAAATGCAGCCATTAGGATGCAGAATTGTGCTACTGGCTGACAGAAAGATGCTGCTAATCTGGGACACTTAAATAACTGATAAAGTGTGCCTTGTGATAACAGATTAAGCACAGAGGAAAACGAAATTACCTCAAGATCTCAGATCTGAGGAAGAGATTTTCCCAACCACTGAACCTAACAGATGGTATAATACATATCGCTGACCAAATATTAGAAATGAGGTTTTAACAGAGTTAAAAGTAAGTACACAGAGTTTAACAAACATTATTTAACTTCAGGTAACTGCACATGGATTTGCATGGATGCACATTGGATACAGAACTTCTTTCAGAAAAAAAAGATCTGATAGAAAAAATTGACCTTACTTTAATGGCTCAGTGGTGACAAATTCACCATCTTGTTCTTCCTCTGTGTTTCTAGTCTAAATTTCTTACCTTTGACATCCAGAGACAGTATTTTGTCATGTATCTATTAATGATGTTGAAAAATTCTACATGATCCTTGGGAAAAAGGAAAATACTTATGGAGTAGGATTCAAGGCATTTCTCAACCTTCTTTTCAAGAGTCAAACAGTATTATATGCCTTAATATTGCATCAGGTCATGGTCATCCTTTGAATCCATTCTAACATTGTCTATATGATCTTCAGTTTGAATAGCTGTTTTATACCAGGAGAGGAGAGGAGAGGAGAGGAGAGGAGAGGAGAGGAGAGGAGAGGAGAGGAGAGGAGAGGAGAGGAGAGGAGAAGAAGTAGTAAATTTCAAATTTATTTTCCAAACCTAATTTACTGAAAACAAGTCATCTTATAGATAAGATATAGAGCTTATCTGTGCAGCAGCACAAGCCATTCCCCAAGACAATGGAAGTATTCCTGGAATTTCTACTTATCTTTTTTTTTTTTTTTTTTTTTTTTTTTCTGACATTTTAAGGAACATTTCCAAACATACATGTTTGTTATTGCTTGTGTTACTTATTACTCACCTTCTAAATTAAACAAATACTGGGAAATATGCTTACAATTTTAATTCGCTTTGTTCTCTGAGCTTCTTCTGTGATAATTAGAAGGTTTTTTGTTTGCTCGGTTTTTGTATGTTTTCCAATGTGAATATATTGGATTGATTATTGAGATTAGAATAAGGACATGTATCTAATTTCTCTTGTTTGTTTAGCAAGTTTAAAATCTGAAAAGTGTATTTAAAAAAGCTCCCCCCCTTTGGCTCTTGAAAAGACTCCTGAGTAAATCTGAAAATTATAACAGCAATACATAACGTACATAAATTTATCTAATGCATAGCAAATATCAAAAGTGTGTTTTGAGATGAGTCAGACTTAAAAACAGTTGTGTGACCTTTCATTCTGATTGTATTCTCATCTAGTGACAGTTTCACTAACACTACATGCAACCTTTCCCCAATTTCTGCTTTTCAAAATCAAGCCTTTTAAAATTCGGAAGTATAACCAGTGTACTTAGTCTTCAGACATCTCGTTGGACACTGTGCACTGAAATACACTTTTTTGAATTGTCACTATTTAGATGGTGGCATAACAGTGTTTTTGGCTCTGTAGTCTAGTTATTTCCAGCTAACCCCTCACAGTCTATCATGTTTTTGGTGGCTGCCAAGCAGATATTTCTAAGATGGTGATTTATTTCCACTGTGTTTTCTGCCTTCATCATTTGATTATATCAGTGTGTGCCATTGCTGTTTTCCTATTTGCATGGTTTGGTAAATATCTTGACTGACTGCTCCTTTGTGTCAATTTTATCCTCTTGCATATAGAAAGCTGATCTCTTCTGAAGTGTACCAGAATTCCTGGATGTCACTGAGTGCAGAAGCCAGCAGATGTCAAGAAGAAAGAGTAGCTTCAAGCCTTTATGAAAAGGCCTGGACACTAGCAGTGATGGGAGCCAGACAAAAAAAAAAAAAAAACAAAAAACAAAAAACAAAAAACAAGAGAGAGAGAGAGAGAAAGAACTTATTAAATTTCTAGATCCAGCAGTTTAAATCAGTTTAAATATCCAATTTATATTAGAGCACTAGAATCTTAAATTTTGTGTAGCTGTTATATCACTCCTTTGCTTTCCTGTTTCCCCAGTCAGAGGTGATAGACCTGCGTTATCTCAGATTATCATGGCAATATCTGAAGTATTTTTTATCTGGGAAGTGACTCACTGTTTTGCAAATTTATGAGACATCAAAATGAATGCATGCATCAGCTAAGGACAAAGTGATTTCAAAGAGCTTTTCTGTGCAGAGTGAACAGAAACAGGATGACTGTGTTTTAACTCAGTGTTAGCTGATAAACTCAAATAATTTACAAGCATCTTTAAGAGATGCTGAAAAATATAGCTATATTTTCTCCCTTGCTTTTTCTTTTCTGTTATGAAAACAGAATTATAGTACTTGTCTGCTCTAACTAAAGCTGATCTAAAAAGAGAAAAAAAACACTAAGTTTCTCCTTCCAAATCTTTATGACTTTATTTCAAATTTTAAAAATCTTCTAAAACATCCAAACACTTTCAAAACCAAACATAAAATCCAGATGTTATGTAGGCCTCCCAGAACTGAATTATCTACTGACCGTGTTTTATAGAGACAGATAACTACTTCTGCACTGGCATGCAATGAGCAGCCATTCAGCAATTGTATTTAGGTCCCAAAAATGTCTGGCAAATCTTAGTAGTGACATGAAAAAAAAAAAAAGGAGGAAAAAGACAAAAGTGCATGTCAATAGCCAGGAGATGATGGGTCGAGACAGACACTAAGGTTTTACTAAAAAGCAAAAGCAGCTATTTGTTCCATGTTCACTGCTACTTGCTGGTTCTGGCTCAGCTGGAGCTTTGTGGACGACTCTTTCAGGACTTTCCTTAGCACAGCTGAAGTAAGGCAGATGTCACCTGTTCATCCACTTTTGAGGTGAAAACCAGATACACAGTGAACTCTCTAGTCATATCTTGTGAGAGAGGTCAGGGTGCTGCATGCATCTCTGGAACCCCTGTTTTGCTGGAAGAAGAGGAAGCACAAGGCTGGAAGCTGTGTGCCACTTCTCACATAGCAGGACCACTCTGGACACAGCTTGTGTAATGTCATCTTGAAAGTCAGCGCTTTCCTAGGCACAGCCATGGTGAGATAGGTGCAGGCTTAAAATGCTGTGGTGCTATTGGCATTATGGCAACAAACTGGTAAGTGAGGAGCAGGAAGTACAGCTTGAAAGGTCTTGCAGAAGGTCTATGTGCCAGTGCCATGCCTTGTGTATGGACAGAAACAAAACCCTGGAGTGCTATCACTCAGCCCTTGGCAGGGAATTTACAAGGAGGTGTAGATGAGCTTTACCCAGACATAATTCAAACATAATAGCAGTAAGTAATGCACATTCAAAAGATATCAGGGCTCAAATTCAAAGATAGTTTTTCAGAAGTATGTGCTTTTTATAGATAATGTTGTAGGAAAGGCAATGGGAAAAGAGACCAGGAATGGGTCTTATCTCCCTGTGCACACGGATGGGCTTCTGTCAAAATGCAGGCATTGCACTCTGTGTGTAGTACATCAAGGTACTCAGTTCCTTGGATGTCTTGACTTTGCATTTACAACCCTCTTTAATTTCATAGCATAGGTGTTTATAGGCATATAATTAAAAATAACACATTAGAACAATGAATTATAATGGCACCTCAGTTTTCCCAGACTATATAAATTAATCACTTTCTCATCTTCCTCTGACCTTGTTTCAGTAAGTAGATAGGATAAATTCATTTGACATTTACTCTTTGCCAGTTTCACTTCCTGAACATCCTCTACAAAGCAGTAGATTAATTCTTCAGGGTTAAAGTGTGATGTAGACAACACAGCTGTACAAGAGACTGAGAGGATAAGAAACTCTCTTACCACATGCTCCACCAACCACCAAAATATCAGTAGCAAGACCTAGCAAACCCTCTTGCTGCCAGCCTGCAGCAGATGGGGAAGGAGATAACAGCTGATTTCAGTTCTTTCCTTGAAGCATTACATCTTCAATAGAAAATTGCTACTTCTCTCTCTGTGCCTTGTTTTGGGGTGGGGATGGGGTGGAAAGGGGGACAGTGCCTTTGAAGGACTGCACAGATCATTGCTCAGAGCTTTCCCTAACCTCCCAACAAACATTGCGCACTTGAGCATGACTTGAATACACCTTAAAAGTAAGGAGAAAAAAAAAAAAATATGACAGTAGAGGCCTAATAGAAACCATTCTAACAGAAATAACAATTGGATGCCACTTTAAAACTGATGAGACCCTAGTAATACTCTTCATTTTGTCTTTCTGATATTGCTTGGGAAAAGGACTGCAATATGTAATAAACTATTAACAATACAGAAGAGAGAAAAAAAAAAAAAAAAAAAAAGAAAGAAAAAACACCCACTCTGACTGATGTTTTGCCATGAGGATCTACTGGCTACAAACACAAAGCTTTCCAGGTCACTGTGTTCCATATTTTCCTTGTGAAATGTACTGTGCACTTTGGTCACTTGAATATATCTGTGTATGCAGTTTCCTAATAAATTTTTTATTTTATTGCCTAATAAAAGGGAATTCAAAGACCATGTGGATCTGTAATTGAAGATTCTATGCTTAAAGAGAGAACAATTTTATAGCAGCACAAGGGACACAGTATTTGTTATGAGAATGGAGCCTACCCACATCATAATTTTTGCACAGCAGATGTGAAGCAAAGCTGCTGAGAATTTTTTTGCAGACAGACACCAGCCAGCCCTGGATCAGTAATAAAGGAATCACACAAAAAAAAACAACATGGACAGGGAGCCTTTCCCAAGTTTTTCCATGTGCAGGGCTAGCTTCCCCCTAGCCCCTGAGCACAGGGGTCACCCTGGCTTGCCCACCCATCTCCTGCAGCACCAGTTCTCCCAGGCTGGGGGCTTGCTGCCCTGTACTTGGCACCCATGAGCAGCACAGCCACTTCCCTGCCCAGGCATCAGTTTTATTTAGGCCTTAGGCTGCCCAGGGCAAGGGTGTACGAGGGGATCACAGTCAGGAAGTGTGTGTACTGTGGAGCTTGTGTAATGTAACATTAAAAAAAAAAAAAAAAATGCATCAAAGCCAGCCCATGCTTGTTTGCTTAGCTTATTAGCTTCCAAGTAGGTGTTTTAAAGGTCCTGCAATCCAGTTCAGTCTGACTGTGTCAAAGGATCTGATTGATTGATGAAGCATTCCTCCATAAATAATCATCTGGTCTGGAATATTTAATTTTGTAAATTAAAGTGTACTACACAGGTTTGTGATTACAGGACTGAGGAGAGTTTGTTTTGCTTCCTTTTCAGAAAATGTTTTTCTTGTCTTTCTTTTTTCCTTTTTTCCTTTTTTTTTTTTTTTTTTTTTTTTTTCCTGCTATACCACTGTACCACTTTGTATTTGATTAAAATATATAGATACATTTTATTTGGGAAGGGTATAGATTTATGCCCTAGATCATACATAAACAGCAAATTTCTTATCAAATAACATTTAGTTTCTCTGTATCTTTCCAGAATTTCCTGATCCAGTCCCATTCTGGTGGAATTTTGACTGATACACTCATGGATAAACACAAAAAGTTGCAGTTTCACAATGACTTAAATCACATTTCTTGAAATAGGAAAATTTCAGCTAGATTTCACTTTGACTTTTTTATTACCCCAGTCAACAGGAAATATTTGAAGTGGAAGAATGTTGTAATCCCCTTCGCATCAAAATGCACCAGTCTGGTAGTGTTACCTAGACAAGATGACACACTGCAAAAAAGACAGCTTTTAATATGGAGAAGGTGGAGCTTAGATCATGGACTATAAAATTGTCAGGAATAAACTGAAGTTGAGACCCTGTGGATTGGGCATCAAACAAAAAATGTAAGATTAAGGAGGATTAAAGGTGAAATTCTTTAAGGAGCTGTTTTAGAGTATATTTTTCTTGAACTCCTGAAAGATTTGCCAAAATACAGGAGGATGCATACATGATATGCATACATGATATATCCTGAGGAAAGAAAGGGAATGTACTGGCAGAAAAAATACAGTCATGAAAGGCTCAAGCACACACAAAAAAAAAATTCTGGAAACTGGGAATACATTGACTGGAAGAGAAAAGACTTCAGAATATTACATGGTCACATTTTACCTAATTCGTTAGTGTGTTATAATGGGATAGAAAGAAAATGGGATTCTGAAGCATATTGTGTAGAAGTTTTCAATATCAGTTAAAATGCATGTGATGGTGTATGATACACTGCTGCTATCTGTGATGGAAACTGAATTTTCAACAAGAATTAAAAGCATTGTGAGGCTGATGTAGGGAATGGAGAGCCTTTCGCAGGACAGAACTAGAAGGGATTAATTTCTTCAACATAGTTGAACAACAGCTGAGGGAATAAGTCATTGTTTTTATAAATGTAGTTTGAGGAAAAACTAAGCTAAAAGGCAGTATAGGTACAAGACCACATAGGTATAAATTCACTGAAAATAGTTATAGTCCTCAAATTCAAAGAATGTCTCTGATTATATGATGAGTGGGGAGCTGGCATAACCTACCATGGGGAGTTATGGAGGCAAAAGAATATAAACACCTAACCACTTTAATGCTAATTTAACAGATATTGTCCACTATCACAATCAGTAAATGAAGTACCTTATCACCTAGAATGGTATAAAACTCAGTTGATGTTTTGTTGTTGTTGTTGTTTATTTTTTTGTGTGTTTGTTTTTGTTGTTATTGTTGTTTTTAATCAGGCATACAGGAAGATCAATTATTGTTTTCACTTTGTTTTTGGTGTCATCCATTACTGTATTTTTCCTTACAAACATTAGCATTAGGATTTCTTCTATCTCTTGCACGTTTAAAAATAAGCTTATGTTATACTTAGCTCTGCTAATACATTTTCCTACCTGATACCTTATTATCCTTCATAATTTCTAATTTAGAACAATCTTATAACATTTACTGTTATTATATATGATGGACTTGGTTCTCTCTTAACTTTTTCTTTGTCTGAGAAAAAAATCCCCAAACCTGTTTTCCTGATCCAGGTTACTTCCAAAAATAGACTGACGAAGCCATAAAAGTGGAGCAAGCCAGGGGGCAGCAGGAGGAATAAGCATCCAGAGACTGGAGTTTCTTTGGCTATCATCACATTGCAGGTGTCATGTATTTTGCTTCTGTGCAAAGACAATGAATAAACAAAACAGTCTCACTTTCACCTGTCAGTCATAATGACAGAAAACTAATGTAATTCATCTCACATCAGAGTAAGTGTTCCCTAAAATAATTTGCACGTTATCCCTCTTGCCTTCTGCCCCAGATCACAGCTGGCAGTGCTCTGATGCTCTCTGGCAGGTTCCTGCTGATGTTGCTTGCCATTTACAGTCATCTGCCTGCCTCCTTGCCTTTGAATGCAAACAACCCAAGCAGCAAAGATAATTTTGAACCCAATATGCCTGCTTCACACAGAAATGTGGCTAAAGGACATTTCAGCAGCATCTCTGTCCTCATCCCCACCTGGTCCTTCAGATTCAGCAGTGCTCCATCAGTGTGGCAGTTTGTGCCATGAACTGGCACCAGTACGGGCTCAAATAACACTCCTCTCTTTTCCACACTTGGCAAGGTAGTTTTTATTTAGCTCTGTGCTCTGACCCTTTCCACCATACAGCACCCAGGACAGCTGTTGTCACACACGAGAGGGAGAGCCACAGGGAAGGGAAATGCTGCTGAGTCAGGGCTACTGCTAGCACAAATGTCCACAGACCACCATCATGAATAAGAGGATAAGGCTCTGACAGGAACCACATCCATAGCCCCATGAGCACTGCCCCATGCCCAGACATACAGACTGAGCCTCCACATCCTCACGCTGGGCTCTGAAAAATGCCTGTTATGAAGAACAAGAAGGATTGCACTGCCCTTACTTGTTTAGTGCAAATTGTCCCTAGGATTTGATTCAGCTGTGCCTTTTTCTCACTCATGTTTGCCATGCTTCATACCCATAGGAGTCTTTGTGAAACAAATTTGCTCAGTCTCCCCATAAAGCGCTTAAATGTTCTGCCAGTTTCAGCATCTCCTGGGGTTGTCTCTTTAAAAATGCAAAAGTGGCTCAGCCCTAGACCTTCAACAAGTTTGGAGTCATCCTGCAAAATTTTTCTCCAAAACCCAGCTATCCTCATGCTGAACAAGACATAGAAAAGCCCTCAAGAACTTCTGTGCAAGAAATCAAATATAGCAAGATGCTTTGCCCAGGTGCTGTAAACTGACTTGCTCTCGCTGAAGCAAGCATCCTGCTGTTTACATGACTGCCTTGCCAGCAAAACCACATCATTGTCTCTGCCTGGTGAGCTGTGTGACGTTGATGTGGCAAGTCAAATATGAGGGACCCTACAAAAATATAGCCCCTGATTGAATAAGCCGTGCAATTTTCCATTTGTTCATCTGCATCCCTGGCACACACTGTTAGCCATAACTTATAGTCAGTGGTCTGTATGAAGTGTAAAGCTGTACATTCAAGTAACCTGCCATAAGGAAAAGATTATGCTACCAAGGTAGCATTCCCAGAAGACATCTCGTGTAATACAGATATTATCAAAGCAATTATACCAGCTTCTTGAGGGCAGTGGACTATGCTCCATCAAGTGTTGCTTAAACCAATACTGACCCATGCACATTCACAGCTGTGTACACAAGTGAGGCTCTTGTAATTCCAGCAGATAAGGAACTGGCCAACTTAACACACATACAAAGCTGGGGTGTTCTGTTAATGAAATTTCTCGTGAATTTCAGTTTGTCAGAGGTGTCCTCCTTTTTTTTCCCTCCATAGGAATGTTACTGTTTGCTGCAAGCTACATGGATTATTTGAAGGCTGAGATAAATGCTTGAAATCATCACATTATATGACATGAGACATAAGAAGGAAAATGTGGAAAACAAACTAGATTTGTGGCTCATTAAATGCCACTGACCTTAAAACACACATGCTCTTGTCACTCTGGCTTTGCTGCCTAACTGAGCTTCCGTGCATCATCCTGTCAGCTAGAGGATGAGATTTCTGAAGCACCAGTAGAGCACCCAGTTTGTTCACTTGGCAATATTTTCAGAGATTATTGCACAGCAATCATTTGTAGTCATCAAATACAATAAGCCCTGGAGCAATGAATGATAGTTGTACAAGCTAATTTTTCATTGTTACTTTGCATGTCTGTGGCCTGCTGTGCATTTAGCAAGCAAACATTTAACCTTAAAAGTGTTTGTCTCCTCCATCCACTTCAGGACCATATGAAGAGGGTTGTTGACTCCTAAAAATGCTGCACTGAAAGCTGTGCCTTAGTTATCCTTATTTGCACTCACCCTTATCCTTCTTGCAGTCATTTTAAGGAGGCAGGCTTTGTTCAATAAAATTTACCAAGTCATGGTCACTGAGATATGGGTGACATTCAGTTGTGATATGTTTTGTCTTTTCTTGATTTTTTTTCATCATGGAAAATCTAAAACTACCTTTTCTTCTTTTACTTCCTTATATTTGATTGTTTCACAAGACTTCAGAATGCTTAAGTCCTTCAACAAATTGATAAAATCTGAAGTTAAGATGTATTTCTAGCTTAGATAACTAAATGTATGTCTTATCCTTTTGCTTTTGATTTGCTTTGTCTGGTTGGTGTACCTCATCAGCCATATCAGCCATATGGTACGTATAGTATGTGTTTTTTGTTGTTGTTTGTTTGTTTGTTTTGTTTTGCTTTTAAATATGGTTCAGTGATCAAAACATTGTGTGAGGTTCATAAGACCCTGTTGCTACTTTGTCCGGTCTTCCTCAATGGCCTGGAGTAACTCATCAAGTGCCAGGTGGAAGAAGGGCTGAGTCCACTCCATGGAGTTTTGCTCCCACTGTAGATTTCAGTCTCCAAATGTGGACCATCAGACCTGTGTCACTGACATGGAGATATACAAATGGGAGACATCTTTTCCAGTAGAGAATTCGGCTCATCATACCTGCCTCTGATTAAATATTTGAAGTGGGCAGAATTGTAGTGCCATGCCTGGGCCCAAATCAGTCAGTCTGCAGGTCAGATCACTTGTCTGTCCTTCATCAATGTCTCATAAGGTGTCCTGCAAGACACAAGGAATAAAATCAACACCATACCAATTTCCAGAGATATTTCTGGCATTTCTTCACATTGAACATCTGATATCATATAACAAGTAATATAAGTTTAATTATACTTGCTTAGCTGCCTGTTGTTTTTATGTCAACAATCAAGTCACTCTGTTGGATCTTAACTTTTAGATGCAGCTCTGTGAGGCACATGAGGTTATGTTACCTTTATCATTATCTAGAGGTATTTTTAGCCTTCAGCTTTATTTTATGAGTCCTATATTAGTACTCAAAGGAAAGGGAATTGACTCAGTAGCATTGTATAAGGAGCAATTATATTGTTTCTGAGCCTAGTAAATGCACAAACCTACATTTGACACTTTATTCATTCATTAGAAATAGTGAAGAAGAAGGAAGAAGAAGGAAAAAAAGGAAGGGAAAAAAAGAAGAAGAAGAAAATGGAAAAGGGAACATCTTAGCATTATTTTTAAGCTTTTCAAATTCCTAACTGAAGCTTGGAGTCATGACAAATGTGATGTCTTACAGTCCACTTCTGAGATTTCAAGTGCTCTGCTGCTGTTTTTGTCAGTCTAACTTTCTTCTAAGAGCTTCCTAAGTATCTTTTATTGTAGCTGATCTGTATATATTTTTCTCTGACTTCCAGAAACCATGTCAAGCTGACCTGATCAAATATGGAACTGGATTCTTTGCAATAGCTCTCTCTGTTAAAAAGGTGTGGTAGAATTTTCAATAGGTATGATTTCAACCTCTTTTTGCCCTCAGATAAATTAAAGTGCTTTTTAACATATATTCAGTCCCCTGTGCTATTGGGGTAGAAGGCTATACTACAATATCTACCTGCTTGTCCACTTTTATCTCCTTTATTATAGTAACTCAGTTCTTCACGAACATTGAAGAATTCATTTTCCTCAGAACACCATGTGGCTTTGAAGTAGCTGCTTCATTATTTCAGTGAGGAATGAATGGACAAGATGGACTAAGGGCTAAATCATGAATGTCCTTAAGGTTTGCCATACTGAGATGAACAACATCAAGGGGCACTGAACCCAGGGTATTTCCATCTCTAGGTCAGTCAGTCCTGGGAAGAATTAGATGCTTGTAGAACTGATCCTGAGAAACCTCTGTAGCTATACAAAATACCTGGATTATGGCATATAGCATTTATTGTCAAAAAAAAAAAAAAAAAAAAAAAAAAGAGGTATCAGATTCCCCCTTGTTTACAGGAACTGAACAGAGTCTTTGTAAGGTGCCCTGCCTTACCTCTGATCACATCTGCCTAATCACCTGTCATCAAAGACCATGGGAGAATCCAGTTTCTTTGAGCTTCTGGTAGTCTTTTCCAATCTTAATTGGTGTGAACTAATGCAGGCACAATTGCCAGTTGGGTGATTCTTCATCAAAACTGAGGGTACAAATCAAAGAATAAGCTACTACTGGAGTTTGTGCAAGAGTCACCTATTTCAAGGTGCTCCACAGCCTTCAGCCAATAATAGCTTCTCTTATCATTAAAAAGGATGATATCAAAGATAGTATTAGGGACTAAAAATTAACTTTAAAAAACATTTTTTATTGATCACTGCATAACAGAGCATAAGCTAATGAGGCAGCTAATGAACTTTTTTCTAGACAGCCAAATAGTTTTTGCTGATGCCAAGAATGTATAGGGGAAACAATCTCAAATCTAAAAGAAGTAATTGCACCGCATGTTTGAACTTATACTTAGGAGAACAACCATAGAAAAGGCTGTTTAATTCTGGAATAGTGTCCAAAGAATGAAGAAGAACAGCAAACAGAAAATTATAAAATAGGTGTATGGAAAAAACAGCTGGATGTTCAGTCTCTTCTAATGTTTCACAGCACACAGGCTATTAGTATGCCTACTGAAAGGAATGTTCTCTTTACAATACTGCATGCTTTACATCAGTCCTTTTGCATTATTGATGACAAAGGCATGAAAATTCATTTGGGAAACAAACATGGAGTAAGAACAAGTTCTTTACGAAAGAGTTTTTAAAATATTTGCAAGATCTAGAGAAATATCTTCTAAAGTTGCTGTCTTTTTTTTCCTTTAATCCAGAAAAGGGCACAGGTCGTATGTTTAATACATTAAATTTAAAACTTAATAATGTATGAAATTTTAATTAATCAGGCAGCTATTTAAATTTGCCTACTTAAAAGACTCCACCTTGAAGCTGAATTTGATACACATAATTTCTCCAGGAAAAAGCTATTCAAAAAGAGACCACAGAATTATGTCTAGGTTGTCTCTGTTATGTGGCAATGACCTTTTAAATCGGTCAGAAGCAGCAGCTGAAATAAACACTGTATTTTCATTCCATGCATCTTCTGAAAAGGCACTTCTGCTGTTCAGGTCTAGAAGGTACATGATATCACAAATTAGCATGTCAAGAGCAAATCTCAGCAACTCTCTCCTTCACTTTCTTGCCATGGCTATGCATGCACATGGTAAAGGGCAATGAGAAGTGATGAGATGTTATTCCTGAATAAAAGAGAGCGTTTAATCCTTCTTATGCTTACATTTATGAGAAATGACATAATCAACCTGACACAAAGTAATACGTACAAATCCTTCACCTTATTTCCCATAAAAATAAAACAAGTCTAGTTTAGCCATAGAAGTTATTTATGGTTGTCCTGCACTGAAATATTCTCTAACATGAAATATATCCTAGGAGAAAGACTTTGTCTTGGAAAAGCTACCTTTGCTTCCAAAGACTATAAATTAAATATTGTGACTGCCAGGAAGACAGACAGGACCAATAAGTTGGTATCTCAACCAGGATCAACATCAGAAATATGCAACATGTGGCAAGCAAAGCAAGGCCACATTGGGCCTATGGGAAATTGTTCTCCTTCAGTGATAGGGTGCTCACATCCTCAGTAGGATGTGTTTTTACATTAATAGTAGCATATCTAACAGCATACACATTATTTCTAACCCCACAGGAGTAAAAAGGATTCACTCCATGTCATGAGGAAGTCAAGTCCTGAGAGTTCTCAAGAGATCTCTTGGAATTTTCCGAGGTGAACCATAACATGGTGGGGAGAAAGTGTTTCCTACAAGCAACATAGCCCCAGCAACAGAGGCAAAAAGTTCATGGAGCAGAGCATCTGAAAATCAAAAGAATGGCCATCACTAAAGAATACAGTATTTAGAATATATAATTAAAAACAGGAGTTTGAAGTCTTACCACTGTCAGCAGTAACTGTGATATATCCTGGCAGAAACCCCTGGGTGGTTTGCTTTCTTCTTCAGCTCAGCTAATTTGTTATTTTCTGTCCATGACTTCATTAGTTCCCATGGTACACAGCTATGTGCATACGTCATAAGTAGTGTTAAACACTGACGTGGTACCAACATTAAGATTATATAACCTGTTTTTTATTTTTAACTCAAGAAATGCAAAGTTGTACAAGAAACTTCAGTTCTTTCAATGATCTTCTGCATACTTCATCCTACAGTTTGAATCTTCCTTGAACAGCAATTTTAGTGACTAAATAGGACAATTAAGAATGAAGGATCCTGATCTCCATATGACACCGGGTCAGAAACTGGGAAACCCCTCCATCCATTTTGCAAGATGTACTAGCTCAAAAGCACAAGGTGCCCTGAAAGAAATAGAAACAAAAACAATTGCTTTGCAAAGGTAGAGCTGTTCTTAACTATTTTTCTGTTTTCTTAGAAAAGAACTCTGCCAAGGTGTGATTGAGCATAGAAATACAGTTGCATCAGTTTTCCTCTGCTGTAAATATTCATAGAAATATTTAATTGTTTAATTTGGAAGGGACTTCAAAGACCATCTAATTCCAAACTCTGCCATGGGCAGGGACACCTCCCACCAGACCAGGTTGCCCAAAGCCCCATCCAGCCTGGCCTTGAACACCTCCAGGGATGGGGCATCCACAGCTTCTCTGGGCAATCTGTGCCAAGGCCTCAACACCCTCACAGTAAATAATTTCCTACTTCTGTCTAATCTAAATCTACCCTTTTTAAATTTAAAGTCATTTCCCCTTGTCCTATCACCACACCCCCTGACAAAAAGTCCTTCCCCAACTTTCGTGTAGCCCCCTTTAGGTATTGGCAGGCCGCTGTAAGGTCTCCCTGGAGCCTTCTGTTCTCCAGGCTGAACAACCCCAACTCCCTCAGCCTGTCTTCACAGGAGAGGTGCTCCAGCCCTTTGATAATCTTCACGGCCCTCCTCTGGCCACACCACATCCTTCTTCTGCTGGGGACCCCAGAGCTGAATGCAGCACTCCAGGTGTTATAAAACCTTTACTCGAGAACAGACACTTACAGCTGTATTCATGATGTTTCACTCTGACAGTTCTCAGGTGCATTTCTGAGTAGCAAAATACGGCAATGTTGCAAGTACTCACAGTTCCCAGACAGCCCCAGGTATCATGCTTCTCCCTCTACTTCTCTCTTCACCTGAAGCTGAATTGCTTATAATCCATTACAATAAGTGGAGAAAAGGTGACAAGTACACACAGTGCTAACATCTAGCTAACAGACATCACCACACAAAGCCCACACCAGAATTGACATACAGTCTTGGGAGCGAACCTGCCAAACCAACCAACCAAGGGAAAGGGTCTTAGAAGCCAGGATCAGGCCTCCACACTGTTAATATAACTGGTTATAACTAGTACAAAGAGAGGAAAATCCTAAAAGATTTCAAATGTTGAGATACTATTGTACATTACAACCAGGAAAAAAAAAAAAGTTCAATTGACATAAATGTATTACAGAATACCTGTGAAGCTAGGTTGCAGAAGGGGTTAACCATCTAAGAAAATTATTTTTTCCCCAACACATGAGGGTTTGTGAGGAAAACAGTTGCTCACATTATCAGAATGATAACAAACATTTCATTCAGAAGAGTGAAGAAAATCAATGCATGACATCCAGAGAAAGACAAGATGATTCTTACACAGATCACTCTCTGCTGCCAAATTGGGAATCCTCAGGGATAGGTCACAGGTGAATAAACACCAGACTTGCTGCAAAGATTTTTCCTCAGCAAAAATATCATGTTATATTTAACTCTTCTTGAGTGATCTAATGGTTTAAATTAGCTTTTCATTTTCTGTAGCAATACGTGCATAGTCCATTCTGTCAGTAAATAACCTGGATTTGGAAAGAGGTAACCAGACTAGAGCTGTAATAACTTAATTGGGCTTTTGGCCTAAATTCAGGGTGCACAGAAGGGCAAACAATTGGGAAGTATTGGTGTGAGAGACACAAATATCTTGTGCTGGTTCCTTCCAAGTCACGTTGAATGGAAGGCACAGAGAAACAGTATAGAACATGATGGACTAATGGTCCTAAATATGGCTTTAGGGGATATGAGACATCTGAAGAAGATTGCAAAATGTGTGTGAAGGAGAGTGTCTCAGAGAGAACTCCACAGAGATGGAGCAATGCGCACAACAGGCTTGGCAGACCCCTGCAAGGAGTTACACTAGGAAGGCATCAGTTAGTGATGTGCACCCTAGAAAACACAGCTACTGCCCTGCAGAAGAGCAGTAAAGACCACAGAAGATGAGATGGGGCAATACTACACACAACAAGACAAATTCGTGAACAGTCTCACAGAATCACAGAATCACAGAATTTCTAGGTTGGAAGAGACCTCAAGATCATCGAGTCCAACCTCTGACCTAACACTAACAGTCCCCACTAAACCATATCCCTAAGCTCTACATCTAAACGTCTTTTAAAGACTTCCAGGGATGGTGACTCCACCACTTCCCTGGGCAGCCTGTTCCAATGTCTAACAACCCTTTCGGTAAAGAAGTTCTTCCTAACATCTAACCTAAAACTCCCCTGCCGCAACTTTAGCCCATTCCCCCTCGTCCTGTCACCAGGCATGTGGGAGAACAGGCCAACCCCCACCTCTCTACAGCCTCCTTTAAGGTATCTGTAAAGAGCAATAAGGTCGCCCCTGAGCCTCCTCTTCTCCAGGCTGAACAAGCCCAGCTCCCTCAGCCGCTCCTCGTAGGACTTGTTCTCCAGGCCCCTCACCAGCTTCGTCGCCCTTCTCTGCACCCGCTCAAGCACCTCGATGTCCTTCCTGTAGTGAGGGGCCCAAAACTGAACATAGTACTCGAGGTGCGGCCTCACCAGAGCCGAGTACAGGGGGACGATCATCTCCCTAGCCCTGCTGGTCACACTGTTTCTGATACAAGCCAGGATGCCGTTGGCCTTCTTGGCCACCTGAGCACACTGCTGGCTCATATTCAGCTGACTATCCACCATCACTCCCAGGTCCTTCTCTGCCTGGCAGCTCTCCAACCACTCATCTCCCAGCCTGTAGCTCTGCTTGGGGTTATTGCGCCCCAGGTGCAGGACCCGGCACTTGGCCTTGTTGAACTTCATGCAGTTGACCTCAGCCCATCGGTGCAGCCTATCCAGATCCTCCTGCAGAGCTTTCCTACCCTCAAGCAGATCGACACACGTGCATAGCTTGGTGTCATCTGCAAACTTACTGAGGGTGCACTCGATGCCCTCGTCCAGATCGTTGATGAAGATATTAAAGAGGACCGGCCCCAGCACCGAGCCCTGGGGGACGCCACTAGTGACTGGCCTCCAACTGGACTTGGCTCCATTTACCATGACTCTTTGGGCCTGGCTATCCATCCAGTTTCTAACCCAACGAAGTGTGCACCAGTCCAAGTCAAGAGCAGCCAGTTTCTTGAGGAGAATGCTGTGTGAGACGGTGTCAAAAGCCTTGCTGAAGTCAAGGTAGACCACATCCACAGCCTTTCCCTCGTCCACCCAGCGCGTCACTTTGTCATAGAAGGAGATCAGGTTCGTCAAGCAGGATCTGCCTTTCATAAAGCCATGCTGACTGGGCCTGATCGCCTGCTTGCCCTGCAAGTGCTGCGTGATGACTCTCAGGAGGATCTGCTCCATGAGCTTTCCTGGCACTGAGGTCAGACTGACAGGCCTGTAGTTTCCCGGGTCTGCCCTCCGGCTCTTCTTGTAGATGGGCGTCACGTTTGCTAGCCGCCAGTCAACTGGGACCTCCCCCGATAGCCAGGACTGCTGATAAATGATGGTAAGCGGCTTGGCCAGCTCCTCTGCCAGTTCTCTCAGTACCCTTGGGTGGATCCCATCTGGCCCCATCGACTTGTGCACATCCAAGTGCTGTAACAGGTCACCAAACAGTTCTTCGTGGATAGTGAGGGCCACATCCTGCTCCCTATCCCCTTCCACCAGCCCAGGGTACTGAATGTCTGATTGTCCATAATGTCTGTTGTGGATGCTATAGTTAGACTGACATGGAGACCACTCTTTCATTTTTAAGGCCATTTAAACAGCAAGCTGTCTTGTATTCCACTCTCCCCTGATGGTGGAAGAGAGATGGTATCAGATTCTTTTATGTGCTTGCTGTACAAGAAAATCATCTGTCCCAGAAACTGCAGGAAGGCAGCAGAAACAATGTATGATGTTAATTTGCAACATCAGTACTAGGAAAATTCTCCATCAGTCATTCTTCTCACCCATACTGCCTGAAGGAGCAGCATCCCCGTCTTCCTCATCACCGAAAGTAAAAGGCAAAACCAGAAGGTTTTCTTCAAGAGTAAAGCAGTAGAGTGGAGACAACCTTTCCTTTCTACGCTTAGGCACCAAATACTTCAATGAAGACAGGAGACTTCACTAGAAACTTAATTAAAGGGCTGCAACGCTGCGACTATCAAGTATGAATTTCACAGGTGACCTTCTCTGGACTCCTCAGGCTGCTGAAAGGAAAACAAAGGGCATAGTGAGGTAGGTTCAGGCAACAGCAAAGAAAGGACTTCTGATGACTGTTTGGGATTTAGCCATTACTATTTTATCTTCATCCTGCTTTGGTGTCTCATTCACTTGGGGTTTTCCTGGAAGGTTCAGAAAGAGAGCTGTGAATGAGCCAATTATTTCAGGAAGTTGGATGGAGCCAGATCAACCTGACAAATAAGAAAGGCTCAGTTGGTGAGTGATGATAGAAGTTATAAATTTGCCACTCCATTTGTGCTGCTGGAAATGTGTATTCAGACTGCTTTGTAAAGAGCAGCCTTGAAAGAATTCAAAATCTGTGATGCATTCCTGCAGCAAGGCATTGAACAAGAGGCTTGTCGTGTGACACACTCTGAATTTAGTAGTTCCTCAAAAGCAGACAGCATGAGAGGTGATGTCTGCTACAACAGAACCTGGAGAAAATAAAACATAAAATCTGGGATTTTTTTGTTTGTTTTGTTTTTGTTTGTTGTTATTACAAGTGATCTCTAAAGTAACTTGAATTAACATATAGAGAGGATGGACAAATCTATTTCATTTTTGTTTATTTAGATATTCAGCACAAGTCAGACCTTCTTGTTCCAAAGTGGCATTAGCCAAGCAAAAATCCCTTAAATTTTACTGGAGCTGCTCCACATGCAAATAAATACATGTCAATGAGATCAGGGGTTCATAGACCAGCCTGGGGCTTCTGTCAGCACCCCTAGGAACCAGCGTGCATCTCCAACACAGCAAAAAAAAAAAAAAAAAAAAGGCAGGGAAAAGTCCTCAATAAAACCAGGAAGTTGTGAAAACCTCAACCAGCTGCATCAGCATTCAAAGCCATGCAAAATCATCACATACATGCATGTGAACTAATGCTGTGCCTTTAACTTCACACCAAATACTTTGCCCACCTCACATACTGGAGTAGGAGTTGGCTGACCTGCTGGCTGAATTTTCTCCAGCCTTGTAAGGGAAGAGAGGAGCTCCTTGGGCAGTCTGGAGGGCTACGCCATAAGAGCTGTCACAAAACCTGATTTATACACAGCAAGCTCTGAGCCCAACGACATGAGAAACAGCAGGCCTCAGCTGAAGTCAACAGTGTCACAGCAAGGAAGAGCTTTTCCTAGACCCGGGAAGGTCCTAAGACATAAACTGCAAGAAGAAGAATGTTCAGCTAAGGCTGACCATTCTTAGGGTTGGCAAGGACTGCAAGTATCTTGGGAGGCAGAATAAGGCAAATTCATAGGCAAAGTTAGAGAAATGATCTAGGAAATACCCCCGGTAGAATATACCTCAATGAAAGCATGAGGAGAAATCTGCATTTAGCTCTGGATTCGTGCTGATAAGTAACACACTAAGTAGGAAATATGAGAAATAAATAAATAAATATGGATCCAGGGGTTATGTTAGATCAGGAATTAAATGAAAGTCGGCTGTGACATGCTCTCAAGAAAAAGACCAGTGCAAGCTGAAGGTCAGCTTGTAAGAGAAAGACACTGCAGCTCTGTTTTATGTTGGCAGGGTCTCAGCTGGAGAGCCACATTTAGTACAGGACATTGAAAATAAATAAATAAATAAATTGAAAAGGGAACAATAATGAGGAAAAACTAGAAAATGTGATTTTTAAGGAAAACAACTCAAGTGATTGGTGTTTAGTTCTGAAGAAAATGTCTGAAATGACAGTAGTCCTCAAATGCATAGGGTGGCTGCAGCAAACAGAAGAGAACTATCTGCTCTAGCTCTCAGGACTGGGATGGTAAGGCCTTAAAAAGTAGCAAGAAAAGTTCAGATCACAAAAGAAGGAGAAAGAAAAATCTACCTTCAGTGACTGTAAAGCGTCAGTATAGGTTGAGGCTGCTGTGGAACCACGAGCACCTCAGTATTAAAAACCAGACATCTATAAAGATCAACCCATCTCAGGTTGACAAGTGGTCTTCTGAATTTCATTTTAGGCCTTTTTATCTATGGGTTTGTTAAAGAACAGGCTGACTCCTGGCTAGTTTTGTTGACTGTCAACAGAGATAGCATTTTAAAATAGTTGTGAGTCTTTTCCTGTCAGAAAGCACTATTTTAAGGCAAAACTGACCATAGCACATAACAAATGGGTGAGAGCCTGACCCCATGGAGGCAGTTTTTGAGTAGATTTCAGAGATTTTTATCAGGCATATTCCCACTGAGCTCTGCAGGAACTTGTGGGTGACCTTATAGATTTTACAAAAATAAAATAAAATAAAATAAAATTCATCAAGAGAGAAGGAAGATCTGATGAAGATCCTAGTGGAGGTTTGGAGTACTAGAAAAAACATTTCACTTCAAACACATATCTCCTCCTGTAAAGTTCAAAGGAAATACATGATCAGAAAACAAATTACAGACAGAAAAACAAACCTCCCTCTTTCTGGCTTATGACTTCTTTGACCATGTCTTGACAGGAACTGCTGCTGCAGCTGCCAGCGATTCCCTCATCCTAGTCCTAGCAAACAGCTTGGAGGATCAAAATGACAAGAATGGAATAAATAAATAAATAAAAATGTTGAAGGCTTTTTGGCTGGATTGTTGACTTTTAACAGTGTTGCACTTTATTGTTATTCCTATTTTTGTGGCTGTTGCTTTTGTTAGTGCAGCCCTGTAGATTTCCATTTGTGCTGGACATAGGAAAACACAAAATAAAACCTTCACTCAAGAATTTATAAGCTAAAAAGACAAGACGGGAGTGAGAAATAAACTGCTATTGTTTCTTTCATACCGACAAGAAACAGTCACAGAAACATTAAATCTGCAGCTTTCCATGTGAAGCCCTGCTATGCTTTCCAGCGAGCTGACAAACTCCTGCAGCAGGAAGGGGGGCCACAGCAGCAGCTTCACTTTGGGCTGGATACAATACCTGGTCACTGCAGCTGGCATGAGGGGCATCAGCTCATACACATGCAGGCGCACAAAGTTTAGTTTTAAACTATCTAATTAGGTGTCTGTGGCAAATCATCGGCCTTGAAATGTATGTTTGTATTCGCTGGGTTAGTGCTAAGCACTGAACCTGAACTGCACCAACAAGTTTGCAGTGCAGGCACAGTTTGCATTGAGATGGGAAGTCAGTGCCAGAGCTGGAAACAAACAAACTCAGCTTTCTCCCCTCCATGTCTTGCTGTGTAACTGCAGGAGCATCTCTGCCTTTTTTACTTTTGTCTTTGCTGTCCTATTAAATTATGTGTACTTGAAAAGCATGATGAATGTAAAATTTGTTTGCCAGGCAACTTGAAAGACCCTCAAACAGCTTAAGAACCAAAATTACCTTTCCTGCTCAAACTACTTCCATTGAAAACATTAGCTGATCAGCCATCTCTCTTTTTTTTTTTTTTTTTTTTTTTTTTATTCTTTTGAAAACAAAGTTTTGAAACCATTTCCATAAAACACACCATAGGCAGTTTAATCAATAAATACATTTTTGCCCTGTACTAGGAAGTATGCTAGTTTTTTCCCTTAGCAGTTATAACTTTGGTCATCAATTACAGAATTTCTTCAGGCATGGAAAAGTGATGCCATTGATTTCACTGGGAGCTGAGTAGGGAAAGCTAAGACATTTCAAGAAATGACAGGGTTTGAGCTTCAGATCAGAAGAAACCCATTCCTGCTTGATTTTTTTTTTTTTTTTTTAAATATATCTAACAGTTATTTTAGAGTGAGATCAAAGTGTAATCTATTTAGTGCCCAAAATGTAGAAGCTGTAACTGTGTTTAGAAAACTAATGGCTTTTTTTTTTTTTTTTTTCTGACAACTTCTACCATTTTATATCCTGTGGGTCTCAGTCTGTTTTAACAACATCTATGTCAAGAAAAGTAAACAAACAAACAAACAAATAAACATGATTCCTTTTGACTGAAGTGGTATCTTGCAGTTTTGCCCTGGATTAGTGACTTATAGTGATGGATTTAAAAAAATAAAATAAAATAATAAAAAAAAAAAAGTTGGAATTCAGGTTTTTTGAGTTTTAATCTATATTAACAGTGCATGACTGTGAATGGTGAAGCAATGGCAGCTCAGGCCTAGGAGTGCCAGAATCCTGTGAGCTAAATGTGTTGGTGACATTTTGGGTCTAAAAGATAGATTCATTTTGTCAAACCCTTTACTCACAGGAGACTGAGCTTTAGTTCATACTAAAAATGGAAAATGAATTTTCTTGGTCTGGATTTACCGCAAAGTGAAAATTCTGCTGGTTTGGCATTGACAAGCACTGAGGCAAGCCCAGTGACTTTTTATCAGAATTTTATGCCCTAATATTGTATGTGCTATTGGCATTCAATTGAATTAAAAGTGGGTGTTTATATGTGCATGTGTGGATGTATATTTATATGAATTTTAATGTATTTTATATAATGCTTTAATATGGATACAGACGGATATATATATTAAAAAAAACTTACATTTTATATTCACGTATGTACAGAGAATATACATAGGGTATGTATATTCATACACATATTTATTGCATATGCATGTTTCTAAATATATAAATGATATGAGGATACGAGGATATGAGGAGTAAGACAGGAGGTTTGGAAAAAAGTGGATTTTTCACAATACAGAATTTGATCCAATTATAAACTCTCTTGTAAGAAAGTAAAGTTTCTGTCCTTTCCTGTACAGAAGCAATAGGAGGTGGTGCTGGTCAGGAGGAAAAAAATGAATCATTTTCTACTAATGAAAAAAAGAAATAGGAAACCTTCAGGATCCTGTTTCAGTCTACTTTATCCCTTTTCATGGTAAAAGCACACTGAATGTTTCTGGAGCACTGGCAGGCTGTCATTCCAACCCCTCCCTTGTCATTTGGATGCTTTCTGAGGTCAGACTCCAGGAAGGTTGTGTAAAAGTGCATTAAATCACCATGCAGCAAGTAATAATAAGTGAATAAAAGTAGTATTTTTTTTTTTCCTAAAATCATGCTATTTTTATGTCCTTGTAAGCTGCCCGAAACAAGAAAGTCTGGTCTGTTCAGACTCTGGAAATCCAGAGCTAGCACAGCATTTAGGATCCAGATGTGCAGGGAGAAAGGGGGGACAGGGCACTGTAACCTGCTTGTCCCTGTTGGCTCCTGGTGTTTGAGAGGGCAGCAGTGGTCAGCCAGGAGAGGAGGGCCAGCTCACAGCTCACCTGGGAGCTGAAGGTGTAAAGCAGGGAGGGGGTGCATCAGCTGAGTTGTGGGGATGCCGGAGCTCAGTGGCTCCTGTTGACAGTGAGGGCTTGGGTGGGGGAACTGGGAGCAGCGCCTGGAGCTTTAAATATGGTGGTGATGGGAATGATCACTGGATATGATGGGGATTCTTGAGGGAGGGGATGTGAAACCAGCTTGACATTCCAGCCTGGATGGTGCAAAGGACAAGGAGGGGGTTGCACACAGGGCATGATATATAGGGTCCCTAGTCTGGGAAGTGCTTGAGGGCAGAGTTTGGGGGCTGTCCATAAGAGAGACATTGGAGTCCAGGAGCAAGGAGTGCTGGGGAGCATCCCACAGGCATAGACCCCTCCGCCGGGGATCCTGCTTGGAGGTGGGGGCACACAGATCCATCCCCAGTGCATTGCTAATACAAAAAGTGCATTTTTTGATGCTAGAAATCAGGCAGCAATACAAGCAACAATAACAGCAGAGGTTGGTGGCCATGTTATACCTTGGGCTAACCTCCAAGTAAGCAGAGCATTTTTATTGTCATTATTATTTTTTTAAGTAGAAAGATATCTTCTCTGCCCCCACAATGAAAGCCTTCCAGTGCCCCTTATTTTGCTTATCACAAAGTACTAGCACCAAATACCCACAAAACAGCCCTATCTCAGGGTTAGAGGTGACTCTATAGCCTTGTTATTTATAGATGAGGGTGTGGATTTGCTGTTTCCACGCATTGGTTTTGTGCTGTATACAGCAATGAGATCTTCATGCCTTGTTCCATCTGATGTAGATTAAAGGTGTTTTTTTTTTTGTTTTTTTTTTTTTGTTTGTTTGTTTGTTTGTTTGTTTTCCATAACTCAATCTGACTAGGTCGGTTTGGTCTTTTTTTTTTTTTGGATGGGAGCACACATCCTTCATCATGTGTCTGTTCTCCACAACCCGCTTTCCTTAGGACTTGGAAAATAGCTGTACAGACCTTTCTGTACAGCTTTCATTACTGCCTACCTGCCCTATACGCACACTTAAAAAAAAAAAAAAAAAAAAAAAAAGCAGTAGAAACAAGAGCTTTTCCCAACCACAGAGTGAGAATGTATTTACTTCTGAGTTCTTAGATCTCATATAATTCCACAGACCTTCTTGTCTGCAGCTAGATACAAACATTGTGGGGCATGATAATATGACCTATTATGGAAAACCTACTGTTTGCCAAAGGCCACCTGCTTGGCTGAAGAATTATCAATAAAACCACAAAAAGCCCCTGTTTCTTTCTGAGCTGCAATGTGCAGAGATTGCAGCAATGACTTTGATGAAAATGATTTATGAAAAAGGGGGTTACAGTAAGATACAGCAATAAATCACTATGTTTTTTCCAAGTAACCAGCATTTTCAACTTAGCTTCTAGGAGGCATAGGAAACTCGTGGTCAATTTACTTGCATCACTCCTCAGGCTCTCAAGGCTCAAGATCAAGGGAAGGAAATGAATAGGCACAAGGCTGTGTAACCTAATCACTTCTCTGCAGAATAAAGCTTGGTAACTGAAGTCATTCAGCCCTCGTGACCTTGCCAGGATAGCAGTCATACCAGCCCCAAAAGAAGAAACTAGACAGGAGAGCAATAAATATAAGTCACAAGGACAATGAACATTAAAATGAGATTTCGTGTTTATAAATGAGGCAAGGAAGAGTCAATGGACAGATACAGAGCTAGGAAATGAGTCCTGTCCCTGGGCTGGCCATGGGATCCAGGGCTGCTGCGTCTAGTTCCCCACTCATATTCAATATTCTTCAATATTCTGATGCATTCCTAAAGAGGGCTTCTACACAGGGGCATTCATAAGAAATCTGGTTCCATCCTTTGCGTGTGATAAAAATAGAGCAGAAGACCTATGCAGAACTACAATACTGGTTAGCTGTTTGAATTAAGGAACGTTTGCATTGATGAAGAAACACTGAATGAAAATTGAGAACAAAAAGGCCTCTCTTCCTTCTACAGAATCTGAATAAATTGAGTAAAGCTTCTAGAACAAAAGAAGAGAGGAATCATGATGTATTTTATATTTACCTATAACCCATTAAAGCTGGTTCATGGCAATTAAAATATAAAAAGTCCAATTCATTTGACCTTCTGCTGTAAAACCAGAGCAGATTCTCTAATTCCCCACCTCATGGTTCTTGCCAACCCAAGTGAATTCCATCAGGCTCCCACCTCCACCCAGCTACTCCAAAATCTACATCAAGCACTGATGAACATGTATTTATAGGTTAAAAAGTAATAAATTAAGTTAAAATGGTGCAAGGTAGGGAACAAGAAAAAGGTTTTGGAAAAGAAGCAGGATAAGATGAAAATAGCTGAGGTAGGTTGAACGCTACCCATTTCTTGCTTGGAGTGTTAGCCTGATGAGTGGCAGCAGGTATATTTTATGGCTTTAAAGTTTCCATGTTCAGGGATTTAAAACATTTATATTGAATGATATTTGAGGCATGACTTCCTTTATAGAACTTCATTTTGATGATACTATAAAGAATCGATACAATATCTTTCTAAAGACTTGTTAGACAATTTTCTAAGCAACTTTTAACTCTGTTGTATCAGGTTAGAATAATATTTTTTTTCTGCTAGATAAAAAAAAAAAATGCATTCTGCATTTTCCAGCTTTCCCAAGTACAGATGCACCCATATTTGTTTGTCTGTATTGGGTTTTTCTGCCTTGGGCTTTTCTAGGCTGTTTGTTCCTTGTTTATTTTCCTGGGCTGAGAAAATAAACTAAATACTGAAAAAATTGCTGTGCTTAGATGAGAAGGAAGTGATTAATCATAGGTCTAGAAGTCATGTGCATAATAATTAATACACTTCCCAAACTCACCAAGGGAAAAGTGCAATGTTGAAATCTCAGATTTCTTGCATCCATCCAACCAAAGGTATACAAACCAAAGGCTAAGTTATGAATTAGTTCAAATTTGCAGATACAGCTGGTCCAGGATCACAAATAGTTCTTTTGGATAAATACACATAATACTTCCGATCACTGAGTTTTGTAAATATGTATAAAGGCATCCATACTATAATCAGAGAATTATAGAATAGTTCAGTTTTGAAGGAAGCTCAAGATAATCCTCCTGGTCAAAGTAGATCCAATCCTGAGAAGGTGGCTCTAAGTTTTGTTCAGATTTGTGAAAATCTCCAAAAATTAAGCATTAAATACATCTGTGAGGCACCTGTACCAGTGTTTGAGAATGCTCACTGGGAAAATGTATTTCTTAATACCTAACCTGAACTTTACTTCTCTCAGCTTGTGTACCCTGCCCCTTATTCTTCTCATGCAATTGAGATGTGTAACTGCAGACTTTCCAAGTAAGAAACTTTTTCCTTAAGCATTTGCTGGAGGTGGTTTCACTGAAGTCAGAGCCTTGTTTTGTCATCTGGTTTTATATGAAAAATTTTATATGAATGCTCAAGGTACCATAAAAAACAAATAAGGAAGTTTGGTGTGTTCATATGTAGAATATATACATATATAAAATATATAGATATGTATATATGAGTATGTACGTGACGTGTGTATCTTTATATACGCATAAACGCCTATGCATGTGTGCTTGTGTGCGTGTGTGAGTGCCAAAGATGGGGTGTTCCCACGCCCTTCTCAGCACCCAGGCTGCAGGCGTTGGGTAGGGTCATGCACGCTCCTTGTAGAGCATCAACGGGGACGTACTGCCCCAACGTGGTAGTTTTTCTCCTTGCATGCTCCCTTCAGATTGCGTCTCCTCTTTTTGTCCTCGAAGCTTTTGCGATTGATAAAGATTCACAGAGTTTTGCCTCACTTTGTGCTGGAGGTTGGCGTGAACCTTAGATAATGGGGTTGCTTTTTAAATAAGCACTAGGAAGTAGCTTCAGCAGTTTCGTGCTTTGCTTTTTAAGTCACCCATTGCAGCTGCAAATATATATAAACAGTTCAGTGTGGACTTTATAGAATGATTGTTGGAAGCAAAGTCTGTGCTTCTGATTTTGATCCATCAGTCTCCACATGCCTGAGGGACCTCACGGAGACAGGAACCCTATCCACACAGCATTTTTCCAGTTATTTTTATTCCTGAATAGAAAAGTGCTGTGACAGGCATGTATCACCTAAAGCATGCGTGCTGACATGCCCTGTGCATCATTACTGACCTTAAATTGTTCTTATACCTGTACCACTGATAAGGCCTTGTTGTACCTAATATAGAGGGTTTCAGGCCAATTTTTCAGCCCTGCATGAGTCACACGGAGTCAAATGAATGCATTGTTAGCACTACAACAGTGACCTCAAACATCTTATTCCTGTTACAGGTTCATATACACTATAGCTAGAAATACTTTTTGAACATATTTTGAAGGTATGTGTGGGCTTAGCCTCCATGCCTGTCTTTTCTTTAACACTTTCCTTCATCCAAATAATCTGAGTGAGAGTCAAGTTGCAGCTTAAACTAAGGCATGAATTCATGCTTGGCTGGCAGGTTGCATGCATGCTCCCAGGAAAATAGAGCTCATGAAAGAGAGGGGAACACCAGACCACTGGAGGCTGATATGTTTAGTTTAGACTGATGCCCAGCCAGCTCATCCAATGCAAACGCTGCTGCTGCAGACTCAGCATGCAAATAAAATATGAACCAGGCCATAAAGTATGATTTTTATAGGGGAAAATATAAACCCACCAAAAGGGATTTGCCTGTATTACAGTTGCTTACAGCCTTTCAGAATGCTAAGGACAACTTCTCCCAGTTTTTGTAAGGGACTGATTGTAATACTCGATTCCTTTTACATTGTAACCAAAAAGAAAAAGAGAAAAAGAGAAAGGAAAGAAAAAAAAGGGGGATAGTAATTCTGTTTTCAAGAATTCAGTTTGCTCAGACAAGCGTTTTTTAAAATCATCCTTTTTTATACCAAGATTTCTGGAAAGCTTATGCATTTAATGCAATTAGCCATGACCTTGACAAATGTATTGTGTGAAGATAAGCAGGTTATAGTATAATCATTATCCAATCAATACATGTATTTCCTAACTGAACTTGTTAATTCAAGTCTCTGGCCATGGTATAATGAATTTATGTTGGCAGGGACAAGGCACTGCAGTGGGAAATTATTTTTTTCAAGTTCACTGATACTTAGGAAAAGCATAGATGCAGGAACATAGAACTGCAGTTGGGAAATAAGATTATTAAAATGTTTGCCTTATTGGAAAAAAAAATATATTTCATGTAAGTACATACTGAATTAAGATATTTATAGGGATGAACATAGCAAATGACAGGCTTCAGAGGGACTTACACAGTCAATGTTAGAGAGTCACAGAGTTACAAAGAAGGGACATCTGGATGCATGACTCAAACTCGGGGAAGTAGCAGATGCACCAGAGGGCCATGCTACCATCCAGAGGGACATTGACAGCCTGAATAGGTGGATTAACAAAACTGTCATGAAGCTCAACAGGGACAAGTGCAGACTCCTGCCCCTGGGGAGGAACAACCCCGTGCACCAGGACCGTGCACTAGGTCCACTCAGCTGGAAAACATCTCTTCAGTAAAGGATCTGAGGTTTCTGGTAGACACCAAGTTGAACATGAGTCAACAATGTGCCCTTGCTACTAACAAGGCTAATGTATCACCTGCAGGTCAAAAGAGGTGATCCTTCCCCTCTACTCAACATTGGTGAGCTCTCACATGGAGTCCTCTGTCCAGTTCCAGGTTACCCAGTACAAAACATACATGGGCATACAGGAAGGAGTCCAGTGGAGGGCCACCAAGCTGATAAAGGGAGTGCAGCACCTTTCCTGTGAGGAGAGGCTGAGAGAGCTAGGGCTGTTCAGACTGGAGGAGTCTCAGGGGGATCTCATCAATGTCTATAAGTATTTGAAGGGAGAGAAGGGAGAGTGCAAAGAAGTCAGAGACAGGGTGTTTTCAGTGGTGCCCAGTGCCAGGACAAGAGGCAATAGGCACAAACTGGAACACAGAAGGTTCCATCTAGACATCATAAAGCATGTCTTTATTATGCAGGCGTTGGAGCACTGGCACATGTTGCCCAGAGAGGCTGTGGGGTCTCGTTCTTGGAGATCTTCAGAAGTTGCCTGGACATGGTCCTTGGCAGCCTGCTCTGGGTGTACTTGTTTGAGCAGGGGCTTGGACCAGATGGCTTCCAGAGGTCCCTTCCAACCTTAACCATTCTGTAATTCTGTAAGTATAATCTGGTAGATCATACACTTCTGAGTTCACTAGAAGCTATATAGGAACTATCCCTATTATTTTTTTCACAATTTTAGGAGTAAGAATTTACCATAATCTTGAAGCCTGTCATTATTCCAGAATCAACCTTGCTGAGCTGCAGAAGCCTAACCACAGTGCCAGAGACTTTATCATAACTCAATCCTGATTTTAGTTGTTCCTCTCATTCTCTCATATCCACCAAGTCACCTGACTTGAAAAATACCTGAGACATTATTTAGAGAGTAGTTTCTCCAGGTTGTTTTCACCTTTGCTCTTTGACTGACTTTACTTTGGACAAAGAACTACAGGTTAGTATGGCATGGAACAGTCTGGAGTAGCAGCTCTGTTACAGAGTGCTCTGATGAATTCACACATCATTTACCTTCCAGAAAGTCTGGGCTGTCTTAGCCATAGCCCGTTAAAGAAGATGGATCTTTACCAACATCTGTCTTCTTCTGGCATGCATCCTGTGGTCTGCAGGTACACAGAGGGCTTACCTAACAGATGTTATGCATTTTGTGTGGGAAAAGCCTGGTATGATGGGCTATTGGCTAGCAGCTGCTGATTATATTATGACAACACTATAAAATTTATAGACATTGAAAATGCTGACTTGAAATATATTCATTTCAGTCAGAGTTGAATTCCTGCCTAAACCAAACATATAAACCCATAAACCTAAAAATAAATGAGTAAACTCACCAATTTACTTTTCAAAAAAAAGCATTCGAATAACAGAAGGGGTAAATGCAGCAGAAACAGTTTATTGGAGATGCATATACACATCAGCCTTGCAGTAACCAAGAATGCTTCCAAATTTTTCAAGTCTTTTGTGTAAAAAAAGTAAGGGAAGGACTATGATTATTCACTCCAGAGTGAATAATCTGGGATCATCAGCATGTATCCTATCTCCTCATCATTCTCCTTCAGATTAAGTTTTGGGTGTTGATTAGAAAATTTACCTGCATGAATTAAATACATGTTGATAAATTTGAGGAGGTTGAATGAACAGCTAGTAGATCAACTACAATTGCTGGATTACAGGGGAAAGCCAGTGTAAGGGGGATTAATTTGTAAAAGACACAGATAAGTAATCTAATATAGATATCTGAGTCTTACTAAAGCTGTGAAGACATCTGAAGAGAAAAACATAACATACCTGGGCAACTGACATCAGTTCTTGTCTGGGTCATTACTTCCATACAGACCTCATTGGTCACCCAACAAGGTATTCCCATATTCTCAAGACATTGAGTTACCTAGTTAGTTAGACTGGGCCAAGGTTAGGTCTGTGCTCTAAGTCAAGATTTACCTCTGAAGCATCATTCAGGCAATAGAAATCTGTGCCTATTAAGGCCCCTGAAACAGAAGGCCTGTGTTTGCTTTCACACAACCATTTACTACTAGAGCTGTGTGACAGTGGATGGGACTTACCTGAGCAGTGGAGAGAGAGATGTTTTGAAAGAATGTTTTTGTTGGCATACGTTAGACATTTAAAACTGTGCCCTAGAATTTTCTGTTCCTTTTCAGAGACTAGAGGAGGAGCCTAGATTGCTTGATGAGTTATCTATGTTCTGAATATCTAAAACAGAAGAAACAAAATCACCAAACACATGGAACATCCATGGATGGTTATATGCAAACTTCAGATGGTAAAAGAACTTCAGGCTCTCTGATTTTTCCTTTATTTCCTCCCCCTCTGATACAGAGAAATCTTTCTTGGTCCAGCCAGGCTTAGCTTTAATACTCTTATTGCTACAGTCAATGGCCTCCTGTATGATCAAAGAGAAGTCTCTGCTGAAGGGATGTGGCTGTATACGGACACTTAGTTTCCTCAACTAAAATATAAAGCAAAGTGTAAGGTCCACTCTAGAGGGAAGAAGCTCACAGCATTATTAAATAATGCTGATGAATTCAAGCACAAGGTCATTTCTGGTACAAGTATTTTCACTTGAAAAATAGAACAACCACCTCAGGGGAGATCATATGTGCTCTAGCACAGCCTTCAAACACAGTCTTGAGTATTTTAATACCAACATGGTTTGACAGAAACCTGCCACATACTTTATTTTCACCAGAAAGACTTGTTCACGATGCATGGTATTTTAAATAGTTTACTGTGTGCTGGCTTTTTTTCCATTCAAAAGAGTGTGTTTTATGAGACAGATGCAGAGCCCCAGTTTACCACGATGAGATGGGGACTGAATAATCAGGCTACACACAGAACAGGCTCAGTGAGTGTTTTAACTGGCATTTTTAGAATCACAGCTCATATGAACAGTCCCATAGCAATGCCTTTTGCTGTGAAGACATCAATCTCATTAAATCCTCCATACTTTCTTTCTCCATTGCAGTGGATAACGCTACTGGATGTCTGCATATAGTTATTCAAAATCATTTCTGGAAGCACAGAAATAGTCCCTTTGAGGAAAAGCTGAAGTTTTATCTTTTATAAAATCCTCAAAATAATTATTCAAACATGTTGACCAACATTATTCAGAATTTACGTCAGTTAGTGTTTTTTTCATTCTTCCCTGTCACAAATAGGGAAGCTGAGTTCAACAGAGAGTTGAATTGGCTTGACAAAGGTCATGGGAAAGTACATTGTATTAGAAAAATCCATTCACCAGTTGAGAGTGAGTAGGTTTTGCCTACATGTATTGGGTTTATGTGGCAAGGGTTTGGCAGCAGAGGGGCTGCAGGTTTGTGAGCAGAGCCCAGCAGCTGCCCCATGTCAGATCAGAGGCAGCTCTAACCTGCTTCAAAAGGAATCTGCTGCTGGACAGAGCTGAGTCATGAGCGATGCTGTTTGGGCCTCTGAGAGAGCAGATTGAAGGAAGGGGAAATCTGCTGTGCTACAACAGCTGGGAGAGAAGGGTGAGAGCTGAGAGAGAAGCAGCCCTGCAGCCCCAAAGGTCAGTGCAGAAGGAGGGCAGGAGGTGCTCCAGGCACAAGGCAGCACAATTCCCCTGCAGCCCGTGGAGAGGCCCCTGGTGGAGCAGGCTGTCCCCCTGCAGCCCATGGGTCCCACATGGAGCAGATCTCCACGCTGCAGCTCCCCCATGGGTGGAGGAGCCCCCGGTGGAGCAGGTGGATGTGGCCTGGAGGAGGCTGCGGCCCATGGAGAGTCCCCGCAGGAGCAGGCCCCGGGCCGGAGCTGCAGCCCGTGGAGAGGAGCCCACGCAGGAGCAGGGGGTCTGGGGGGAGCTGCCGCCCACCCGTGGGGGACCCATGCTGGAGCAGTTTGCTCCTGGGGGACGAACCCCGTGGGACGGAGCCGTGTGGGAGCAGTTCCTGAAGAGCTGCAGCCTGTGGGCAGCCCCCGCAGGCTCAGTTCGGGAAGGATGGCATCCCATGGGAGGGACCCCACGGGGAGCAGGGGCAGAGAGGGACTGTGAGGGAGTGGCGGAGACGAAATGCCAGGGACTGACTGCAGCCCCCATTCCCTGTTCCTCTGCGCTGCTCAGGCGGAGGAGGTGGAATAAGATGGGTAGGGGGAAGGTTTTTTTAGCCTGCTTTTAGTTCTCACTGCTCTAGTCTGGTAGCAGTTGGCAATAAATTACATTAATGTCCCTATGCCAAGTCTGTTTTACCCGTGATGGCAATTGCTGAGTGACCTCCCTGTCCTTATTTCAACCCCTGAGCTTTTTTCATCATATTTAATCCATCTGTCCTTTTGAGGAGTGGGATAAGAGAACAGTGTGGTGGTGCTAAGCTGCCTTAAGCCACCACAGCAAAAGTTTTTTGTACTGATTGTTGTTTTAATTATACCCTTCTTGGCAGACTGTGCAAGCCTACCAGCATACACTCATTTTTTTGTAAAGAACAATGAAATGCCAAAGTGATGTAAAAGTTTTTATACATAAAAGTATATACAGTTATTGCTATTCATGTTCATAATGATTTATCTCATGACCGGTATTTGCAGACTATGCAATCTAATCTTTTTCAATTACTTTGATTGGAGATCCATTGATTAAAGGAGCAAAGAGTAAATGTTGAGGAGCTGAATCATAGAATAATGAAAAAGTTACAGCAAAACCAGTTGCTACTATAATAGCTGCCAGGATATAGAAAACACTCAAAGATTGTACCTTGTGATCACTTCTGCACTGTCACATTAATGATGGTGACAAGAACAGAAAGAGGAAGAAGAGTCTGCTAGGCTTTGCAGCAATGGAAAAATAAAATAAGTGCAGCATTTTGAGCTACTCAAGGTCATATACCTCAGGGAAAAGCACTATATTCTATGGTATTCCCTGTCCTGCTAAGAGTACGTAGATTAAGGTAATTCCTCAGCCTCACCTAACTCCTCTTTTGATATGAGATCATGAAGTACAAGTATTTTTCCATTTTTCCAAATAGAAATTTTCTAATTTCTGAGTTCTATATTCACAGACCAAATTAAAATGTAAGCAGGAACATAAATGCTTAGAAATAAGAAATATTATTTGCACTAGGCATTTTCTAATGAATTAAAAAAAGCATTAAATATTTACATGAAAAATGAGCCATATTCAATATAAGGAAGATTTCTACTGTTCTGTGAATGAGTGCAGTTGCACATTATGTTGTCTATAATATATTAATTATTATGTTCAGCTACAAATTTCAAGCTTGAGGGAAGTATATGAGAGGCAAATGCAAGATTTCATTGGACTAAACTGCATTTTGGGACACTGCAGCCATGAGAACATGTTCTTAATAAATTATATGATACATCTGCTATAGCCGAAGTACTGCCAACATCAAATTGTATATTGTAAACCTTACTTTAAAGACATACTCTTGAAAATACATGTTCACCATAGTGTAATAAAACATAGCATTTGAACTTCTCTTTCTCATAAAGTTCCTGGTTCATCAATTAGGGTTTAGTTTCCAAGTGCACATTAAGCTACAGTTATTCTTATGTCTGGGAAAGATGCAGTTAGTAGATATTTCCATTTATGCCTACCCACACTTACACTATTGAAAACATGTAATATTGCTTCAGAGTAATGAAGGACCATACTCATCCATTATCCCTGGAAAATGGGTTAGATTCTTCTGCAGGCAGGTTCGATCCTGCTCCTCTCAATGAGTTCCTCATCAGTTCAAGCACTTCTAAGCAGATGAGGCTTTGTGATGGTTCATGGCTCTTCAGTGTACTGCAGTGTTAATTTCTGCAAGCTGGGACATCTCACACTTCCTTATAGACATCGGAAACACCTATAGTGGCTTCTTCAGAGTAATTGGAGAGAAATGGTCACTTCTAATACATGATTTATCCAGGATGCTTTCATACCTTGAGAGGAGACAAAATCACACCTGCGATTGATCATTTCTATTCACTGCATGTAAAATAAGTCCAGATGTGCTCCAACACAGAAGTCTTCATGGCTAGCATCCATCTAACATTAGGTGACCCTATTTATTTCACTTCCAAAACCAGTAGGATATATTAACTTGGCACTGAAGTGCTCAAAAATGGAGTGAAATAAAGCAGATTTTAGCCTGTAATATCTGAATCTATGCGTGAAACCCTTTGGTGGAGAAAACTACCCAGGAACTGCTTCTGTAAACCTTGAGCAGAGTACACTTGTATTACACTATTACTCTCTATTTTCTGTGTTCCTCCATGATGTATAACGTTTCCTCCCAATAGCTTGGTGTGATTTGGTTTAAACAATAATAGTGAAAGAAATCACAGAATCACAGAATCACAGAATTTCTAGGTTGGAAGAGACCTCAAGATCATCGAGTCCAACCTCTGACCTAACTCTAGCAGTCCCCACTAAACCATTTCCCTAAGCTCTACATCTAAACGTCTTTTGAAGACTTCCAGGGATGGTGACTCCACCACTTCCCTGGGCAGCCTGTTCCAGTGCCTCACAACCCTTTCAGTGAAGAAGTTCTTCCTAACATCTAACCTAAAACTCCCCTGGCTCAACTTAAGCCCATTCCCCCTCGTCCTGTCACCAGGCACGTGGGAGAACAGGCCAACCCCCACCTCGCTACAGCCTCCCTTGAGGTACCCATAGAGAGCGATAAGGTCACCCCTGAGCCTCCTCTTCTCCAGGCTGAACAAGCCCAGCTCTCTCAGCCGCTCCTCGTAGGACTTGTTCTCCAGGCCCCTCACCAGCTTCGTTGCCCTTCTCTGTACCCGCTCAAGCACCTCGATGTCCTTCTTGTAGTGAGGGGCCCAAAACTGAACACAGTACTCGAGGTGCGGCCTCACCAGAGCTGAGTACAGGGGGACGATCACCTCCCTAGCCCTGCTGGTCACACTGTTCCTGATACAAGCCAGGATGCCGTTGGCCTTCTTGGCCACCTGAGCGCACTGCTGGCTCATATTCAGCCGACTATCCACCATCACTCCCAGGTCCTTCTCTGCCTGGCAGCTCTCCAACCATTCCTCTCCCAGCCTGTAGGTCTGCTTGGGGTTATTGCGCCCCAGGTGCAGGACCCGGCACTTGGCCTTGTTGAACTTCATGCAGTTGACCTCAGCCCATCGGTGCAGCCTATCCAGATCCTCCTGCAGAGCTTTCCTACCCTCAAGCAGATCGACACATGCGCATAGCTTGGTGTCATCTGCGAACTTACTGAGGGTGCACTCGATGCCCTCGTCCAGATCATCGATGAAGATATTAAAGACGACCGGCCCCAGCACCGAGCCCTGGGGGACGCCACTAGTGACTGGCCTCCAACTGGACTTGGCTCCATTCACCACGACTCTTTGGGCCTGGCTATCCATCCAGTTTCTAACCCAATGAAGCGTGCGCCAGTCCAAGCCAAGAGCAGCCAGTTTCTTGAGGAGAATGCTGTGTGAGACGGTGTCAAAAGCCTTGCTGAAGTCAAGGTAGACCACATCCACAGCCTTTCCCTCATCCACCCAGCGCGTCACTTTGTCATAGAAGGAGATCAGGTTCGTCAGGCATGACCTGCCTTTCATAAAGCCATGCTGACTGGGCCTGATCGCCTGCTTCCCCTGCAAGTGCTGCATGATGACTCTCAGGAGGATCTGCTCCATGAGCTTTCCTGGCACTGAGGTCAAACTGACAGGCCTGTAGTTTCCCGGGTCTGCCCTCCGGCCCTTCTTGTAGATGGGCGTCACGTTTGCTAGCCGCATGCAAACGTGAAACCTCCATGCAAACCTTTGTTAATTTGGGGATTGTTTTGAAAGTACTTTCTTCTGTTGAGAGTTTATTAAGACATCTTATATTTTTTAGTGAAATATGTTTGTATGAACAGAGAGAAGACTGTCATGAAGATGATGGATTTTACTCACTATGTCACATAATTCAAACTTAAGAGGTATTCATGGGACAAAAAAATATAAAAGCCAATACTTTTTTGTAGTAGGTCTGGTTTGGACATGGAAGCTGCTGCTGCAGAAACTGTGAATTGCTGAGCTCAAAAAAATTTTAAAAGAACACTAAAGTATGTAGCAAGACTACCTACTTGTTATCCTAATAATTAACAAAAAATCTGGAAACACTTCCTCATCAAAGTTATATCAGTCTTTTGTAATTAGAAAACAGAAGTAGAAACATGTAGGACGAAAATTACATGTTACCTGCTGCAGGGTCATTCCAAAACATCTAGCATCAGTGACATTTAGTCGCAGAAGGCAAGACAGATCCTGAGTCTAATCAAGTAGGACAAGACATTTTATCCTTCTGGGAAACTTTTTTTAAATTATTTTTTTGTAGTAGGATTGCTCACAATTTGAAGTAGTCTTCTGTGTTTGTCTTGCTGTTGTCTTCCAAGCAAGAGTAGCCAAAGGTTCCCAGCAGTGAAGGACTAATATGATTATAAAATGCAGCACAAAGGTATTTTCAGTCTGGTATGTTTAATTTTTTATCAGAATAATATATTTGGTATTGTGTTCATTTTAAATACTACATTGCTTGTCACACTATATTTGGCAATAGACCTCTTCAAATATATTTAACAAATTGTTCCATGAGTAATAACTACATATAAAATATCTTCATTGAATTAAAAAAATCTTTTTTTTTTTTTTTTTTTTTTTCATGAAATACAATATATACATTATGATCCTATAGTTTTAAGGTAAGTCAAAATTTGGGCTTAAACAAGTTCACAGTGTCCATTTTACCTCTGTAATAAAAATCTTCACTTTAAAAGTGCCTGGATCTTAAACTGTGTTTACACATTTCCTTAAGTGCCATTTCCTTACACTGGATTTATGGAGATTGAGTTTTACCAACATCTAGCACTGGGCTGCGGATCCAAACTGCACATTACAATGGTCGAAAACTTCCTACTAGTGAAAGCAAATTTTAATTGTAATTGTTACCAAAAGTTCTGGCCAACGGATTTTCCAAAGGGCTTCTCAAAGGTGGAAAATCTTCGTGTGGTGTGGTCCCTAATGTGGTCATTTGCTGGAGCCGTAATAAGTGCTCACTACTTCAGTAAACCAGGCCCAAAATATTCAAGCGGGAACTCAAAATCAGTGACCAATTCTGGCCCAGGGAGACAGGCAGGAGCCTTCCAGGGGACAAAAGGCAGTGAAGATAGCTTCATGCTGACTTCCAGCTGGAGATCACCCCAGCTGCCTTTGTTTCCACACGATGGCTGACACAGAAACCAGAGCATCTCTGCTGCAGACCAACCAGTACGGCCATCTCAGAGTCTGCAGTACTCCCTGTTGACTACTGCAGGAAATACTGCAGGTTATGAGGTAATGCTTTTTAATAATCAAAGGCAAGTTATTAAATTGGCTATTCTGTAGCTCATAGTTTTCCAGTCGCACACACTGTGGATTTTAATACAGTCTGTTCTAGTACCTTCAAAAGTCTCATTTTCTTCTCCTCCCTCAGAAGAAGAGGCCTTAAATGTTTCTAAACCCTGAGTTCATTATGCATGAGGCCCACAATACATGGGATTATCCCACAGGCTCCATTTGTGGCTAATCTAACTGGCTGAGCATAAGGGTGAGAAATTCCCCCAGATCACAGTAAATACCCAGTCAACCTGGTCAAAGGCCAGCCTCCACAACTTCAACTGCACTCCAGGCAGGACAGAGCCTCTTGCCTCTACATATGTCTACATGACTACAAAAGCAGTTCTCATTCACACTTTTTTGCCCTGAAAATACACGGTGATTTCACCAATGTTTTTTTAAAAAGGCTATCAGTAAATTCAGCTAGAAACTAGTCTGAACCCATCAAAAGCAATATTTTTACACCTTCAGCCAAAAGGGAGAGGTGGAAAGACTCTGATACATTCCACAATAAATAAGTTTCACAAAGCTAATTTAAAAGTAATTACCGACAAGTCATTTTAGCCGTGTTTCCAATATATGCAAGGTTTTTACAGGTACATTATACATCTTGAAGTTCCTGTTATAAAGTTTCACAGCCCTTTCACTAACTTCAACCTAGCTTAAAGAGGAGTAAAGTTCTGCAACAAAATATATGCTTGTAACAATCACAGAATGGGTGATTGCTGGAGGAGAGAAACCAATTTACTGCATTAACTGAGGGAAAAAATGAGATGGTGTTTAGCCTGTATCCACTTGGAGAAACAGAAAGCAACCAACTATCCTGCATGTAGGTATTAGCTGGTGAGTCACACAACTATCATAGAATCATAGATTCATAGAGACACAGAATGGCTTGGTTTGTAAGGATCCTTAAAGATCATCTGGCTCCAACCCCCCTTCCATGGGCAGGGATGCCACCCATCAGATCAGGTTGCCCAGGGCCTCATCCAACCTGGTCTTGAACACATCCAGGGATTGGGCATCTAAACAATCAACCAGACATGTCTACATGGATATGTTGTACCTCTTGTCCAGCTAAACAGAGACATAGGAGTATTACAGTAGGCATAAGCAAAGTGTGGGAAGCTACTCATGATGACATGGAGAAGATTCTTCATTGATGAAGACCTAGGAGATAGAGCGCAGGAAATTCTCCAGGGAAAGAATAGGACAAAGGATGCAAATCTATACAGATTTTGTGCTTTTGGAACACCTTTTCTTTTGGTAAAGATATATCTGAGCAAAATTCAATAACTTAAAGAAGTTTAACAGTGAGGAAGCATGGCCCCCAATGCATACCATTCCCTGAATTCAGAGGGTTTACACTTATTGTAATATCCTCCAACTTAATGTGTTACCTGCTTTACAATCAAACTTTCCTGCAGTTTGTGGGTTTTAGTTCAAGACATAAAAGCTGGAGAATTTGGGAATTCTGGAACAGATTAGAACTTCAAGGATTAATTATTCTGGATTAAAGGAATTTCCTTCAGGCCCCAGCAATAGCTCTTCAATAAGCTTGGTGAAAAATATTTCTTTCTTAATGCACCAGCTCCCATTGGAACCTAGGAATCTTTCATGATAGTTTATCAAGTGATAGAGATAAGTAGGAAAGACCTCTGAGAATTCTGCTATCTAACGCTCAAATAAGGAGATGCTCAAATAAATTACTTTAATAACCCGCATGTTTTTAAGAAAGACAGTTTGCTTTTTCTTTTCCTTTTTTTTTTTTTTTTTCTAGTTGAGAATGTTTGAAAAAATAAATAGCATTTGATATAAATATGCAAAAACCCACAATTTCCCTCTTTTGCTTCACTAAAATATATGTGTGAATGTCTACAAAATTAAATTTGGAAAAACAACCAGCTAATGTAGGAAAAGTTTAGATTTATGTCTTTAATCTTTCACAGCTGGGCTTATCAAGATTCCACTCACCTTCTAAAAGAGGTAAATTGAATATTAAAATGATCTAAAACTATCTATTCTTCAGCAGATAAAGGATAAATAAATATCGCTACTCAAGTGGTATTTCATCTTTACCATAGACAGAGAGGATTTGTGGCTCTGTTTTTACAATAAAGATTTGGAATGATGTAATTTCTGAATCTGTAGTAGAAATGTGAGCTAGACTTGAAAAAAACAGAAATATGGCTTTAAGTGGATTGTTAACATTCTGTTGCATTTCTTAAATGTTTAGGTTGGTTATCTTTTGTTTTCTTCTTCCTTAGAGTTGATTGACAATTTTTCCCCAAGTTTCCTTATAAGTTCTGCCAGATCTTCTGAATTTTGAGATTTTTCCTCAAGGAGTTCATACCGGAGACTTGAAATGTCCTGTTTGATCTCCTTCAGTTCACCTGTAAAAGACATCACACTATTTAGAAAAGAAGGAAAAAGTAGCATATCCTACATATCTTACAGTTATCACTGGTTTTCTCAGGATTTCTTTGTTGAACCAGAAAAAGTGAATGTTCTGTGGACTGTATATAAATGGTGGTTTATGGATAGGAATAGAAAGATGCAGTTCAGGAAACAAATCAGAAAGCAAATGTGTGAGAGATCACATTAGTTCACAAATCCCTAAGCAGCCTCTATAAGGAAGTTAACGATCTGCTCTAAGAGAAATCACTGAACTCTCACGTCCCTGAGTCCTTCTGGCCAGCAACAAGGCCTCTTACTATCCAGTCCTTTTTTTTTTTTTTTTTTTTTTTTTTTTCCTGTGGCAATAGGTGTCTTTCCAGCTTCCGAGGGGTGCAAACAAAAGCGAACATTTCTGCTAAGTACATGCGCCAGCTGTTTCCCTAATAAGAAAAGGTGTCTGCACAAGGAAAAATTCATAAGTGAGTGCCCCCAACCAGCTGCTCCATTAAATGCAGCCTCCCTGCAGGGAGCTCTACTAGAATGCATGAGCTCTACTAGAAGTGGCATCATGCTTCACAAGAAGGTGCCAGACTAGTGACAGCTTTTGATGGGAGAACAAGAATCTGTTGGCAGAGCTGTTTCTGATGGGAAAGACACATCTCTTCCCTAACTTCAATTTCGTGTTAATTTTACATTTTGCACTTGTAAATATGTCAAGTGGATTAAGCACTTTGGAAACATTTATTTTTTTTCCAGGTGTCATATGTAACCATTTTAATTTGTTTTGATTCTCTGATTAGACATAAACATGCACATACTCACCTTCATTGACTTCATCACTTTCCTTATCTATCTGAGCTTTCAGTACATATCTTTTAATCAACCGTTTCATTATTTTCTGCAGAGAAGAAAGTAAAGAAAAATTCTTCTTACTTGGACCTATTGTTTCTATGAAATTTCAACATATGAGCTCTGCTATCTTTTCTTACATTCAGATATTGCAGTGTAGGACGTGCCAGCTTAAAAGAATGAAACGTAAAAATACCTTTTTTCATCTACAGTAGTTATGTAAGATTTATTGTTCTATACAAATATGTATATGAAAGTTAGAAAACTAAGCCTGTCTTCCTGATGTTGTCATTCATGAAGCTTGATTTGGACCACTACCAGAGTCTACGAGAATTACTGATATAGTTGCAGCTTTGATCTACACATAGACAAAAATATCTAGCCTCTGTTACTACCAAAAGATGGCCATGGCCGTGACTAGCCATGCTAATTGCTAAACCCATTTGCAATGTTTATTTTAATCTATATTTGTATTATAACTGATAAGCTATCTTTTCACAATGTGAATGTTGGAAAAAATGGAACCCACATTCTAAGAGTCATTTAAACACCTCAGCTGTGACTCATTTAAGCAAATACAGACATTTTATAAAGTAAATATATATATCTGTGGCAGTCATCCTGAATTCTCTTTATGGAAAGAAAAAGCAAATCTGAGAGCATAGTTCATCTCAGACAGCTAAAACTGAGCAAGTGAAGCACATCATTCAAATGACTGCCCTGTCCACTACTAATATGGGGACCTAGGCCAGCAAATTGAAATGTACATTTTATCTTTCTAGGATAAATGAATCCTGACCCTGCTCTTCCCATTAGTTCAAAAGACTTGAATATGGAAGAATGTATCTAACTACCTCTGAAGATCTATCTTTGGCTTTAATATTTTTATAGAATGTAACCCATGACAACACAATATTTTTTGTTTTTCACTACAAGGTAGGAAATATGTATAGTTTTATGTGTCTGCTTTTGTCTCCACAGTAATAGCTCTGACCAGAGGTGGCTGAGAAGTGAATCATCCTACATCAGTGGTTCTGGACCATCATTACAGCCATGCTTGCAAGGTCAGCAGCCGTACTGTTTATTCTAATAATCCAAGAATGTTTCAAATACAAGTACACATATCCTCAAGTTTACAGGATACATTTATAATCTTCATATCTATCGCTGCATTGAAAGGAAACTGGCTGTGAAAATGTCAGAGTTTTTGAAACAGAGTTTATTATAGACACTGCATAATGTAACAGTGGCACCCAAGGAAACCAACTTGTTTTTGCCTTATGGTTAAAAAAAGGTATTGATGCCTAATTCCACAGTTTTCAATGTCTTTTAGTGTTCAGACTGTCCTGTTCTACTGCCCAAGTTGCTTGTTCCTTTCTGCCTGCTTAAGCAGCTCTTGCTCGTTCCTTTCTGCCTACTTAGTAACAGGAAGGAAAGAAGCAGCCTCCAAAAGAAAAGAAGCCCAGAACAACTGTGCTTTATGCTCCTCATGCTTGACTGCATGAAGGCTCATTGAAGCTGTCTAGGAACTAGAGGATAAACAGACTATTGATAGCACACTGGCTGAAAGATATTTCTATTTCCTGAGGTATTAAAATATAGAAATGTGGCACAATAAGCTAAGCTGCTTCAGCAAACAAACAAGGAATATTTTGCATTTCTTTTTTGTTTTCTTAATTTTTGCTGTGCTGTTGAGGACTCAACCTGTGTCTAAAATCAAAAAGCACTTTAAATGTTATACTATATGGGAAAAAAATAAATAAATAAGACCAAAAAAGTTGAAATTTTACTGTAAGTATCAAAATCATTGCATTTATTTCTGACATATGCGGAGTCTGTGGATTTACCCTTGATTTTTATTTAACTTAAATTCAAACTATCCTTATGTTGTTATGAGTTGCACAACTTGATATGATTCAAAAATAAAGTGCTTTTTACCTGGTATTGTCTTGGAGGATTGTTTAAACTGTTTAAGTGGATTTCATCAGAGCTTCTTATACTTGATTGCTTCCTTTGACCAAGCTGAAATTGAAACATTGCTTATAATACAAAATAAATAAAAGAGCAATATTAAGTTAAATTGCCCCACGCAGGTACTGTATGACAGAACATTAACTGTTGAGCCCAATTATGTCTGTGTGAAGTTACCATGGTAGTCTTTGCAGAACTCCATCACATGGTACCTTTGCAGAACTCCATCACAGGAACCACAAAATTATCAGCTGGTGTTTCTGAATAGCATCTTCTTTACTACACGTGCTAAAATGAAAGGTCTTCACCCCTGATGAAAACCAGAGGATTCAACTTGTAGGCTTTGTTTGTGATTTACATCTTTGATAAGGACTAAAGCTTCAGGAAATTATGAATGGGGGCTCCAGCTGGATGGCTGGACTGCACTAAGAGTCTCAAACCAAAATGAATTACATGACTTTTGATTCATATGGATACAGTACAAAGAGTGGCACTGCAAGAAATAAAAAAGTATGAAATATAAGCTGTGATTGATCTGGACAAGAAATAAGTGGGACTGTCACTAAAAAGTACTTTCTCCACATGTAAGACTTTTACTGCTTTAAAACACTAGGCTCCCAGTGTAGTACTTCAGATCCAGTGGGATCACACTACACTTTCAGTGAGGTTCTCTGTGTTGGTTATTTTGTGTCTTAACGCATCAAGCACCTACAGCTAAGCAAACTGGGGCACTTTGACTGATATGAGGGACAAGCTGGGAAAGCAGTTAGATGCTTGTGCAGCTGCACAGCCATGCCACACAGCAAGCAGCCCACGCTCCAACGCCTGCTGCCAGTGAAGGCTGAAGCTTTCGTATAGCTGTTCCTCCTACAGCTGAAATCATTATAACCTCCTGAGGTACACTGTGAATTTCCTGTGGTTGAACTTTGAGAGTAAATGGAAGTAGGATTATAGAATATGTGGTAAATATTCACCAGATGTCAATTAGAAAAGGTTAAAGCTCTCAGCAGAGAGCTTTACTGGGGCTTTGTTCTAACTTACACTACGTGTATTAACACAAAAGAAAGGCTAAAATCAAAAACTTGGGAACTGTATATGTACAAAAAATGCTGAATGACGCATAATATTCAGGTGCATAATTAGCAAAGAGGACATCAATTAAAATTCGTAATTCTCCCTGTTGCTGCAGAGCATGCTCTTTAAGTCTTTTAGTTCTCCAGAATTCCCAAAAACTTTATTTTCACTATTACAGTAAAGCAAATGAATCTTAATAAATCAGTAAACAATGAATAATTTAAATATTTTAAAATTTTATATAGCACTTGTATTTTGATATTTTTTCCTGAAGAAAACATCACAGTTGTTGGCACAGTGTATTCATTTGTATTCATTTCAAATTAATATTAAATTTACGCTGAATTTAGAACTTCCTTTTGTGAAAGTTTCTCTCTCTATGTATATACATGTATACATATTTAAAAAAACATTAACTCAGATTATGTTTATTTGAAATAAGCAAGAATAAATTCATAAGATATAGAGATATATGGCACAATTAATATTTATATGTAACATATTAAGATGAATTTGGATGGGAAATTAATTAAAGATGTGCAAAATCTATTACTTTTTTTTTTTTTTCTTGAATACAGCTACCTTAAATGCTTTGAATATATATTGGAGAACATAAGCTTATCTAAATATATTTTAACTTAAACTATGCATTAGATTTATAACAACAACAGCAAAAAAATAGTGGCTATATATGACTGTGTAATCACACACACAGAATCACAGAATTTCTAGGTTGTAAGAGACCTCAAGATCATTGAGTCCAACCTCTGACCTAACACTAACAGTCCCCACTAAACCATATCCCTAAGTTCTACATCTAATCAATATGTATTTCAGGGTTTTAAAGCTAACAAATATTCTCCTGGGCCTTACCTTCATTACTAAATTCAATGAGAAAAAAAATATCTTAATTCTTCTTCAGCTTCTGGTTTCCTAATTTCTGGAAATAATGTGGTAGAATAAAATGAAGAGTTTGCTTCCTCTGTAGGAAACACATTTGTGTGCTTCACACAATGCACATTTATTGTACACTGCTGAGTGGCCACTTGGTGGCAGAGATTGCCAAGATTTCATTACAACTTCATTTTTACACAAAATCTTTAAACCCTTGAAGCTTCATTTGTATTGCTTTTTCCTCCTAAAAACAACTAATACAGTAAACTCAGCTTGTCACTTTAATGATTGAAAGAGTTTTCATCTTTTTAAGTTATTATCTATCAAGAATCCACACATAAGTAACTGGAGAGGAAAGAGAAAGTAATTTAAATACAATAATCATTTGAACCCTAACAAAAATAACTCTTCTCTGGGAGTGTTGTGTGAAAGAAAAATGCAGCATGTATAGAGCACTGCTATTAGAAAAAAATGTTCTTGCTTAAACTTGTTTCTCATTACATCTTTCTCTACTATTGCTTAAATTTCAGTGCAATCAGTTACAACAGTCATCTATAATGACTGTAGCTGTTTTGTGCAGCACTTTCTTAATGTCTTTAAATCCCAATTTTCAGAAGCAGTTGATGACTTTAGTTGAAAGTCATTAAACTGCATGTGCTTAGACCAGGAGTGTGAGTTCCCAGAATATGATTCAGTTTGTGCTCTCATAACCAGAGGTCCCTCATGAAAATTTCAGAATCACTGTTTTATTCCAGGAAAGAGAAAGTAACGTATTTTTTCATTGTTTGAGTCAGGGTTTAAAGTTATTTCAATAATTAGTTCCTTATTTCTTTTCTGAAAAGTCATGGTTTAAAAAAATGCCTTATATATGTTATCTGCCGCTATTTTCTCAGGAAGATGAACAGGTTCTGTGACTCTTAAAACATATACTTTCTCTTTTCCAAGGCACTTTTTTGATTTAGCATAATACTCCAAGAAGGTTTCTTTAAAACTCTTTATTATTATTATTATTATTATTATTATTATTATTATTATTATTATTATTATTATTATTATTATTATTATTTATGTATTTATTTGGGATTATCTTTCTTGTTTATCTAATGTTTAAACAGCAATCCTACCCTACAGCAGAAATCTGCAGGTCTTAAACAACAGATTGTAAGAAAACTTCTTCACAGTCTTCATTATTATATGTAGACATGTCTCAAGACATGTTTCTGCTGTGCTACACTTTGAATGCAGCTACATTAATTAACATTATCCATACTAGCAATTTAGCATTATCAACATCTGGCTTTGTTTTCTGTTGACAGTAATAAGGGCAGAGCTAGCTCCAGGGGCAGAATTCCCCCCTTCCCACCTTCCTTCTCACCTTTACACTCACTCTGGTGCTGCTGCTGCTTTTGCACCGAGAAGACACTGGCTTTGGGAAAGACCCTCAGACTGGGCCTGAGTCAGTAAACTCAAGGGTGCATTAACATTTCTGGGCACAGCAATGTAAAGGCATCTCTCTGTAAACTTGTGGAGACCTCCCCAGTATGGCTTGCACCAGAGGAACTTGCTGTCTCCCTCACAGTTTGGCAACTGGAACAGACTGGGGACAAGCCCTTGCAGCAACCCTACTTGGGGGCAAAGCTAATTGAACAGGGCCAAGCCATCCCTGAGTCCTGCATTTGCACAGCCACCAAGTCTTGCTCTTGCCAGATTTCTTCTGATCTTCACACAGCTCACTGTGCTTCCAGCAGCTCCTCATGCAAGGATGGCCAGTTCAGCAGCCACAGCAGGACCAACCTGCCTAGCACAGGGATGAGTACAAAGCTAAAAGCTCCAAAAGCTAAGAATTTCTTTGAGACGATGCCATAAAACAGACTTTACAGAAATGTATCATTAATAGAGGACATGAAAACATTTTAGTTTATTTTTAGAGAGCAAAGGATGGCAGCACATGATAGATCCAAGTCAGCTCAGTGGCATATGGCAGGGTGAAAAGGAAGTAAGAACATAATCATCTGGCAATATCAATCACCTTTCTGGAAAGGCTGAGAAAAGAACAGATGCAAGTCCAGCTGCATTATGGTTTTCATTGTAAGGTATTGTTTTTGTTTGTTTGTTTGTTTGTTTGTTTTTAATTTGATTTGCAGTTTTATAGCTTCTTTGATTGCAGAGTAAGAACATGTAATTTAGCATTTGTTACTCTATCATCTGCAGCTAGTAGAAAGCACCTTTCTAGCTATCTGAATTGCTATGTACAAACATAATTTTGGAAAGGAATGATAAAAATTAATTGTAATTGCAAGCACAAGATTTTCAAGTTTACCTAAGTTGTACTGGATCAGAAATTTCATTTTTAAAACCATCATTAAAAATAAGCTTCTAACTTACTTATGCACATTTCAAAGTCACAAATGTTTCTCACCATTACCCATTTTGAAGTTTGCATGCATCTCCATTTTTCAGTGATGACCTTATCACTCACTGAAGTTGTGAAATCAATTTTCATCAAGCATCTTGATGAAAAGTTTTGATAACATTGAGTCACTGAAAATTCAAGGAAATATATTATCTGATATTATCAGTGATATTATCTCTGATGGGTCTTAAATACATTAGTATTAGATTTTGCAAATAAAATGACATGAGGTCTTTGAAAGGCTAGAAAGTTTACCAGTAGCACACAAAAGACATCTGAAATTAATAACAAGCTTGACTTTGTTGGCAGTGTTTGTAATGTCTGTGTCTCCTTTTATAAACCATTATGAACTTAACCAGAGGCAGAGGCTTGTCAGAGGCACACTATTTTTCCATATAGGTCAATTTTTTCCTTCTAGGATTGTAATGAGTTTATTTTCTCTTTTACTCATCAGCTGATAACTGTGATGGGAAAAGTGTTTGTCAGATTGGTTGAGAACTGACATAGGCATGTAATTTCTTCACAGGCCCCTGTCTAATGACTATAGCCACTGTCTCAAAAATCACTAACCTTGAGGAGGCCTCTGGTCAGTCTGCTGACTATCTTAACAGCGACCCTTCACTTTTTAAAGTTCCATAAATGACACATTTGATTCTGCCACATAGACAAACCTGCAATTTCTTTTTTGTGTGTGTGAATGTTACCATATGCTCACCCTTCTACTTAGCGAGTCTCATTAGATGTCTTGCAAAGCTCTTCTTCCATATTGCGTTACAACAGTGCTAGTCTTTACACTTCTACCACCACGTAAACTCATGTGCTAAGCCCTACGTTCTTGTAAAGCAATTAATTTAATTTATACCAAACCACTGCAAGAAAAACAAACTGACTATAAACTCCTTAAATAAACCCATTAGATACAGCAATAAATAAACTCAAGTGCCTTTTACTGTACTTGTATAAAACATAACAGAATGCTTTGAATAAAAGGAAGCTGCTTTCTTGGCGGACACAGAGACAGGCTATACAAGAGGAGTTCAGAAGCACTGCCCAGGCATGTGAGGGTGCTAGAAAAGCCAAAGCTCACCTTAAGCTGACTTTGGCTAGGGCAATAAGAAGAATTTCTACTGCTGCAATAGCAATAAAATGCTGCACAGGGAAAACATGGGCCTGCAGCTCAGTCAAGAAGGGTATTCAGGTTAAGACTGAGGAATTTGATGCCTTCTCTCCATCAGGTTTAAAAACAGTCTACCAAGGCTCTGTTCTTAGTGAAGGGGTTTGAGGAGGGTTTTGAACAACCAACCATGGATGAGGGTTAAGTCAGGGGTTAATTGACAGAACTTGGCAAGTCATTGGGCTGCATCCATGGGTTTTGAGAGCAGTTGGAGAACTTCCAAAGATGATAACACCTTTCACAGTTCATGGAAATTGGAAGAGGTCTCCGAAGGCTGGAGAAAGACACACATTAAACTCATTTTCAAAAAAGGCCAAAATGATGATGTCAGCACCACAACCTCACTTTGGTAACTGGGAAAATAATGGATTGAGTCCTCTTGGAGAACATTTCTGGGCACATGGAGGAGCAGTTGGTGACTGAGAATGACAATGTGGATTTACCAAGGGTAAAATTTGCCTGACCCTCTGGATGGCCTTCTGTGATAAAATGACTGGGTTTGCAGATGAAGGAAGAACTGGAAATGTAGTCTATCATGATTTTAGTAAGGGTTTTAACTCTGTATCCCAAAATATTCTTCTACCTACCTTAGGATGTTAGCCTGGACAACTGGGCAAAATGCTGGCTGGATAGTCGTACTCAGAGGGCAGTAAGGGGCCTTGTCTTGGGACTTGCACTTTTTAATACAGAATCATAGAATGGTTTGCATTGGAAAGAACCTTTAAACATCATTCAGTGTGACATCTCTGCCATGGGTGGGGACATCTTCTGATAGACCAATTTGCTCCAAGCCCTGTCCAACCTGGCTTTGAACACTTCCAAAGATGGAGCATCCAGAACTTCTCTGGGCAACTTGTTCCAGTAAAGGTAAAAAATTTCTTCCATATATTCAGTCTAGATCTTTCAGTTCAAAACCATTACCCATATTCCTTTCTCCATCTTTCTTATAAATCCCCCTTAAGTACTAAAAAGTTGCTATAAGGTCACTCAGAAGTCTTCTCTTCTCCAGGCTGAACATGCCAAGATTGCTCAGTCTTTCTTCACTGGAGAGGTATTATATCCCTCTGATACTTTTTGAGGCCCTTCTGTAGACCCACTGTAACAGGTCCCTGTCTTTCTTGCTCTGGAGCCCCAGAGCTGAACACAGGGCTATACAGGGTCTAACAAGAACAGAGCAGAGGGGGAAATCACCTCCCTCGACCTGCTGGCCATGCTAATTTTGATGCAGCCCAGATTATGGTTGGCTTTCTGGGCTGCAAGTGCACACTGCCAGAACATATCAAATTTTTCATCTACCGGTATCCCCAAGTCATTCTCTGCAGGGCTGCTCTCAATAAATTCATCACCAACTGTACTGATACTAGGGATTTCCCCAGACCAGGTGCAGAACTTTGCACTTGACCTTGGAACTTCACGAGGTTCACATGGGCCCACTTCTCAAGCTCGTCAAGGTCCTTCTGGATGGCATCCCTTCCCTTTAGCATATCAACAGCACCAGCTTGGTGTCATTTGCAAAGTTGCTTAGGGTACCTTCAACTCCACTATCTACATCATTGATGGAGATATTAAATAGCATTAGTGCCAGTATGGACCCTTGATGGACACCACTCATTACTGGCTTCTAGAATCTTTATCTATGACCAGGTGTTGGAGGAATTGCAGGAGTATACTCCTATCAGGCTTAGTGGAGGACCACAGAGATGATGGGGGCTAAAGAACTTGCCCTGTGAGAAGAGGCTGGAGAAGCTGGACTTGTTCGGCCTGAAACAACAGAGGTCCAGCCTGGACAGGAAAAATTTTTCCCCCTGAGAATAGTAATGCAATGAATGGCACAGGCTGCCCAGGCAAGTTGTCAAGTCTCTGTCCTTGGAGGTTTTCAGGACTGGACAGGAATGAAGTCTTAAGCAGCTTGGTCTGACCTCAGAGCTGACATGCTGTGAGTTGAACAAGAGACCCGCTAAGATCCCCTTCAGCCTAAATTATTTTCTGACTCTGTGACAGAGAGCAAGAAGAACTGTAAATTTACAAAGGTATTTTTTAACTTAACTGATTATAGATGTGGACAAATATTGATTAAAAAATAAGTTAAAAAAAAAAAAAAAGTTAAAAAATAAGTAAATTTCAACCTGTACCTAGGGACTGATTTCAGTCTGGACTAAGCAGATCAGGAAATTCATTAGAAAAATGGGTCAACACCAACAATGAAAAGTTAAAATTGTTTTTATCTTTTAAAATTAGTAGTTAATAGACATACTGTTAAATTACCTTGTTCATCTCTGCATCTTCCTGAAAGTTTTTCTTTTGGCACAGAAATGGTTTAGAGATCCATTTTTTGATTCTGAGTAAGAGATACAGCAAAGATTTTGGACTTGGCACTAAGTTGAAGGGTACTGGAAGAGTCCTCCCTTCTTCAAAGTAAGAAAACCAAAGTTTAGCCCTTGCAAATTTCCATTCTACATCAGCATCATCCTGTAAAGGAGAAACATTGCTATTAATACACTATTAATAGCATCTTGACAACTGAAGATGACCTAGCTAAATGTTATGTGTGCTTTCAATGTAATTGGCTGAAGTTAATTTAAAACAGGTTAAGAGCTTGTTTATAATCCATGAAAACCACATTTCAATTAATAGAATTGTTCTTATTAATCCATTTAAAACAATGCAATTACAGAAGAACAAAATGGATTTGCGTTAGACATTAGTTACTCCAGAATGAGTGCTAATAGTCTCCAATACAACATTACAAAGACTTCTTGGCTTGTGCTCTTTGTAATGAGACTAATAACCCTATGGTGTTGACCTAAAAGCACACAACACAATGCCTAATGTAAAGTTTCATGGCAACATTCAAATTCATCCTCTCAGGCTTGGTCAAGTAGTCACTTGCACGGAACACTGTCACGCTCAGTAAATAAAATGGAAAAATCCTATTCTAACAAAACAAAACTGTAAATTCCTCAACAATACTACAAGCTTTGATTTCTTATCTTACTGATCTTTTTTTTTTTTTGTAGCAATTAATTTAATCTATAATCTTCTTTTTGAAAAAGAAATAGAAACAGAATTTTAAATAAGAATTTTACTTTATTACTTTAAACATGATGTTAAAGAGGATTAGGTGATTTTTATCAAATTCCTTCCACTTGCTTTAATATACGATTAAATAAGGTATGCTATCATCACCATGGTTTATGTTTAACATTTACAATGGCCAAAACACTCATTTTACTCATTCCTGTAAAGTTCAAGGGAAGTCAATTCTGCAGAAAGGACTGAGGTCAGGCTCAAGGACATGTCTCAATATTGCTGTAGCTGTTTTTAGAAACTATTTGTATTCAGTCATCATATTTTTGGATAACAGTGTAGTTTTCTTTGCTCTAAACCTAATTGTTTTTTCTGTGATCTCAGTCAGAAAAATCTGAATCTGGAGAATGTGCACTGCTTTTAATCAGGCTGGATAATGACTGTGACCCCAAGTCAATGCCCAGAAACTGGGCGTAATGTCAAACAACCTGAGTCTGCTGCTTTGTGGTAAGGGCATCACCCAGGAAAGGCTGGGATGGCCTAGCTTCTGAAGCTCTACTTCCATTTTTTACTAATCAATTATAATGATTTAGCCCTTTGTATTGCATGACATGAAAAGTTCATGCTGATTTTCTGTAGCCCTGCTGATTACTTTGTTAGATAAAGTTCTTTTGAATGCAGAGGAATAAAGCAATGATTGTTTAAATAATCCGTTGCTGGTCAGCAGCGGTTTCTTGGGTTTCTTGGTTCGGTTCTGGTTCTTCCTACTGCAAGCACATACAGCTGAGTAATTTCCAGGTAATTTGTAACAAAAATGAACAGTGGAATGAATACTTTCTGGTAATATATTCCAAAATTCTCTGTGTTATTTTTCTTATATAAGATGACAAGAAGACAGGATTTCTAGGGTATTTAAACAATTAGATATAACACTACATTAGGTGATATTTCATCATAAATGGAATTTTTACCTCAATTTCCTGGAATGAGCTGTTGATCATTGCAATAAGCATGTTCAGTAAGACAATGACCATGGTAACATTATAAACTCCATAAAGCACATAGCCAATATTTTCAATGAATTTGTGTTTATAATTGATGACAACTGATTTAACTTCTGAGAGTCCAAATATAGCCCAGAATAATGTCTTGAAACTTTCTTCAACACTAAAAGGAGAAATTGAACACATGCATATGTTACTGAACAAGAACAGTATAGTCTTATTGTATAAATTGCCAGCGACCATTTTTACACAGCATAAAAAAATTTCTACTATCATAATGTACACCTGTACCAGAGCAATATTGTGCAGAAGTAGACTACCTAATTTCATATGTATATGTTCTTCAATAATATACGTGTCCTAATATTTAGGACTGACAATAAAAACATCTGATTCAGTTTAGGAATTATATCTACAGCTTCAAAAGAATGTTACAATAAATCACTATAAACTACTTTATTCTAGATGCAACATACTTGCCTGTAATGTGAATGTAAATAACAAAAAATAACCTGTAAACACTTCATTATAATTGTATGAATAGTTCAATTGTTATTAAGTATTATACCATTAATATGATCAACATTCTGAAACCGTAAAGAAAGCAGCTTGTTTGCAAAGCAACATTTTTCAAAAATGCTTCAAGACCATAATCCTGAAGTTCAGTTTTCACTGTTCCCACAAATTCAGGAAAAAGTTAATAAGCCATGGTGTTGTGACACTAATATTTTTTTTTTCAGGTTAGTTCTTTTCAATGCATGTATCTCCTCTTAATCAGATTATATATATATATATATTTTTTTTTTCTCTCTCTCTCTCTTTCTCCACATACATACACACAAACATAAGTCCAAATGTCTTGGGAATCTAATTCTATATTCACCTCCTTGTAGATGTATTTTCTCTTGCTTTGATAAATAGACCTTACATGTATTTCCCCATGACCCAAATATAGTAGCATTGTAAAGCACATTTTCAATTTTATTGCATTATCATTAAGAGAATAAGTCAAAAGAAACCCATAAGTTATGTAGTTCTGAATCCACCCCTCTGCGTAAAATATTCTATCAGTACACCATCTGTGAATTGGTTCAGATACTTTATCTATTGTGTGAACTAATAATAAGAAGAAATGTAGTAGCATTTTTTTCCTTCTTGGCCAAGTTTGTTTCCTGGCTGAGCAAGCCTCATAACAGCTATAGTTTAAATATTATGACAGTCAGAAATTAAGTGGGCAAGGACTGCAGGGCATGGAAAAGAATGAGTATCAACTCGGGTGATTTATCTTAAAATCATGGCTAGCAGTAAGATGTCATGACAAATGTATATCAAGTAACTCCTGACAGACAGAGTAAATTCAGGTCTTCTCTTCTTATGGTGGGAGAAGAAAAAAAGCATGCATCTGATGCTACATGGAGTAAGTGGGTTGCAGTGCACTAAGAGCATCAATAACAGTTATTTCTGTCTAGTTACTTTCCAGCTGCTTAGCCCTAGGCTGCCCTGGTGCCTGGGGTTATTACGCCCCCAGGGCCAGGACTGGTATTTTCCCATGTGGAACATTGTGAGGATGCTGTCAGCCCATTCCTCCAGCCTGTTGAGGTCCCTCTGAGTGACATTACAACATGTCAGTCACTCTCGTTCATCCATACAGGCTTTCTGATACCTTTGTTTGATTTTCTACCCAGTAATATGGACCGATCTTGAGTGTTGAAGACGCAATTCTTGAAAATCAAACAGCTCCCCTGGACTCCCCTTTCCTCCAGGACTTCCTCTTCATATGATATTCTTTGTACAGGCCAAGGTCTGCTCTCCTGAAGTCCACAGTGGTGGTCCTGCTATTGGCCTTGTTCCCTCCTCTCAGGAATGTGAACTCCATCACCTCATCAGCCAATGCTACTCTCAGTCTTCACATCCCCAACCAGATCTTCACTGTCTGTAAAAGTCAAGTGTAGCAAATGGCTCCACACCAGATCCTCAATCACCTATGTTGGGCAGTTATTGTTGATGACCTCCAGAAACCTTCTAGATTGCCTGTGTCCTGCTGTGTTGCCCATCCAGCAGATATCGAGGTGGATAAAATTTCCTATGAGGACGAGGAGCTGCAAGCATGAGGCTTCTCCCAGTTGTCTGAAGACAGCCACATCTATTTTGTCTTCCTGATCAGGCAGTCTGCAGCAGACATCCACCAGAAAATCACCCATGTTGGTCTACCCTCTAATCCCAACCTGTAAATTCTTGCTGGCTCATTATCTATCCCTAAGCAGATGCACAGGCATTCCTGCTTCTTACTCACATAAACTGCAGCTATCCCTCACCTTCCCAGACTGTTCTTCCTGATTTATCATCCTAGTGTTGGGATCAGGAGTTCATCTGCTTATTCAAGTATATAATATAAGGTATGTATGTATGTGTATATATATACGATAAAAAATTACTACTTTATACCACACAAAAAGGTATTTTAAAAGATGTAAAACTTATAAAACTATTAGTAAACTTAATACATACAATGCAAACAACTATCTCCCATGAAAATAGCTCACAATTATTACAATCAAATCAGTAGTACTTACGTTGTGAATGCTTCATTTTGTTTTGCCCCCAGATAGTAGGAATAGAGATTAAACATGCCTATCATGAAAGCTACAAACACCATGATAAATATCACCATGAACTTGAAGATGTCTTTCACAGTTCTGCCAAGTGATATCTGCAGTGGTCCAAAGCTTTCATTGGCTGGCAAGATGTAGGCTATTCTGGAGAAACTTAATACTACTGCAATTGCGTACAGGCCTTCAGATATGATCTGTGGATCAGACGGATCCCAGTTTATTCTAGCTAAAAACAAAAGATGAGAATTTCTGTTAACATTTTGAAGTCCACTCTGGGTTGTTCACAGAAGTGCTGTCTTTGGGGGAGTGGTAATAATGAACCAAAGTCATTGTAAGTTAGAATTGAATTAAGTGGAGCTACACAAATCTGAAACAGTTGAAGTACAATCTGCATGTGTTTTCCTTTACTGTATGTTGCATCATGAATTTTGAGCTATTTCATTAGTAAAAAGGTATAAAACTGTGCTGCCTAAAAGTAAGGAGCTGTTAATTTTTACCCTTTTGAACTTAAAAAACACACAGAAAAACAGTGTCCTTCTTTGAGCGAAGTGCTTAGATATTCATTTGACTTCCTGGTGCCAAGTATAAATGCTCAAATAGTGCCAGCAGTTGTTGCCCACTACTTCCCAGTGCTCAGTAAATTTCTTACATGAAGATGCTGCCAGAAATTAAAGTGAAAGAAAGGAAGATATTTCACTAAGACTGACACAGAGGTGGGATACTAGTCCATCTCCTATGCTTGGGACTGGAGAAATGTTTTACCTTTTCACTAATGTTTTACTCCGTTCTTTTTACGCTTTCACCAGAAGTGTAATTTTTAATAACAAGAAACCATGAATGGCTCTGCTAATACTGATTAGATATCCACTGATTATAAAGGAAAAACAAGCTTCTAAAATGGTCTGCAATAGCACTGAAGTAAATTCCTGGGACTTGAATCACAACCTATTAGTGAATTTAAGTAAAATTCAGCTTATAGTGTTAAGTGATTAAAAAAAAAAAAAAAAGGCAAATTAAATTATAAATGTGATTTGTTTGAGCTATCTAAAATGAACTGTTTCAACCTGGGGATCTAAAATCAAGTGCCGTCCATAACTCCATAACTGTGGGAACAGTAATGCTTCTCTTGTTTTTCTATTTACTCCATCTCATAGTGAAATGGTAATGGTTCTTTCCAGGTATATACCAAACACCCATTTCCATCATCTTTTCTATTATCATTTCTACCAATTTCTTCTTTTGAAGCTAATCCACTTAGGTAAATTGCTTGAATGTCATTTGGATCACTGAGTGAGTGAGTTATTGCTGTTTCATAGGGAACATATTCAACTGAAAAGGGGGCACATTCAGGTTTGAACCTCTACTCAGAGAAATCTTTATTGAACAATAGAAGGAGAAACCCAAAGTTATACCCTTCGGGATGCTACCTAGCTGGAGGTTATGGCATTCTCCCATGAGATGAGAGGCTTAAGTTCAATTCACAATTGTGCTTCAGGCAAAGAGAACAGGTCAACCTGGAATGGCTTTCCTACTTCCTGAGAGTGTTGTCATCTGTGTTTATTCTACTGTAAATGCCATAAAATAAAATAAATAATTTATACTGCAATGAAGGCAGCCACTGGCCTTTTGTAAAAATACTATTTTGAGCTGTTAACTAACAAATAATCTTTTAATACAAGTCAGTTATTTGTACAGCTTTATATTGTATCCATACACAGTGATGTTGAGCAACAATGCTTCAGAATGTTCTTCTTAAGTAAGAAAATGTTAGTCTTCAAGGAATTTACTGCCATAGCAGTATTCATGTGTCATGACATCATAATGAGTGATTCTGGTTTTAGGCATAACAAGGCTCAGTTAGCACAATCATTGTCTTGCTAGCAACTGTGCTTTTCTTGTAGGTATGTGCATATTCTTTTGTTTACTGAAACGCTACACTCTATATTCAAATGAGAAAATGTCTGTATGGCAAAATACTGTGCCTTTTTTCTATAAGCAGACATAGCTGTGTTAGCTTTACCTCAGATTTCATGGATAACTAGACGCAAAGACAGCAGATGTTTCAGTATGGGTTAGTAGTCAGATGTCTTTCAGGTCTCCAGATGAGCTGTATTATATTTGCTAGCCTATGACAAAACCTATGACATTAAATATTAACTATTAATATTATCCATGCTAGTATTACCATACAAAGATGTTCTCCAAGCAGGCTTCAGTGTACATGCATACACATGAAAGCTTCTACTCACTTCTCATATATGACAAGCAGTTTATTAACATGTTTATCTCTTACTGACACAGAAAATGGATTGAGAAATACTAAAATAATATAATAGAGTCTATGAGCAAAGATTTTGGCTGTAGTGAAAGACATGTTGGTTTTGTTGGCAAAGAAGGTTTAAGAAGTTTCTGCATCTCATTGCTTAGTTCTTCCCCTGCGTTACCATACATCACATTTTCAGTTGTGCCAACACAAATGTTTGCAGGATAGCATTGTGTGACTGAACAGCTTAAATGACCTGGATTAAAATAATCATAGAATCAAATAATCAAATCAAATCATCAAATCAGCTAGGTTGGAAAAGACCTCTAAACCATTAACCTAGCACTGACAAACCTACCACTAAACCATTCCCTAAGCATCCCATCTACACATTTTTTGAACACCTCCAGCAATGGTGACTCATCTATTTCCCTGGGCAGCCTGTTCCAATGTTTCATAACCCTTTCAGTGAATAAACATTTCCTAATGTCCAACCTAAACCACCTCTGGCACAACTTGAGGCCATTTTCTCTTGTGCTATCGCTTATTGCTTGGGCAAGGAGACAAACTCCCACTCCACTACAGCTTCTTTTGAGGTAGTTTTAGAGAGTGATGAAGTCTCCCTGAGCATCCTTTTCTCCAGGCTAAACAACCCCAATTCCCTCAGCTGCTCCTCATAGGACTTGTTCTCTAGACCCTTCGTCAGCTTCATTGCCCTCCTCTGGACACGTTCCAGCACCTCCAGCTCCTTCTTGTAGTAAGGAGCCCAAACCCAAACACAGTACTCAATGTGTGGCTTCACCAGGGCTGAGTACAGAGGGAGAATCACTTCCCTAGTCCTGGTGACTGCTTGATTTCTGATACAAGCCAGGATGCTGTTGGCCTTCTGGGCCACCCAAATACAGACCTGGCTCATATTCATCTGGCTCTTAACCAATACCCTCAGATTCCTTTCCACCGAGCAGCTTTCCAGCCACTCATCTCCCAGCCTGTAGTGTTGTATGTGGTTGTTGTGCCCCAGGTGCAGGACCTGGCACTTTGCCTTGTTGAAGTTCATAGAGCTGGCCTTGGCCTATCAGTCCAGCCTATCCAGATCCCTCTGTAGAGCCTTCCTGCACCCAAGCAGTTCAACACTTTCACCCAGCTTGGTGTCATCTACAAAGTTACTGAGGGTGCACTCAATCCCCTCATCCAGATCACCAATAAAGATATTAAAGAGAATCTTTATGGGTGGGGTGATGACAGTGGGGCTATTTTGAACTTAAGTTGATTTTAGTGCCTGATGCCCAGAATAATCCCCAAAGAGACGTATGAGCATAGCCAAAGGAACTGTGAACAAGTAGTAGAGATGAGAAAGAAAAGCAGGGATGGGAATTTCTTTAACAATTACATTGTGGAACTAATGTACTAATCACAGAAAATCAACTCTTGGCCCAAGAAATACATTCAAACCATGTACAATCAACTCACCCAAGGTGTAGTATTTTATGTTGGGCTCCAGTGTTGGACTTGACAGGTCTTTCATATTTGCATCAACCAAGTTCTGGGCTCTGGACGCATGCCAAAATGCCATAAACCTTGCTATGAATGATGCTGCAAAAATTGCTAACATGCCAAAATCAAGCATATTCCATAATTCAAAAAGGTATTCCTTTGGACCTTGAGACCAAATTTCTTTACATTCAGACCATATCATGCCTGTGAAAGAAAAAAAAAAAAAAGCAAAAAAAAAAAAAAGCAGCATGTTTGTTTAGCTTCATGTTCATTTTATATGATACTTTATAATGTTTAGATTATGCTCTTGATTTCAGTCAAACTCAAAACCATTTTGCTCTTTGGGACTTTGAACACACACTAAAATCCTTGAACTTGTTAATTAATGTATATATATATATAACATATATATATATGTCACTACTTCTACATCATATGAGTAATCATAACAATCTTTTATACTGTTTTTGCCTGTTCAACTCCAAAAGATTTCAAAGAAAGAATGGGTAGTGAGTATTCCCATCTGTTAAAAACACAGAATGAGACTGAAAGAGGAGTAATGGCATGAATGTATTGCAGTAGCAGAACTGATAGCAGAAGTCACATTTTCCCATTTGCAGAGGACCCTGAGTATAGTCTGTATGATAAACAAGTGTGCAAGTAGGAATCAGACCCAATACTTTGTCAACAGGGCAAAGGTATCTGTTTCATTCCTAATTAATAATATTAATTATTAAATAGAAAATAAAAATAGTAAGATCTAGGAATGCAGTATCATTTATGGCATCTTTTTTATTGAGCAAATCCTTTCCCTTTTCAAGATAAAATGTATTTAATCATGCACTAAATTTCTTGAATTCTTAAGAGAGCTAATAAGAGAGAAGCAAATTGTAATGTCACCATTTTTTGTACTTATCGAACCATCTGAAAGATCTTTTCATCACTTCTCAGATAAGAACAATTATAATGTTAATTACAATAATTAAATTCCATACTATATCTGTATGCACTGAATTAATTTTTCTTAAATCATTTCCTGCTTCTGCATGACACTGAAATAAATAAGAATAAATAAATAAGAATAGCTTAAATTAGCAAACTATACATTTAAATTGGAAAAATATTGTTTAGTCCCTTATTATCAGGTCATTCATTAATATTTATAGAAGATTTGGAAATCTAAGTATCATTATTCCCACAATACACAATTATATTCATTTATACAGCTACCTGATGAAATAAATAACAATTGTCAATGTCTTTCAAAGCTGTATGATTCAGTTGATGTGCAAATGTCTCCAATTAAAAAATAGCTCATAAAAGTAAAAATTTTTAAATTCATAAGCTGGAAGCAGATTCCTTAGCTTGAATGTAACTCTCATATTTACTGACTTAACTAACATCCGAAACCCAGGTCCTTAAAATATTTGGGAATCTAAACCTCACTGAAATAAATGGAATTAGACTTGCAAATAGGAATCATACAGATAAGATATATTTGAGGGTCTGTGCTCAAGTGGAGTAAGATTTAGTTACTGCATTGAATGGGTCATACCAAACTACTATTCATAGCATTCACTTCATCCCTATGCTGGGATGGAAAAATCCACAGCTGAATACTGAGGGATCTATATGCTGCTTCTCTTTTGTCAAGCAACAACACATTAAGCTATAAACCACTAATTCTGAAGAAATATTTGCAAAGTAAGAAAATCTTATCAGAAAGAGACAACTGAATAAAAAAACCTTGGCCCATGATATAGAAATCCTTCCCCTTGAGAGCTGATACTCAGCCTGACTCAAAAACAAAAACAAAAACAAAAACAAAAACAAAAACAAGTAGATAATTTCCTTTGACATTCATAAAATTGCATTTGTTCATATTTGGATGATGAAGATTTCACCAACGTCCTTAACCTGCATATTTGTGATTGTGATTAACCCGAATATTTGTGACTAATCTGAATGTGTGTAATGAAGCACATGAGAAGGCCTGCTGACATCCAGTAAGAAACACGAGGCCAATGTGGGAATGCAGCTGGTTGAATAAATTCCCTTTGATGCAATTTTTACATGTAACTTTAATAGCAAAGGACTAAATTCGGTCCAGCTTCATTGAAATCATAGTAAGACAATTTTAAGCAAAAACTAATATTTACCTATTACCCAAGAAATAATGAGCATCTCCATCCAGGAGAAACAGGATGTTTTCATCCTAAATAGTTGTTTGACATTGCCTGTTGTTTCATTAGGTCGGAGTTTGGTGCCATCAAATCTGTCAGCTGCATTCATGACAAGCAGACCAAGAAAAATGGTGAAAGAAGCTGCATGGGCTACAAACTTCATAAATGGTCCACGCATTATCCTCCCCAGCTGCAACAGAGGTTATAAAACAAAAAGATATTGCATCGCCTTCTTCCAAAATAAGAATGTATAAAAAGAACAGGAACACAGAGAAATGTATGTTTCAATAATACAAAGGAACAAAGTCTTGGAAAAAAATTGTACTATGATGCCATACTGATAACCACATTTAAAAGTTTCTGCTTATTTCCCGTTTTCAAAGGGATAATTTTGATTCTCAGTTTCACCATATATGTATTTTTAACTCAGTGTTTTGAAACAATTCTATAATTCTTTTGGGGCATTTTTATGCCTATTATGGATAATCAAGAGAAATATTTATTATAGTTGTTAAATATCTTCCAAATTTACTTTTCAGTGATCTTTATGAGGCAGAAAAGAAAATGGGATTTTGACACTTACTAAAGGCATTGAATTATCATCAGGAGTACATTATAACTAAAGAATTCTGTTTCCTGACTGACATGATACTGTTTAGCACAGTTATTTTGCAGTTTTTCCAGCTTACTCCCTTTTTAAAAAAATGTCATTAGGCCTCAGGAGGGTATGTTTATAGTTCTGTAGTGTCTTAATTTCCTTCCCCACTCCTTTAATGGAAACATCCTTAACCTTGTGATGACTATGCATGGCTTCAAAACAGTTTAGCATGACACTTAAAAAAACTAAAAGTTCCATAGAAGTTCACACTAGGCTGAACTTTTAGCAGTTATTTACTATAGGGGATAGCTTAAGAGTGCCGGTATTAATAGCAAAAGTCTTAGCTAGTTCACTGAGTTGGCAGCTGTAGAAAAATACTCTTATAGCATCTTGACAAAAATTTTATGGAAAAAATTGAAAGCAAGTGTCACAGATCCCAGGTGAAATATATGACTATTTGTGGTCTGGAAAAAAGGAGGGAAGACAGAAAGATGAATTATTGCCATAAGCATTTTTGCTACACTTGTTTCAATATCAAAATCAGATTTATGCCAACTTTACAATCAGCTTTTACAGAAACAAAGAATAAGAGGATGCAATGGTAAGGTCTCAGGCACAGAAAACATTAAGAAAATTAGACAAATATAAAAAGAAGGTACTCTTAAAGGAACACTGTCAAGGTTAGCAGGCACAACATTTGATCTTCTTTCTCCTCTATATATTATTCTGCAAATCCATGTCATTCATTGTTTCTCATTGTTTTCTGAGACAATCTTCAACAACCAATTATTTTGTGTTAACTACAAAAAAGAGCAGATATTTGTCATGGGAAAATATTTTGTTTCAGTCTAGCAAGGAACAGTCATAAACAACATGGAATAAAGCAGAGTTGGAAGATAAAGTACCTTGACAGTGTCCTTTTAAATGCACTAAGCTTGTGTTCACAAACGAAGATGGGTTAGGAGACAGATGCCAGAAAGAGTCATAGCCAGGAAAAAAGAAAAAATATTGAGGGAAGTAGTGTTAATATACCTGTTGATCGTAAACTGAACTCCTAGATCCCCACCCCTTCCAAAAACAAAAAATAGCAAAATAATGTAGTAAAATACTCCCTGGAGGCAGAACTGACCACACCTGACTGATCACACAAATTCTGGAAGTTACTAGGACATTGGTACACGTAAGTGATCCAAGAAAATCTTGAAATGGCACTTTTTAAATCCTGAATCTCTTTATGCAGGGGACATAGGTCAGAAAATAGGACTCTGAGCAAGAAAATGTAAAACACTGCATGATCTTTCGGGATGTTGAGACTTTTCTATAAGCTAGAGTCCTTCTTTAATAGACTTTCACTTAGCAGTTTGACATAATAAATTCCTTCCCATTGCAGAGACCAAGGACATGGTGTTCTAAATGCTCTCTTTCTGTACCTTAAGTGCTTTTGATGGTTTCTGATCCTTTGTACTATAGTTTAGACACACTTTTATATATTGATTTTGGTTTAGGTTGCCCTGTGTGAAACCAGGAGTTGAACTCAATGATCCTCATGGGCCCCTTCCAGCTCAGGACATTCTAAGATTCTATGATTCTAGGACAAGATATGGTTAGTTATATTGCATATACCCCATACATAAGGTCATCTAAAGTGTCTGAGGACTTTAGTCAGTGATTAATGTTAGTCCTTCCATGTGAATCTGCAGAAACAGTCTGTATCATAACATTATAGAGTATGGCACTGATATAGAGAAGATAAAATAGGTCTCTGGGTAGCACATCTGTCACAAAGGAAAAAAGCCTGGTAACAAAAAGGGATAATGCATATACTTTTTAGGGGGAACATTTTCCAAGCTCCTCATGTACTGGACATAACACTAAATTTCTTTTCTTCCACTGCAGTGAAATAGAATATGTACAACCCTCAGAACATTCTAGAAACACATAGGGACTGATGTTACTTTTTCAGAAATCCCAACACCAATGGGATGGGAACAGAAAAAGAAGACTGAATTTCAAATTCAGATCCCCATCTTGACCAGAGGTTGACTGAATTATGCATAAATTCATAAAATTATTAATATAAATTCTATTATTAATTATAACTGAAGAGCTCAGACTTTATAAAGATTCTTGTACAAAAGTGAAAATAATATTTCATCTTTCAAAATGTCATGCAACTAAATAGTATTTGAGAAGGTTTGGGTTAATTATGTCTGTAGTTAAACTAAACTACCAGACAGAAAATCAGAGCAAATAGTTCACAAAACTTTTGAAGTGCCTCTAAGTGGATCACCAGCTAAGCTGAGTGGATCACTCACTAAGAGGACATTTGTTGTTCAGAATCTAACATGGGTGAATTCCTGCCAAATCAACAGGCCTCTGTCCACAGCTTTCTCTGAAATTTCTTCCAGATGTGAAACTCCCAATATGCGCGTCAAGCTCAAAGTAAGTTTTTGTTTTGTTTTGTTTTGTGCTTTTTTTCCTAGAAGGAAAAGTGTATAGCTGCACAAGTAACTGTCTGAGATATTGTAACTGTTACAAAGACAATAAGGCTGCACCTTTTTTTTTGCCTTTCTCAAAAATGGCATGAGAATTTAAAGAAAAGTATCAGAATAACTTCAATGCCAGTTGTTATTTTCACCATAAATACTGTCTTCTCTTCCTGCTGTTACTGAGACCTACAGTTCCATATCTGGAAAAAATATGGGTAATTTATCTCGGTAGGAAAAAGAAATTATAAAATTCCATCAGTTCATACACAGAATGAACTCCATAGATAGGTAGTGTTATAGATATAGATAATGTTCTGTATTGGAGCAATCCTATGGCAATCCTATGACATTTTTGTCCTAAAAAAAAAAAAAAAAAAAAAAAAGGAAACAGATTTTGAAGTATGAGTGAAGTAAAAGAAAAGAAATTGCAACTGCTTAAAAAGATGGATTGAATTTTATATTTGCAGAATATAATGAAACATCCAACATATAGATCACAGGATGAGATGATTGAAAAGGAACAGATGAAGTGAAATGTTAAAGGATGTTGTCCCTTGAAACTTGACTTTGAAAAGCTACTTTGAAATAGCTTTTCTAGAATGTATGATTGTTCAAAATGACTTTAAGATCCAATAAATCATTAAAAAAGGGAAATGACAAATAGACAAGTCACTGCTATAGCTGAAAAACAATTACTAAAGTGTTGAATCTCAGGGTGCATTTTCAGACAAAAACATTCATAAAAATCCTAGTCACTATATAGAAAATTGAAAATAATATAACTGATTTTTATTGTTTGTACTGAAAGAAATGAAAAATACAGCAAAACAGAAAAGACCCACCTTTTCCCTCTCACAGAACATTAAAAAAAAAAAAGAAAAAAGACTTCAATCCTCTCTGAAACTTCCTCTATCCCTGGAATCATATGTGCAATGGATTCAGCCTGCTAAAATCATAGATATATTGTGCTCTGTAAGTGTACTGGGTCTGGCTGGAATGTTAACTTTCCCGGCAGCAGCCCATACAGTGCCGTACTCTGTACTTGTAGCTGGAACAGCAGTGTTATCACACCAGTGTTGTGTCTACTGCTGAGCAGCAGTGGCACAGCATTGGGCCTTTCTCTAACCCTCCTAGGGGGTGGGCAAAAAGTGAGGAGAGAAACATCACTAGGGCAGCTGACCTAAACCAACCAAAGGGATATTCCATACCATGTGATATCACACTCAGCAATAAAAGGTGGAAACAGGAAGAAGAGGGGTGGAGTGGGCTCTCGTTGAGAAAACGTCGGTCCTCCTCTCGAACACCGGCTGCGTGCGTTGAGGCCTTGCTTCAAGAACGTGGTCAATCATCGCTCATTTGTGGGAAGTAGAGAGTAATTTCTTTCCTCTGCACTTCCATATAGCCTTCATTTATTTTGTTTGTTTTCCTCCCTTCTTTTTATTTTTCCTTTTCCCCTCCCTTTTCCCCTTTCCCTTTTTATTTCCCCTTAGTTAAATTGTTTAGTTCATGGTAGTCTTTATTTAATTATTATAATTATTTCCCTTTAATTAAATTATCCTTATCTCAACCCGTGAGTTGTTCTTTGCTTTACTTCTCCCCCTCCTCATCTAAAGGAGGGGGAGTGAGAGAGCGGTTGTGGGGTTTAGCTGCCCAGCACGGTAAAACCACCACACTGTAAGATCCTTATAAGATCCATTTGTTCCTTCTAATATACTCTCAAAGGAAAACTTCCATCAGTGTCCATTTGCAATGGATAGTGGCTAACCAACTAAAACAGAGTTTCAACACAAAGTTTGGAGAGATTAGAGACTGTAAACTGTCCACAGTGGAAAGGCTTTCCACAGTCTATATGTCACCCAAAGAGATAAAGTGGTAGTATCCAAATCCAAACAACATCATGTTATAAATGGATGCAAGGGAGGCTGCGTGGCTGCTTTAAAAACCTAATGGAATACAATGAGCCACAGCACTGTCTTGACAAACCAACACAATCCACCTTGACTAGGAAACCAATGATGATTGTGCTAATTTCTGGCTTCATGATCTTGTGACCTTTATCTACTCATTTTCCATAATCAAAAATAAAATTGCCTTTGAGGTAATTAGAGTCAACCCATAGCCAACGGGTTGACAATAGTCAACCCATTAGTCTATCTCTGAAAAATGGAAAATGAGGATTAGTAGTCAGCACTTGACTACTAATGCAGCAACTAATGAAGAATAGTTTGACTCATTGTTTCTACAGTTTCTACAAGATGACTCCTGTTCAGCTACGGTAACTTAACTTAATATACTTTGCATTTAACACAATACAGTTACCTGTCATAATTACAATTATCAGAACATATAATACTGCAGCCATTCTGTTCTAACCCAGCTTTAAAATAACACATTTCTGAAGCACCATCTGAGCACACCAGTAATTTATACATATACCCATGCTTCATCTGCCAGCCAGGAATCTACATGGAAATGTTATAAATATTAATAAATGGCCATTACAAGATTTCGTCAACTGACCTTACTGCAAGGAGCAATCCAGTAAGCCATTGAAAGGAAGGGCAGTCCTACTGCAACAGCGAGAACAACTAGAAACTTCACTGCCATGGTCTGCTGCCGCAAACCTGACAAATTCTCATACCAGATTGAGAGAAGTTGTTGCTGGCAGTTGGGATGTGCTACAAACTGTAATAGAGAAAAGAAGCACAACAGAATATTACTATTAGAATACCTTTTATTAAAATAGTAGCCATGTGCAATGTGTTTGGACTGTGGGACTAGAAAAAACTCAGCTTATATTCAAAGGAGCATTAACAGGAGTATAAGAAAAAAGTTTTTTGATGAGTGTAATCTCCCAGCAATGCGCTTGTTGCTATTAGCAACAATAAATACATTAACTTAAAAAAAGGGGTCCATCACGAACTAATTTCCTTCTAAGTGTAATTATCCATCAACTTTATCTGTGCAAACTCCACTTGCTTCCTACATCTCTGATTTTCATGTTGCTACCTCAGAAATTCCAAAACTTTAAGTCTTTCTGTTTTGCAAATGATGCTATACAGCGTTCAGTTATGAAAGAAAAAATACACCATATTTTCACATGCCATGTTGGAAAATATCACTTTTTCAGCTGACATAAGAATACCACTGTCACTTCTGCAGGAAATCAAGGAAGGGCTATTTGTAACTTGGTTATGGAATCTTTTAGACGTATACTGCAAAACTGAAAAGTTGGACTTGCAGCCCTCTTTTCTGTCAAAACTTCTGGAGAGTATAAGAAGCATCTTAAAATGGTAGTATTAATAAATGGTGGATTCTTCTGTGCATTAAAGTTTAAGTCTCAACATGGAAACACAATTAAAAGTTTAAATGAATCCAGTAGATTTTTCAGGAATAGTTCTCTTTGTTCTCTTTTATGTGACTGGCTGAAGGTGCAAGAAATGTCATCTAACAGGCAATGGAAAATGTTGAGAGCAAGTTCCCATTCAAGGCAGGATAAAGACTCAAACACTGTGAAGGACATGTTCAATGTTGTACGTTCCTTTTGAAAGTTTTTTTAGCTCTCTTTAGTGAACTTTGCTTTCCAAATGTTTTCCATGTTTGTGTTCATTTGCTGGTAGGTGCTCCTCAGTCAAAAAGGTTTTCTTCTTTTCTTTCATTCATGAACACTGTAAATATTGCTCACATATCAATTTTTAAGGTTTGACCCAGAGATGTGAACTCCATTTCCATAAAAAATTTGAAGCTCTTCCTGTACAAACTAGATCTGTATATTCAGTCCATACTGGATCTTTATGCATTCTGCTTCCATTTCTATTTTTTCATTAAAATAAGCAATTGATCATTTTCACTGTATTGATCTGATTTGTTTCATTATGTAGAAATTTTATCAAAGATCTTTCTGCTCTGAGATCAGACAGCCCTACTTCAGGGTAACCTGCTTTCTAAGCATGTTCCTGAACTAAATCCTCGTGTCCCTCATTTGCACAAACTTCATCAAATAATTTCTCACATATATACATAATCTGGAACTTATCAACCTATATTATCCAAGAGAAGCTTCTGGGTAATTCAAGAGTCTGGGTGTAGCTACTAACTCAGCTTGATCCTATTCAATGAGTACATTTCAAATGCAGACCAAAGACTTAAATTGGCAATGGAAATGGAAAGTCAGCCAAAGAAGTGATGTCATGTTTTCAACACTGCCTGGTGCCTAGAGCCCACTGTAGTACTTTTACTCCTAGATTGTGTCTCCAATTATCCATACAGAAAAATATACATTTTCTGTGACACACATAGTTTCATTAAGTTCTCTCAATTTTCTAAGTAAGTCATAACAGCCTGACAAAAAATGGGTATCAATAGCACAAGACTGCTGTGCTATCATCTGTTTTTTATTAAATCTTATACTTTCCCAGGCTTCAGAATTAGTACAAATTTCTTCCACCTTTTTATTTTTTTTTTAAGTACACTAAAACTAAAACCAAGTAAATACCTAAAAAATTTGCATACAGCTAGTATTTTCTTAGAACCATTAAGTTGCATACTCACTGTGGCCAGTATCCACCCTGCATATCCATTTCTTTTTCATACTGCAAGCTATTTGGGGTGAGTATTCTTTTGTTTGTAAAATACACTTGATAGAAGGGCCGAAATGTTCATTCAAATGTCAAAAGCTACCGTACCATAAACATTCAATAATCCCATGATTTCATGCCATCAACATAATTGCTTACTTTTTTTACTTCATACTTAATGGCAAGTTTTAAGCGGCTAAGGCTGGGGCGACCATGTTCTCCATTATTATGGCTCATCTCTACATCACCATTCAAAATAGCTTCCACTTCTTCTGTATTTCTGCACAAATCAAGGAGTCCAACTACAAAATCTTTGCATTGCATAGACAATTTCTTGTAATCATTCTGGAAAAGAAAGGAAGAAAGAAAGTGAATTGATGTTTAGAACAAACAGAGAAATACTTCTGCATTCCAGTTATACATTTGTTGAGTATCAATAGTTTTTTTGCATTTTGTTTTGCTTTCTTGTCGTAGGTTAACAGCACTTTTCTATCCAGCATTTACTTCCCCTGAATGTTCACAAAGATTAGGATACATCTCATCTTGGTCATTTAGACCATCAAGTTTTATATCTAGGTTACTTCTCAAGACTTACTTTATAGCCAATCAAAACTTTAATGAAACTTTTAGAAATACTGTATTTTAATGACTATTTCAGACTTTGGTGAGTCGGCCAAAATGTTGCCCTGTAATGGCAAGTTCAGTTGGTTATTGGTTTAACTACCTGTTATTTTTCTCAGTCACTGATTACCAAATCCGTCACTGTAAACCACAATTCATTAACCACTACTTGCTCGCAGCTGTGTTTGGGTCACAAAAGTTAAATTAGGTAGATAGGTAGACAGATGCATACAGATATAGATGTAAATCTAAAGCTAAATAATGTGTATAGACTTATTACCCCCTGCTTAGTTCTTTTGAGAGATATTCTTATTCATATGTCACAATCTTCTGATGTTTTTAATTTTTAATAATTTTAATAATTTTAATTGACTAATTTTTACTAATTTTTAATAAGTCTTAAAAAGACGTAATTACTGTACATTTTTTCCCAAACAAAAGAATGAAGCAAAAAACAACAACAACAAAAGTCATACAGAAGTGCTCATGCAGTCTCTAGTTTCATGTTCAAAGTTGCCTTCTACAAACACTGTTACTACAGTGGAACATTTCTCCCTCTTCTGGTCTGTTTTTCATAGCATTCTCTCTTCTACCATTCTTTTTAAAATACTTCCTTATACTAACTGCCAACTAATGCACAGCCAGGAATACAAACCATTATCTGTAGTATGCAGGATATCCTAATTTATTTGCTGAGAGTGTAATTCATATATATTTGTTCTTTATTAAACATAACATACCAGGAGTTTATTACTTGTATATATTAAAGGATTGCATCTGAGTTTTACATTTCACTTCACTTATATGGATGCAAATATTCATAGATGCATACACATACCACTATAGGACTCCATAAGTGTTTGTGATTTATATGTTTAATAATGTAATGTAAGCAAGATAGCTCAGATTTGTCAGAGAATTTTGCATTTCTCTGCAGAGAAGACAGAAACTAAATAATAAAATTAACTTTTTCACGACATGTTGTATATTTTACTGTTGTATTATTTGTTTTCTCTCTATTCAAATGAATAACTATAGAGATTAACCAAAATCCCAACGTCTTGGCAGTTTAGAAAGACGCTTCTTGAGAGTAATATATCACCTTCTGTTTGGCTTTCATTTTTGTACCAGTGGCTAAGGTAAAACTTACTATTCAATCATTTTAATACTGAAATGTTCTCAGAGTTAGAGGAAAAGCAGCTTTTTGACATTCCCAGGCAAAGGAAAAACAAAGAATCAACCTATGTACGTATGTACCTTTTTAGGTACAATGAACAGTTCTAGGCTGATAAATATATGTGATAAATATATGTGCATACACAGCCACACTGGTGACTGAGACATGACATTTTGGATTTTGAGGATTTTCAAAACAGTATGTGAGGAGACCATTACCCCATGGTGGACACCAATGTCTTTGGCCATTTTCCAAACAAAATTCTTTATTCTAATGAAGAATATATATTTTTTTCTGTGTCCCTTGTTTCCTCAGTGCACAAAAATGTGTAGTAACAGCTGAAATGGTTAATTGCAATACATGCTTCTCACCGTCTCCCTGTCTCAGTCACAGATGCACAGTCACTTCCCCTCCAGTTCTCCTGTCTCTTACCATTAATGTGAACCAAGAGAAAATGGTAATTTGTTTGGCTTAACTCACTTTCTAAAATAGCCAACAGCACATTGAGAATTCCACAAGTTTGTGTTTTTGTTTTTGTCTTTTTACTGCAAATCATAAACAATGAATTAAAAAAGCAGCCCTACAAGACTTAAAAAGGCAGTTTGCAATGAATTTACATTTAGAGGCTCAAAAGAATCAGCCCTTAATTCTGCAAGCAGGTAGGTGTGTGCTTTATTTTATGTGTGACAAAGTTGGTTCCAGGCTTCTCTGAAGTTCAGGAAAATCTCCGCTTTGCCAAATGTTGGCAAGCCAAGGTTGAGGGATCAGCATCCCAGGCTGCTCCCACCCTGCAAAAGGAGGGTGAAGATTTGGGGTAAGCACTCTGGAGAAGGATGAACAGGACCCTGGTGACAGAGGAATGACAGGAGGGATGGGGATGGCAGTGGACGTTGTGTCCAGCAGTGTCACCTGTCCTTCCTGGCAGTCTGTCCTGGTGGTCTGGGTAGGAAAGCAGAGGCCACTGGGCTGACCACATCCTGGGCCAGCCGTTTGCCTCACCTCTGACCCCATGAGCAGGACAGCAGTGTTGGCACCACCACAACTGATCCTCCCAGAAGAAAGGAGCCCTCTCTACGCTGCCTCCTGTGAAAAGCCACTGGCTCCTGGTGGATTTAGGATTTACCAGTGCCTTGGTAGGGACCCCCCAAAAGTGGGTCCTAAATGTTGGACCTAGGCATCTAAGTAGGTAGAGAAACATATTATCCCCCTTACAAATGAAGCCTTTACCCCTTCCATGTCTCAGGTGTTCATCTCTAAAAGGTGATGATAACCTTTCTCTAAAAGAGCAATGAATACCCACAATCAAGACTTGGGACCCTAATTCTGTAACAAGGGTTAACTGAAAACAAACAGAAAATCGGGCTTTGAGTTGATAGTTTGGATTTTGATTCTCATCAGGAAAGAAAACTTAAAAGACTTTATTGGGGTATTAATTTACACCAAACAGCAACGCATCTACATTTATTGAAAAAAAAAATATTTTTCCACTCCATCATATTATATAATAAAACAGTGTGTTGCCATTATAGCTGCAGAGAACTCTGCATTCAATGCAAATCTTATCCTTTTTGAACAGCGCTGGGCCACAGCTGTCCCTCTCAAAACTCCAGGCCATATCTCTGCAGGACAACATTTGTCAGATATCATCTTCATACTTATGGACAGAGCAGAGATATTAGCTCTAGGGTGGGCAAAGAATTTAGATGAAAGAAAATACAAACACAATACTCCAAATAAGGATTCATATGCTATCAAACCTCATAAAGCTGCTCACTTAGCTATGTTGTACAAAGTTAAATTAAATGGCTTTCAGAAAATCTTGAAGATTTCAAAATTTCTCGGGAAGCCTACATTAACTGTGTGCTTGGTACAGAAATACTACACACAACAGTCCAGTTACTCTTTCTTCAGCAGTCATGCTCTACTTTTTTCTGTATTTATCCATAATAAAGAATTATCCTCCAAAACACTTATAAGGACAATTCCTACAGATGTCTGAAGCAAAGAAAGGAGCTTGTTCCAGAGAATAGTGCTTTCTGCTGAGTATGGGATTTGAAATTGGGTCTAAATCATAGTTTCATGGTTAGTGTTATCTCAAATAATACTCCATCAGCACTGAAAAATAGGTGAATTTTAAAACAGTATATTGCCAGTAAACTCAATTTTCATTTAGAAATGTTTTAGAATATTTCAAATGGCTCAGGTAAACCCTAGGTGGAGCTAAAGATTTACCATGTCCAGCTAATCCATGCACAGAAGACATACTTACTTAGATTACACTAACATGTGTAACACATTTTAACCAAATCCACATTTTTATTCATAATCTACACTCCGAACAACTGTAGCCAACTCCTGAAGAAAGTAAGGGTAACAATTTTATAGATAAATTGCTGGGATATAAGCAGTGATACGAGCTGACAGGATCACAGACAAGCCCAGACAGAATAGATGATGGTGTCCATTTCCTGCAGCTTTGTAAACACAACCTTTGTACTGTCTGCATTGAACCTAAGCCAGGTAGTTTGCAGTCAAGCCCCAAGGTTGTGTAGATATTGTAAATGTTACTACTTACATACAGTGTAAATGTTAACACTTTTCATTGCACATACATGTATAAATATATTCCCCTGTCTTTAATGTTTGTCCAGAATGGCCTTATCATTTTAGTACTTACAAAAATGTTCCTGAAAGACCTTACGTCACCAGCTGCCTGCTCCTGGTTAAACCTTAAATTAACAGAGACTTAAACTTCTGTGTTGCCTTGTGCTCTTGCTCCTCACTGTTCCTATTCCTTTCACCCTACCCTAAAGCACGTGTGTGTCCCCAGCAGAGCTTGGCTGACTTATGCTCAGCAATATGGAGCTGCTCTGCCTCTTGTCCAGCCTCTTGCTTCTGCTGAGTGACAGTACCTCAAAATCTCATTTGCAATTCTTCACACAATATTATCCTGTAAGCAGTAGACAACAGCAACAAAAGAGGAACTTTTTTTAAAGGTCACTTGGGGTTGAGCCAGGTCACACAGTATAAGGTCCTCCTCATGGAACAGCAGTGCAGGCTGCAGAAGCCTGTTGTCTGAACCAGTCCATCTTTTCTCACACCTGTGCTGCATTTCCTGGCCCTGGTGGCACCAGGGACAAACACTGTGCCCCCTGTTCACCCCATCAGTTCTGTACTGCAGCACGCATCTGAAGAACAATTCTTGCTGACAGTTCCAGATGATGATTTTATTTAACAATCTTAACTTGTGTCACTCCAACTGTGGTAAACGGAGCTATACGGTCCCTACAAATCAGACATGCCATTGATCTCAACATAGCTGTGAACTTAACAGGCTGCATTTATGGTGTATAAAAATGTTTTTCTCTTCTGTTCTAAATTTACTCCCCTTTAAGTTAATCAAGTCCTTTTGTTCATATCTTCAGCAGCTGCTAAAGCAAAAGAAACAAGAGTATGTGGTTTAAATACTTTTCTCTAAACTGTACATGCAAGCACTGGATAAAACCTCTGTCCCAAGGTCCTAACGATTTCTGCCAGGGACTCCATGGGGCAGACTTCTATCCTCTGCATTAAGCTGAAATGTTTTTTCCAGACATTGGTCTTATTGATATAAAATAAAAATTCTCCCCTGTTCCTATCCAGCAGTTTAACTCTTGTTTTTTAGATCCCCTTGCACATTCCACCTCCTTTTTTTCCCTCTTAAAGAAAGATTTCAGCTTCCTGTATATGGATTGGTGCCACAAAGATACAGTGCAAGCATGAGTTAGGAGCAACTAATTCAGATTTGAAGCATCTCAGCTCAAGTCAGCTAAGCAAAGACAGGTTCATGACCTTGAGAACTGTGCTTAAAAGCCGTGTTTAAAAGATTAACATTAAATATTGATCAAGACAACTTCACACTCTTCCTAACACAACATAAGAAATGATTCTTTTAATGCTTTGGAGAGGGTTTGCTCTCCTGGTAGAGAAGACTAGATATCATGCTGTGTCACAGTAATATCATATATTAGCACCTTCTTTCAACAGGGTCCCAGTTCAAGTGATGTTAGTTAATCTAAGTGTTCTGGTTTGGGCTGGGATTAAGTTTTGTTTGTTTGTTTGTTTATTGTTGTTTTTTTTTTTTCATAGAGGTTTGTATCATGCTGTATGTTTGGATTTTGGATGAAAATATTGGTGATAACACACTGATGTTTTAGTTGCTGCAGAGCAGCGCTCACATAGACCAAGGACTGTTCAGCTCCTGGTACTGCCCTGCCAGCGAGATACCTGGGAGTGCACCAGGAGCTGGAAGGGGACACAACCAGGAGCTGACCCAGACTGGCCAAAGGGATGTCCCATACCATATGATGTTATGTTTAACAATAACAGCTGGGGGCAGTTGGACGGGGAAGCTGCCATTGCTCGGGGACTAGCTGGGCATCAGTCAGCTGGTGGTGAGAAATCTTGTGCATTGCTTGCTGTTTCTTTGCTTTTTTTTTTTTTTTTTTTATGAAACTGTCTGACTGGTGGAGCAGTGAGAGAGAGCCTGTGGGTTCTTAGCTGGTTCTTAGTTAATTAACCAAAAGGGGTTAAACCACAACAGTGTCATAATTAACAATGCTTATGTTTGAACAAGGCCCACGTGGCAGTTACTGAAAGCAAAAAGCTTCTATCTATGATTCTTACAGTCTTAAATAATAGAAATAAACTGGGAAATAGAAATATTTTTTTAGGCTGCACACCAGTGTATCCACACACACACACACACACAAAAGAATATTCATGCTCCAAAGATCTAATGGGCACTGAATCTCTGGGTCTATTGATTTTGTTTCAAAATCATGCATTTGTGTAACATTACAAATTCTATATAACATTGAAAAAGTCTTTAACTTCGCTGAGTTCAACTATAACCAAGTATAAATTAGTAAAAGACAAGAAGAGATGAGTAGAAACACAAGAGAAAAGCTATGCATTAAAAGGGAAAAGAAGGACATTATTTAGAGTCCTTTTAGTGAATAACTGTAAAATGTTGTAAGAAATGACAAAAAGTTTTCAGTTCAACTATGAGAAAATAATGAATGTGTGAGGTTTTGAGTAGAATCGTTCAATTTGGCTTGCATAAGTGACAAAACTGTCCAACCTTAGTCTCCTCTTTCCCCTGTCATAAACCAGCTTCTCCCACAAGTTTGAAGGTCAGGTTGTGCCTCCTTTACTATCCTGCCTGATAGGATGTGGCACTGGCACCTTCTACACACATGGTATGAATTACAGTCAGCACAGAGCAATAAGTTCCCAGAAATTTAAATGTTCCATTCATGAAACAATTACACATTTCCCCATGTTATTGTTCTTATTAATGAAGCTGATGCCAATGTCTTCCTGTTCAAGGAACACGAGAAAAGCCTTTAATTGAACTTCATAATTCTGTGTCTGTCAGAATAGGTATCGTTCTACTCACCTTAAACTCTTTTTCAATATTAGCAAGCACGGCCAGCTCATTACTGAGCTCTAAGGCAGTCATTACGGGGTCTTCACTGGATAAAGACAGATAAGCAGGGCTGGCTAGACCTTTGTAGGCATTGATTCTGGACCGAGAATGGCTGAAAGAGTCATGCTTTTGTTTCTGATTGCATTCACTGCATTTACAGAAATAGTCATGTGGCCTATCGATCCGAGCCCCTTTTCTCAACAGAGTGTGGACGATCTCATACTCATGGCAGTGAGCAGCCAGGATGATTGGTGTAACATCATGGGAAAACCGTGTTCCATCTTCATCATATGCATAGAAGTCATCATGCTGGAGCTCTGACTGGCTTGGACTTAATGCAAGCCTCTTGCCTTCTGCAAATGCGGGATGGTTTAGGATGGCTTCCACTATCCGAACGTAACCTTTGCTAATAGCCAAAAGCAAGGCATCGCCAACCCGAGACAGGTTCTCCTTCTTCAGTAGAAGTTCTGTGATCTCCAGGTGCTCATTGGCAACTGCTAGCTGCAAGGCATTCTGCCCCATATAGTCCACACAATTGACATTGAGTGAGGGGCAGTCTTCTAGCATTTTGCGAATCACCGGGATATTTCCATATTCTGCTGCATCCAAAAAGCGTTCCTCCTCAAGAGAAAGACTTGTTGAGCGGTCATTAAACATATACGCTGGCCCTCGACTGGCCTGCCTCCTCCCCTTCTCCCGGAGAATAGTCTGTCGTCGTAGCGCTAGTCTATTTTCATTGCCTCGGCTGTGTGGAAATAAAGAAAGTATTAATTCTGCTGTATGCAAGGGCATGTCCATTTTAAACAATAATTAATAAAAATATTTTTTCATCATTTATCTGCAGCATATTTTTAATGCAGTATGAAGACCAGAAATTCTGTCTTTGATGCATTTGTAACCACTGTCACTGCACAGATCTGGAATCTATAGTGCGCTACACTTTCTTTCAACAAGAAGAGAAAGCCCTAGTCAATCATCATTTAAGAGTACATTTCTTTTCTTATTTCTTCCTTCATAACTGTTGCATAAACTTCAGTGAAACTGGATTCTGCTTTATATTACACAGGTAGAGTAACAGTTTTAAAGGCAAGGTTCTTTTCCAGGTTTACACAAAAAAAATCCTCTTTTTCTCTCGTACTTCTCTATCTACACAATCTTATCTTCTCAGCATTGTCTCATATCCCAAGCTTTCCTCCGATATGCATAGTCACTTCATGAAAAGAGTGCTTCTTATTACAATCTAGGAAAAAAGATAGCATTATAATAACATTTGTACATGCTAAGATTTGACTTTTTGGCTAGAAGAATATTCTTACCAGAAAACATTCAGATAAGTTTGTGAATTTCTTCAAGAAAAGCACAATTACGTTTTCCTGGATGAATGTACTACTTTATGACATCTTTGCTTGCCCTAGCAGGGATATTTTGAGGACCTTCACTGTAACAGCTCAGTAGCAAAAAAGAATATCAGATCTCAAGTTGCATATATTTGAAATACAGAGACGACTTGGAGAACAGAGATGCAAGGTGATATGTGCAATGACTGCCTCAGTTCAGACACTGATGGTATCAACAGCACCCTGTAGAGAAAATAGCCCGGGTCTGCTCTGCTGGTACGAGGAGACACAGTGACACCTCATGAGCATAGGTGTCAGGTGGCCCTTCAGAAAGCCACCAGTCCCTACAGATGCCATTTCACCCAAAGCTTTTTTCTTGGTCTACTTTAGTGCTAAGTCACAGCTCAGAGTGAAGCTAAGTTGCGGTGTGAAAGGGGTCAGCAGCCATGGAACAAGGGATTAAACAGCAGGACACATGAACATGGAAATTTTCCAAAGAGCCACCTGCCTCAGAAAAGCAGGCAGGAGGACTTCAATTGATTTTATTATTTTATTGGCATCACCACATCAGCAGTGCTACTGATAGTAGTACTAGTGTCTAGCCTACATTTTTAGCCTGATTTATCCTCTTTGCCCTGATGGTGTTTTTATGATATCTAGAATTGGCTGCTCAGTCATAAATTGAATCTCTACACAATAAAAGTGTATCTGCTGCATTGTATGACATCTCTTCCTCCACAACTCCACAATCCTTTTCATTATTACAGTACATAACCTTGATATTCCCCTATTAATTCAGCCACTTAATGGCTTGCCTCAAAATCCTGCCAATTCTTGCCTAATGACAGCTCTGAAATGCAAACCATCCTTTTGTTTCTACCACAGAAATCCACATCCTTCACTTAACTTCTCTTACTCATTAACTATTCATTTATTAAAACATAAAATAAACAATTTCAAAACTAAGCTTGTTGAGGAATGTTTAATTACCTGCTGTGTTTTTTTTTCAGGGCAAAATATGATACATTCTTTTTAACAAGAAGAAAATCTAATTCATGACACTGCTGTCTCAGAACAGATCCTGATCCTCAACAGAAATTCAATTGCAAATCATTTTCTCTCCTGAAATTACTGTTAAACTACACAATATTCACTACAACTTCACCTTTTTCCTTTTTGAATGGTAACTTAATGACTCTTTACATATGTAAGCTCAAAGATACTTCAGTATTTTCAATATTGCCACAAAATAATAACTGCAAGCAACATTTTATTTATTAAATACATACCAATGAATATGATTTTGAGTATTTAAATGACAAAGTAAAAAAAAAAAAAAATCAATCACTTGAATCAGTGACTCAAAACTTCTTCACAAAAAGTAACATTACAAAATATCTTCTAGTAATAATCTTCTAAATTGTTTATATTTAATTTTGCTGTACATTTCCTTCCTGCCTTTTATATTCTCTGTTTCAGAGATATAGTCCTTTCCTCATTGGAAATGCTTTGAATTGTCAACATCTTAAGTCCAATAGGGCAATTACTTTTGCAAGATATGAAAGGTATGAAATAAAGAGTAACTCAAAATTGACAATTATAACATTATTCAATATGCAGACAATACTGATAATGTATGACAATGGCAAGTTTATAGCCTTTCTTGGGCCTATGTCATGGTATGGAATAGAGTTAGACCCCATCCTCTTCTACTCATTGAGATCTGTGTTGAGGACTGTCTCAACACAGATCTCAATGAGTAGAAGGACTTGGTTCAAAGCATACATGAGAGCATGGATATATATGCTGATGTCTTATAGGTAAATTGCTGGTTGAAAAAAAATCCATCCATATTTCCACATATTTTATAAATATACATATATTTATAATTGTGTGTGTTGAAAAGTCCACCTTTGAAGAAGTTTCACAGAAAACATGAAAACTAAAAAGATGATAACGTAACTGGCATTGTTGACAATATTGGTGCTAAAAACAGAAATTCACTAAACAGAAGTCATTTTTTTTACCTACCTACAAGTGTTTTAGTGGAAATGTGTGTGCTAAATTGAATGCAGGACATAAGTGGTAGAACAGAACCATCTAAGCAGAGAAACTAGGTGCTCACAATAACAAAATGAAAGTTTTATTATTGAAATTAAACATACTTCTTTTCAGTATTTGTTACAAATTAATAGAACTATGATTGAAATACAAGACACATTATAGAGCACATTAGTTATATCTTACATAAGTCTGAGTTTCCAGCCCAATTAATAAATTTAAAGTAAAAATTCTCTAATATCCTGATCAGTCTGGAAACCATGCAGCTTTTTAACCCCTTTTTTATTTCTTTACTCTGTAAAAGCCATTTTAAGTTATTTTCTCAGAGTGAGTTTTGCCTGACTCAACAGGCAGTAGGAGCAGACAATAAGTAACAAGTGTCTATAGTGTACTATCTTTAATCTATTTATTGTGTTTATCAAAGGAAAGATTTTGAGAGATTTTATTTAATGGAAATATATATCAGCATAAGTTACTACAAGTCATAACCATCTTCTAAGAAAAATCACTGCAACACCTATCACATTAGAAATTGCCAGATGACCCATATTCTCTGATATAAATCTTAATTTACATCAATTTTACATCAATTGATGTAAAAATTAATTTACATCAATTAATTCTAAAGGCCCAAACCACACCCTTTTAAGAAATATTTGTTGTTTTGCTCCCACTGGTATCACAGTATCTCCCTCAAACCTTACTCCATCCATTTTTCTCCCGTTCTTTCCATATGTGCAGCAAATATGTACATGAATACTCCTCCTGATAATATCTACTATCCAAAAAGCCATGATGGCTCTCCTTGAGAACAAGGGAAGTGTTCTCAAAGACTAATATCACTTTAATAAGTTTAAACACTTCAGCTTTTACAATTGATAAAGGTAAATGGACACCATTACACAAAGGATTCAGAGCACGAACTTCATGTCTTTGCAGATGATGTACTGAGTATAGGACAGTTATCACCATTCATATAACATAATTTATGTTTATGTTAGCCTAAGACAAATAGCCTAACTTCACTGCATCTGCTCAAGTCATGATAATACATCTCCTCTGCTTATCCTTATCCTTCTGATTCTATCTTTTGGCAGAAACATTGAGAGAATAAATGTACATGCAGCAAGGGCATTAGGAAAGTTAAAGTTCAGCTAGAGTTAAAAGTAGCAAAGGATGACTGAAGACCAGAAAAAACAGCTTCTGAGAATAAATAGCAGCACAAGGAGGGCTGAAGAATTCATGTGGACCCACTGTTCAATAGGTGGTAGATCTAGAGACAAAGGACATCATAGGTCAGACAGTTACTCAATGCTTTCTCTGCTTCAGTTTCTACCAGGAAAGTCTGTGCCCAGACCTCGAAAGTGCACAAGCCAAGCAGCATTATCTACATTCAGCGATGTAGATATACATCAGTCCTTGCATCCAGGGGACAGAGGGAGCTGACAGATGTCATAGCAAAGCTGCTTTCTATCATCTCTCAGAGTGCATAGTAACTAGAGGAATTTTTATTCATAGGAAACAAGTTTGCCCACTTTTTAACCTCCCCATTGGCTTTTCAATTTTGAATAAGCTAACCACTGAATTGCAATGGCAGAAAAGTCTGAAATGTATATGCCATCTTATTGAGCAGCATTCTGGCAAGCTGCATCTAGATACTTAGTCCTGAACTACTTCTTTCTTCTTGATCTATGCAGCTTCATTTATTGATAAATGTTATTTAAATAATTTACACTTACATTATTTGAATAGACAATAAATTCAGCCTATAATAAAGTATCATAATTTTAAAAATTCCTTCAAAAAATAGAGATATATTCAGCGTAGATTACCGCGTCTTATATAACTGATTCAAAATACATATTTTCACCTGCCTTGCAAAAATAATCCAGTACTAAATGATGTTGCTAGCTTTTGATCCTTATAAAGTCAAAGGAAACAACCTCTTGAGTTAGAAGATTGGTCAATTTTTTTACTGACAGACTAACTGAACTTCAGTTAACTGACAAAAATCTACAGTTCATTAAACACGTTCATTTTTTAAATAATAGAAACTGATTATGTTTCTATTCCAGCAACACATTCAGTATGATTTATCAAAACAAAGAATAATCATTGCTAGTAAAGAACACTTAAAATCAGCTTGTTTGTCCAGTAACATTTCCTCTTTCCTTGCCTGAATTTATAAGAAAATCACTGCTTAAACGGGAAATTAAATATATACATTCCCTAGACAGTAGCTCGTCTTCTGGAGCAGAACTTATTACAGACTGAAATAGAATATTTTTGTATTGTTCGCTGTAGCACATCTCTGATGCAGATCTCTAAAATTTCAGTGTAATCCATTTTCAATAGTTTTTCCCTGCATCGATATATTTTATATGTATGAAATGAATTTCCCGTTACACCCATTTGCAATTGCAATTAATTAAAGTTAAGGCTCTGTAATTAAAACTGGTTCTTGTAGCACAAGACTCTAAGTATGTTTAATTGTAACAGAGGAAGCAAATTATTCTACTTTATTATTTTCTGTTTAATTAGATACACGGAGTAAAAATTAATTCAGTAATTTGTTAAGAAAGGTATAAGATATTTGGTTGCCTCCAAAAGAAGGGAGAACTTGCTGTTCCAGAAGAGGATGTTCAGTGTTATGCTCTGACATTCTTAAATTTATTTCACCATTACAAGGGTCTTTTCATTCACTTTTTTATCAAGAAGATACCTATGTTAGCACCTATTGGCACAGACTCTGGCCACATAATTCATGAAGCAACATGAAATATTAGCCTTTACAATATATTGAATAACTGTTGGTTGAAAAAAATAATTAATGCACTTTTGTGGGAATGTAGTCTAAAGGACTAACTCATTTCTAAGAGCCAGAAAGACCAAACCTGGAATACCTGCATCATTTTGGGTACCATATTACAGGAAGTATTCATATAAAATAAGAAATGTAACACAATGGAGCAGAGTCACACAGTCTCCACTGTATTTTCAACTTAAAGCACAATAAAGTTGACTTTGTGAATTATACAGGGTCATATTCAACTCATGTCTACCATAGAAACAGTATGATTTTTCTATAAATTGATTTTGATTTACTCTCTAGATAAAGAAGAATTCTGCTGTCTACCTTTAGTATTTATTTTAGGATAGCATAAATATTCATGTGGAATACCTGTACTTTTCAATTATTCAAAAAGGATCCTAGCTGATTAGATGAGATTAAGGCCTCCTTTAATGTATATAATTTAGTAGGAATGTGGACCACCAAAGAATCATGGAGTCAAGTCCATGCACAGAAAGCCACAAAGCACACAAACCATCTCAAAAAATTCCCATAAATATATCAAGTTCTGCCTTAAAGGAAATTGCTGTTTTCCTGGGGTTTTATTTTCTCTCACTAATCCCACTTAAAAACTAATCCTGAGTTTGATTGTTCTTGCAGTTAGAAACATTCATCTAACTTTCAGTCTAAATGTAATAATGGCCAATTTATATCTATTTGGTTTTGTTTGGAAACCAGAATTGTCTTTCAAATTAAGTAGCATTTTCCCCTGACAGTGTTTACTTGCAACACACAAATACGAAGCAATCATACACACTCTCAAACTTCATTTTGCTGAGCTAAATCGAGCTAATCTCATTTCCTGCTACTTCCATGCATTAAACCTGCCACAGAACAAAACCCCACTCAATGACACATTCCTAAACCATACAGTAATTCCACATCAATATTTGCAGTAAAATGATTAGCAACCATTTTGTGTTTAAATGTGCATCTTCGGCTATCTCACTGGTGCACTTACATCCAAGACATCATATGGGCATTAATGACTCTTCTGGAGGACAGAGATAAGTCTCCTGCCTTTGCTGACTTTCCTTAATCAGCTTTCAGGAAGCGAGAGTCTAATTTACAAAATGAAAGAACTGTGTTGAAAGATCCTATTTCAAACCTCAACTCTTCAAGGACACCGACTTTCCCTATGAAGAGCTGTTGAGCTGGGAAAGTCTAGGAGTGAGAAACAATTGTGAGCATCTCCAGCATCATAATCCTAAGTAGAAAGCATTTTAGAAGAGTCTGTAATAGCAGAAAAAGTCTGAATGAGCATGGGTGGTGACAGCACAGCCCCCTTCTCTTTTTCATTTAATCATGTAAAAGGCTTTATTATATTCAAAAATTCAAAGACCTTAACTACATATTTTGTAAGAGTACTCTGTTAACTCACTTTAACTCACGCTTTGGCTTAACTTCAAAATTTTATTACCTCTGGAGTAAGATTATACAGCTTCTTAGGAAATTAGAACATATAAACTCAATAAATCCAATTATGCCTCTGTCTTCATGACCATGCTTTAGTGAGAGAGATTACACTGAAGCCATTAACTTAAGTAAATTCATGCACAAACAGACATAATGACCATAGTTCTCATGAAGAGGAAATAAATGTGTAATGCAAATCTACAGGCTGGAAGCATGGCTAAGGAAAAAAAGAGGGTAGCGACTGCCAACAGCATCCTAAATAAAAATATTAAAGTCATAAATACTCCCAGAGCAAAGAGAATGAAAGAAGTATAGTATATGGCCACACTGGCTTAATTACAAGTTACTCAATGTCCTAAAGTCAAGAATTATGAAAATTTGCCAATTACTAAGCATGAGAATAGCTTCAACAAGCCGAAACAATGTCAAAAACATAGTAATCATCTCTGAATCACCTCTCTGGGTGAGCTTCCAGAAAACCTGAAAGAGCCACAGACTTCATTTAAAAAAATCATAGATTCATAGAATATCCCGAGTTGGAAGGGACCCATAAGGATCATCGAGTCCAACAACAAAGATAAAAAGTGATGTAAATGAAATCAACCATTTTCAAATTTAATTTTCAAAAAGTGTTGCTGAATTTCCAATAATTAGTAATTAGCTACAAGATCAGATACTAGTAGCACCAAATAAGGCCCTCAGCTGCAAACACCGAAGAATAAATCATCTTGAACCAGGCAGGAGCCTTGTATATGCTGCAGGTCTTTAGACTTTCATTGCTGTGACACATAACATTCTAAATACAAACTAAAGAAAGAAGCTGAATGAAACCTTGAAGAGGAAGCGCAACTCTGGAAAATTGTAGTTATCAATCCAAGGTTATAAAGACAAGTTGCTCAGAAAATCTGACTTAGATGTGGTACTATTTAGTATTTTCAATAAATTTTCTGGATGATAGAATAAAAACTCCATGTTTTACATTCTCACAGGAACTTAGTTTGGGAGGAATCATAAACAGGAGGAAAGCAATGTCAGAATTTTGAATGGGCCTGACAAGAAGTGGTCTAAAATAAAAAACAATACAGAACAACTGGAATTAGTCTAGTAGGTAACAACAGAACCAATCAAGAGTCTGGAAGATGTAAAATAAAGTATGAGCAGGTTTTGTTTGATCTTGAGAAGACTGAAGGAATTTAAATAGTGTTCAAATTATTGTGTAAGAGGGGAATAATTTGTGTCTATTTAGTAAGCTGTATTGGTAAGTACCCTGCACCTCTGAAAACCCTAAAACTTGTTGATAAGGTATTTAGAGAAGAGAGAATTACTTGTATATTCTACTCTTCTACTTTCCCTTACCTTTTCCTTATATGTATATATAAAATATGTAAATATAAACATATCTGGTATATAACAATATATAATATGCAATTTGTAATACACATATAAAATTATATGTTTCCCATAGGATCCTACTGGACAAAATGTCCACCATACAGCTAAATAAAAACATCATACGATGGGTGAGCAATTGGCTAACGGGCAGGGCCCAAAGGGTTATGGTAAATGGGGCTGCGTCAGGCTGCGTCAGGCTGGCGGGCGGTCACCAGTGGGGTCCCTCAAGGCTCCATTTTAGGGCCGGTACTTTTCAATATTTTTATAAACGATCTGGATGTAGGAATAGAGGGTATTTTGAGCAAGTTTGCTGATGACACCAAACTTGGAGGAGTTGTGGACTCAAATGAGGGCGTAAAGGCCTTACAGAGGGATCTGGACAGGTTGGAGAGCTGGGCGATCACCAACCGCATGAGGTTCAATAAGAGCAAGTGCCGGGTCCTGCACCTGGGACGGGGAAACCCTGGCTGCACGTACAGACTGGGCGATGAGACGCTGGAGAGCAGCCTAGAAGAGAGGGATCTGGGGGTCGTGGTAGACAGCAAGTTGAATATGAGCCAGCAATGTGCCCTGGCAGCCAGGAGGGCCAATCGTGTCCTGGGGTGCATCAAGCACGGCATCGCTAGTAGGTCAAGGGAGGTGATTGTCCCACTCTACTCTGCGCTGGTGCGGCCTCACCTCGAGTACTGTGTGCAGTTCTGGGCACCACAGTATAAAAAGGACATGAAACTGTTGGAAAGTGTCCAGAGGAGGGCTACGAAGATGGTGAAAGGCCTGGAGGGGAAGATGTACGAGGAACGGCTGAGGTCACTGGGCCTGTTCAGCCTGGAGAAGAGGAGGCTGAGGGGAGACCTCATCACAGTCTACAACTTCCTCGTAAGGGGGTGTCGAGAGGCAGGAGACCTTTTCTCCATTAACACTAGTGACAGGACCCGCGGGAACGGGGTTAAGCTGAGGCAGGGGAAATTTAGGCTGGACGTCAGGAGGGGGTTCTTCACAGAGAGGGTGGTTGCACACTGGAACAGGCTCCCCAGGGAAGTGGTCACTGCACCGAGCCTGTCTGAATTTAAGAAGAGATTGGACTGTGAACTTAGGCACATGGTCTGAACTTTTGGGTAGACCTGTGCGGTGTCAAGAGTTGGACTTGATGATCCTTAAGGGTCCCTTCCAACTCAGGATATTCTATGATTCTATGATTCTATATTTAGATTTTATATAAATAATATTAAATAATATATACTTAGTCCAGAGATAGGATGTATGCTGAGACAGATGTAGTCTGAACCTGTATTGCTATGCCATGCTACAGAACAGGAAGTGATAGGCTGTAGAAAGGAAGATTACGTTAAAATTTCAAATGTAAAGGCAGATACTGGCTGGAAACAAATATCTGTACAAATCTTGGATTTTCAGTCACCAGAGATATTGAAGAATAGCAAAGATAAAGCCCTGTTAGGAATGGCTATGGGACAGCTGACCTTGCTTGGTGAAGAGGAATTGGATAAGATGTCCAGATTCCATGTCTCTCCTAGCCATGTTGTCCACTCGCCCTGCAAGTCATTAACAGGGACATACTTGTTTTATGAGGGAAGACAAACCCCTCAGAACATGTTATTCAGTAGCCACGCATCTTTTGCAATTCTCCATCATCACACAGTTGCTAAATCTGATATAGCCCCATTTCACAGGCCTGAATGCCAGGTCAGGGTATTGGTTCTTCTCATCTCCAGGTTGGAGCTCAGCACAGAGCAGCAGAGACAGCCTGTGGGGCCATCACTCATACAGCATCAGAAATAATTACCTTTGACATGCAGCAAGATTGATTCTTTTGCCACTGTTTTCTAATTGAATGATATTTGATTATTCTTCAATCTGCTTAAAGATAATGAGAAACATCTCTTAATGACATCCACATTGGTATAAAGATTTGAATTACCTCCATAAACCTTTGAAGTTGGTGCTAAAATGTTTTTGGGCTACAGCTGAAGAACTCTGTAAATAAGAAGCCAAAAATACAGGTGGACATTTACAGAATATTTTCCAAATAACCAAAGACAGAGACTGCAGTAGAAGTGAGAAAAGGCCACAATGAACATCCCTTAAGTACTTCATTTTTTGCAGCACTTGAAAGGGTTCTGCAAATACGAGTATTTCTACTTGCATAAATCCTGGACAAACGTGGTGTGGGTTTTTTTGTTTGTTTGTTTGTTTTGTTTTGTTGGGGGATGGGGTTATGGCAGGGGGCATGTTGGTTTGTGTGGTTTTTGTTGTTTCTTTTTTTTTTTTTCCTCAGAAGCACATCTAACACCAAGCATGAAGTATGTAATCTTTGGGAATGTTATCTGAAGTTATGGTAGAAATTGATGTGTCCACTGGGACTGCCCTTGAGGCACTTCTGAGACATGGATAGTTACAGCTTTTTGTTTATGTACTGTTGAGAAGTGTTTTCTCCAAGCTTCTTTACTATGTCGTGCAAATGCTTTTGTACAGAAGTGGTTAAAAATAATTTGATTTTAGAAAGTATTTCCTTGTCCACGGCTTGGTGAAAAGTTCAAATCTGTTGATGCGAAATTGGAAGGGTAATGGTCTGACTAACGTTTTCTTCAGGGAATAGCAGAAGATTTTCCTCTCTCCCCTGAAAAAATAGTTCAGTGGCTATTCAATGTTTGATGGAGAGAAAGCACACAACACAGAGCAAACAGCCATTTCCCAGGCTCCTTATTTCATTTGTTGTTGTCCCTGCTTCTCACTGGCCCTTTCACTCTAGAAATAAGAATGGTGGCTTATTATTGATAAAGAAGATGCCTACCACTGAAAAGGGAATTACAAGCAAATAGAAAACTTTAGGGAAATGATTAAGAAAATAGTTGCTGCAGAAAAATGGTCCAAGGAGGAAAGGTAATCTGGAAAACCGTAATTGAGTCTGCATAAAGGAGATTTGTCAGGAACAACAAATACAAGGTTAGACTCTGTTTGCTGGTAGCTTTCAAATGAAGAAAGGGGATGTTAATTCCTTCCTACGAAAAGGAGCACAGCAAGTGCTTTACCAGCCTAGAACACATCATACACAATACTTACACAATACCATATACTTGCAAGGCAAAGAAAACAGCAGATTAAACACTGTAAGATGGTAAGGCAGGACAGATGACACTAAGAAATGAGTTGAGGCTGCTTAGGGTAGTGTGCCAAAAGAGAGCTTATTATTTTTATCTTCCTTTTATTTGAGGATTAGTGTAATTTTAAGCTTCAGAAGACTACCATGGAACTGCTTTTTGTAGGACTGAAGATCCTGTTGTACCTGAGTACATATGTAATTTCATGCTGGCTGCTGAAAACTTTTAACAATAAGCCTGGACATTAAACATAAGCTTTGAAGTCTAATTTTAGGGTCACCACTGAAAACCTGAACTGTACTTGATGTTCTTGCTCAGAACAGCATCTGTCTACAAAACTTGATCTATATTTACGCATATCTGCTAAAACATTTTTTCTCAACTGTAAGAAAATGATGAATGCATTCACCCTTTGAAATACACTTTAATTAAAGTGTAATTGTCCAGTTCCACTGCAATACTCTGAGGATGCTTAAAGCCAGAAAGTGCATTTTTTCCTAACTGTTTCTTGCAGAGGGTATGTGCCCACCAGAGGGAACTCCTTACTAAGCCTGGCACTTGGTAACATCAGTCTCCAACTTTTACTTTCTCAGCTTCTCAAAACAATTTCACAGCTCCAAGTTCTGTATGTTTTCCTGGAAATGTCTTTAGGGGCCTCACCACATAATTTTCTCACATTGTTTACTTCTCTGGTGGTAGACGGTCCAAAATTTATCGTTTTCAGCAATTTTAGACAACAGTAGAACAGCAATCAAAAAGTCTTAATTATTCAAATTAAAGCTAGGATTTTAACTACATGACTGGGAAAAAATGGATGAAAGCAAATTAAATATATAAAAAGACTTTAAAGTAAATTTCATAACTGGCTGCATTGCTAACTAATTTGTGTTTTTCTATGAAACACCTAAGGTATATCACTGACTATATTGCCATGCTTTTTATACCTCACTACGAGCATATCTCAAGGGCAATGTAAATTGTGTATCTATTCCTACAGCCTTACGCATAGCTATCTACAGAATAAATAAGTAATTCTGTGATCCTGGAGGCATTTATATGCCTTTGGAGTTGAGCCTTAAACAATTTTTATAGGCCTATCTAAGTTTGTATACTTTGCAAAATTAAATGTCCTGTGTCTTGTTTACTCCTTGGTTAGCCAGGCAGTGTCTGACTTTGTCACTGTGGTTGATGGCTGTTTCTGAGGTTTCCTCTGTAAGCACTGAAAACTATTTGGGAACTTTGGGAAATTCGATCTTCTGGTCAAGAGCTTGCTGTCCAATTCAAATTGTGCCTTTTACAAAGCTACTGATAGTGTACAGTATATAGGTTTTGCAAGCTGTCTGCTCTTCTATCTGTGGTGAGTTATCAGCTTTCATTACTCACCTCATTCTGAGTAGACTATCAGTAGCTGCTATCATGGAAGACTATTCTAGATTCACAATTGCTAGATGGATTGCTGCCTCAAGCAAGCTTCTCTGTAATAATAAGCTAGCAATCTAAAAATTTGAGGTCTGACATTGCCTGAAATGGTAATTTAGGATCCATTTGTTTACCTAGGTTTGAGACTACTGAACAGGTTTATCTAGTTCATATCAAGTCCAACACTGACATTCCCCAGACTCTCCTAATGACATTTTTTCCTATTAATATTCTTTTGTTATTACTATCATAATATTATTTGTGATGAATTGTAGACTTCTGCACTAAAATCACTTTTGCTAGTGGGTCATATTGTTGTGCTTTTTTTTTTTTTCTTTTTTTTTAAGTGAAGCTTCAGCATTGTCCAGCTAGAACTTGCAGAATCACTAAAATGGCTATAGTGCAAACACAGCTGGCTGCCCACGACAATCATGCCTCTATAAACAAAACATTATCATATTAGTAGTGATGTAGCAGACATCAACAAGGTATCCCTTGTTATTCTATTACAGTTCTTTTGGAGGTTCAAATAAAAGCAAAAAACACTTCTTGTGCAGATTTCTGGAATGTTATGCTACCACTTAGTATGTGCCTTAGTGCTGTGTCCCACTGGTTATAAATAAAATCACTTAAAATAGAGGATGGATACTTGTACCAATGCTAAAACTGAATACAAACAAAGCAATCTGCTATGATATATAACCAACTTGATCTTGTTCCTCCCCTGGTGGAAACTCTAAGATTCTTAAAGAGACATTGACTTTCAAAATATAAATTACAGATAAGGTTCTGTCTTTTGTCTCTCCACACCAAATCTGGTTAACCAAAGATGTTGATTCTATGGAGACAGAGAGACAAATACAGATTTTGTTTGTTTGTTTGTTTGTTTCAAAAGGGTTAAAATTGACTTCTATTCAGTTTAACAGGTTCATTCCTATATTGTCGCAATTTATTTGATGCAACATTTTTGCTAACCACTTAGTGAGTGAGGTCAGGATGTTTCATCCACATTCTTGCAGAAACACTCCTGCCCTCTGCTCCTGCACCATGCCATTTGTTATGCCAACATAAGTGCTGGGGCAACTCCAGGCTGACCTTTATCAAGGAGCTTAACCAAAGGACAATATTTCTGAATAAAAATGCTTACTCTAAGCCCAGCTCCTCGACCCAATTTATCATACAGATGGAAACACTTGTGCTGGCCCATGGTAGGAGGTGGTGTGAGGACATGGAATAAGTAATGGAGAGTGAGAAGAGAGGGAGGCTTGATCCTTTTGGTGACAGTGCTTGTTAAAGTCACACTGCAGTGTAAGGAAATCTCTAGACTAAGGCTGCTTAACAAGGATCTACAGCTATACTGCTCTGTGCCACAAAAACTACTCTCACATTGCTTAGTATGACTCCCTTGTTTTCCTGTGCTCTCCCTCTGTCCACTGCACCAGACTGTTTTGCGTCACTTCACATCCACACTGTGAGCTCTACTAGTTTATAGCACAATAGGCTAAGACAAAAATATATATGCATATTAATCAACATTTTGTATTTGCTCAGCAATGATGATCTATCAATGGTTATGATGAAGTGAATAGATAGATGGTCTAGAAGACAGATGAAAAGAAAAACAGACAATATAATTTCAAGCGGATTTTCTCTGTCAGGCTCTGCATTGCGGTTGCCCATGTCATAAACAGAACCGGGATATATTACTCTTATTTAGGTCATTAATGGTCATCCCTTATCTGATCTGCTTTAAAGCCTGAAAAGAATTACATCTTGAGTTTTGTGTTCTGATTCACTTAACATAAAACAAGTTGAAACCCATAAGTCCAGAAGGGCCAGGATATTTTCTCAGTTTTTTCATACTTTACTGTCTGCTTACTTTCCACAGTTCACAAGTGCAGATGTTTGTAATTCCCTTAACTGGTTCCCTGCCCCCAGGACTGCTCATGCACAGGTATTTTGCTCAAACCTCTGCTTCATCATAAACAGACCAAATTTCTGCTACTGAAAATCCACAGGAAAGGTCAGGAGGAAACTGGAAAGAGCAAAGCCCCATTCACACACACACTTTCCCTCTGGATACCATACGCTTATGAACTCACAGAACAACATATTTAAAACTGTCTGGCAACTCAGCATTGCACTTCCATGGTGTGTATTTTCCTTCTGTCATGTCTGTTTTATTTTGACCACACATAGGCATGTTTTTAAATAGCACTGGAGAGACAGCTGATGATGACTTATACTTCATGTTCTCCCTTTTTTTTCCCAAGAATGACTACAAGCAGAGCCTGCAACTCTCCCCTACAAAGGAAATTGAAGAAAATTGAGCAGTAAGTGAAATTAGCAGATAATTATTCCAAAACAAGCAAAAGGAGGTACACCTTCACACTGCATAGTTGGTATGTGGAGCCCACCCCACAACACTGTGCATGCTAACAGTTAACAATAGATTCAAGGGGGAATTAAAGAAATTCAGAGAACTTAAATCCACCAGTGGTATTAAATGCACAGTTTCTGAGTCTCTGAGCAGTAAACTGCAGGAAGATAGGAAAAGATGGTTTCTTGTTTTCCCTGTTCTCATCATCTTCCTGACGCATATTCTTTTTGGCCCCTGTTGGAGACAGGACACTACGAGGTCTGTAACTTAATCACTCTATATATTTTTATATCTATAATCATATACAAATATAATTATATATATAATAATGTATAGTTAGCTGATTCCAAAGGTCTGTCTTTCCAATCCTTTACATTGGGCAGAAAGATTCAGCCAAGGTATTCCTGTTCCTGTACCCATAGGCATTTGCAAAGCCCAAAGCAGATTCCAACAACTTTTGTTATAATCTGTTCTGATCCCCACAATAGTAAAGAGCTCATAGCAGTGACATATTTTCTCAGGTTTTGAGACTGTTCACCTTACCCTGACATGTAAACAACTTTCCTTTGATGCCCCATAGATTAAAAAAAAGGCACAGGAACCTCCTCAAACAACTATTTCTTCTCTGATTCTAGGATTTGGAATAGCTTGGGATGTAGCTCACTAATTTTTATATTTGTAAGTATCACATAAATGTGTGCATGCTGTAACAGCATAGCTTAATAAAAATTCCTTTCTGTGTGAACAATGTGTAAACCTGAGTATGGATAAAGATAATTAAATTAGGCAACAGGACGTATGTCTATATACTTGAGACAAAATTGTATTTGCATTGTTACTTGAGACAAAAATGTATTTGCATTGTTTCTATGAGTAAAGCCACAATTCTACATGGAATGGATTTAGTATAGTGGTACTTTATAGGTAATGGATTTATGTTTATAAAACTACTTCATGCTTAAGAGAAAAATACACTGAAGAGATTAGTGCACATAAGTATAAGGACTTATACTTAGCTGGCCTGAGATGCAACTTTTCTTTAGAATTTGAAGGACTAACATGTTCATACAGCTGATCATAATTTAGGCTCCTTTCCATGTCTGAAATTAAACAAGAAGTTTAAAAGACTTTAGCATCTGAGTACAATGTGTCAGAAAGTCAGGGAGATTAACTATTAATTGATTAGCTGTGTAGTGGCCCAGTATTCTTCTTTAGCAAATTCCAGAGCTGAAATATCAGAGTTCAATAGTGTAAACTCTTGAAGCTGCAGCAACAGCCTATAAGCTCTAAAACAATACTGATTCACTTTATTGTCATCTTCCTCCACATCCAACCCTTCTCGCCTTTGCAAAACTTTATGCAACTACGGCTCAGGTTTTCTACAGCTGGAGAAAACCTTTGACATAAGACTGATGATTCTGATGTAGCTGATGATTAACTTCTATGAGAGTAATTAACTAAAAAAAAAAAACAACAAACAAATTAAAAAAAAAAAAAAAAAAAAACAGCTGAAGAAGATTTTCCTCTGTGTCATCCAAGAACTCCAGGTTGAAATTCAGGTCCTTTAAAGTATCGGATGGCAGAGCTCAAAACCTTTTTCTGAAAGTAGTTACCTTCTTCTTCCTCCTAGCACACATAATAATGTATGAAAAATACTTTGCATAGTGTATTTTGACCTTTAAAGAAAAAAAAAGATTCAACCACATGAGATTTCAGTGAGGTACATTTAATCCAATTTTAATCCTATTTAATAGCTCTACTACTTGTAAGGCTTAATGCTGGTGGGACTGCATGACCTTGGAATAAAGGCAGGAAAACTCGAGTATCTAATTTGGAATAACTGGACAGTTCATATTTCTTGTAGTTTCAGGCTGTCTGTAGCCACAGGAGTAACACTACCAGGGATCTCTGGTTCATATGTCCAAAGCAAAGAGTATGGGCAAAGAGAGAGGAGTCTCAAGTATAGCTAAGCATTCATAAGCTCCAGCAAAATGCCAGCTGTGGAACTGCAGGGGACATGACACCAGATGACCACAGCTGGACACTATAGGTAGGTGCAACATGCAAAACACTGCCTAAATCTGTGAAATAGTGGACAAACTACTTAGCAGCCTTTAATAGTGCTAAATAATGCTATCTCACACAGAGTTCTCTTTGTTTGCCAGAGCAGGCAGATCTTTGGGCAGAGCAGGAAAAGAAAAAGTCCTTGTTGAACATTGTTGAAAAAAAAAAAAAAAAAAAAAAGGAAAGAGCAGAAAATTCAAGCAATGCTGAATGCTGGGGAAGTATGGGGAAGTATATATTTAAGTTATGCCTTGGATATGAAGAGATGTCCTATTATGGTCCTGAGGCATTGGTCTTCTGATAACAGTGGAACTGGTTGTTTAAAGAATAATTTCACTTCAGCTTGTAAAGCTGCCACATTCAAGAAGACATTTTAAAAGCAGAGAAGCTCCGCAATCTTGCTAATATTGCTATTTAATTTTATTGTACCTTTCTATCTTTTATCATCGTTTGTGTACATTCTGCTTTGTTTTATTCTGATAAACTGAACTCTGCTTACTGACATATGTGATAATTAATCTCACTTGTGAAATGCTTCTCCCCAAGCACCTTCTTAACTCCTCCTTCATTTTTAAATCAACATTCTTTAGAAAGAATATTTCCACCTACTTTCTCCATACTGAAAACCTGCCAGCAGATATTTATAAATTGCCTGGAAATATTAATATACAATAAAATTTAAACAATAGCATAAAAAATAAAAAATGATCTGTCATTCTTCCCAACCCTTTAGGTTCTCTGTTTGTTATATGTACAATGCAAGCTGTTTAGGACAGAGATTGGCTGTACTTTACACGGTCTGAGCTTAAAAGACAGATGTTGATAACAAGCAACCAGGCTAGAACATACTGCAAGGGCATCCTGGTTTGAACTTCCCCACGGAATATGCACGGAGAAGCTCCACAAAGTGCAAAGAGATACACCAGATTCTGGCAGATAGACAACCAGGAAAATCAGGGCTCAAAATCCCTTGCCTTGTAAGAAATAAATGTATAGGTTTTATCCCTAAAATCAGATGACAATCCAAACCTGATTGGATTTGGGGTTAAAAAAAAAGCCCATCTACCAATTCAATTTCTGATTCTTTAAATATAAAGGGTAAGTTTATTTTCTCAAAGCATAAGGTATGATTTTATTTCAGGACACAGGAGACTGTTTGCATCTCCTCTCTGTGCTATTACCACTCTTCCAACTGTCTTTCACCTCTGAGACAAGGAGAAGCCCAGCAGTGTAATGGATTTCTCTTCTCACATGAATAGGCTGCTAGATTACTCCATTCTTATCCCTTTCCATTATGAAAAGATCCATCTATGGCTGTTCTTTGGTTCCTGGGAATTAGCCAATATCCTGTTTCATCTTACACTCAACAACACTTTACCACAGTTTATAATCTTCAGCAAAGAATCCTGTCAAATGATTTCAGAAAATATAAATACTCCAGTGAGTATCACTTATCCAATGCAACATTTTTATGGTACTTAAAAAGAACTTCAGAAAATTAACAGGGCTTGTTCTCTTGTTTTCAAACTCTCTTTGCTATTGATAGATAAATCATTTAGTTTCAGGGATTCTCTGATTCCTCAATCCACAGAAAGCTCAGAGTTTTCATATAACAAATAATTTATCAAATTGAAATACTATAATTATATATAATATATGTGGTATAGAGTTACTCTTCCACATTCTTTCCCTTTGAATAAACCAGCAACAGAATGAAAGATGGCCATTGGAATACAAGAAATGGAAATAATACAGAAGGAAGAGAAATTATATGATTAGATGGACTTGCCATGTGAGTCCGGATTCACCTTTTATACCCAAGAAAGCTGACTTTGCATTCACCCATTTTACAGCAAGTTTTGCTAAGCCCCCTAAAAGAGCAGGTAATCCTGAACTACTAACAAGTTTTTTACATAATAACATGGGTAATACTATATTGAGCCCAGCCAATCATTACTTCATTACTTTCTCTGTACAGTAAAAATTAAAATAAAAAAAAAAAAAACACAATCATTAGTGTTCATCAGGTGTAGTAACCACCTCAAGCAGTTAAATATTGCTCAGAACTAATTAAGTTTATAATAAATCCACTCCTATTACACTCCTTGAAAAATATGAAGTCTTGCTTTTTTTGACTGTGCTTTCACAGATGACGTGATGCAGAGGAATCAGAACATGACAGGCCCTTAGTTGGATCTTCCCAATTTTACCTATCATCATCATGAACATATTTTGTGAACATGAAGCTTATATAGGGATAAAAATATATATATGGAGACTGAAAAGAATTATTTCAATATCACCTGTGCAAGTCAAAGGCTCTCTGAAGTACTTTAGGCTGTGACAAGGTTAAACTGTGTCTGAGAACAACTAAATTCCTGTTTATCTCCCGTTTTGTTCAGTTTAAGGGATTTCTTTCTATAATATACTGAAAAGCTGTCTCACAATACAAATAAGTCCATCTAAAATCTACATTAATTTTGATCTTTCAGGAATAAATAAAGATATGCTTATGCTGTGGGCCAGGAATGGTGAAAAAAATCCGCAACTGAACAAATAATGTAACAGACTGGAATGAAGTAATGCAATTACTTTCACAGAAGCTCTCACCAAACATGGTCTTAAGTATTCAGAAAGGTTCCGTTAAGGAGAGGGGTGCCACAGGTCCAGACCTCTCCCCTTAGAAGACCTGGTTTGAGCAGAAGCCAGAGAAGCAGACTGTGTCCAGATCTGGGCTCCCTACTACAAAAAAGACAGGGATCTGCTGGAAAGAGTCCAGCGGAGGGCCACAGAGATTATACGGGGCCTGAAGCATCTTACCTATGAGGAAAAGCTGAGAGACCTGGGTCTGTTCAACCTCAACAAGACTGAGAGGGGATCTTATCAATGCTTATAAATACCTGAAGTGTGGGAGACAGAGGTATATGGCTAACCTCTTCTCAGTGGTTTGTGGGGATTGGACAAGGAAAAATGTCCAAAAATTGGAGCACAGGAAGTTCTGCACCAACATGCAAAAGAATTTGTTCACGGTGAGGGTGGCAGCACTGAAGAAAGCTGCCCAGGGAGATTGTGGAGTCTCCTTCTCTGGAGATATTCAAGGCCCATCTGGATGCCTACCTGGGCAACCTGCTCTAGGGAACCTGCTTTGGCAGGGGAGTTGGATCCGATGATCTTTCGAGGTCCCTTCCAACCCCTACAATTATGTGAATCTGTGAATCTTTCATTGGTTCAATTTCCTTACTCTACAAAACCAGTGGATGGGAGGCAGTCTGACATGGTTAAATAATAAAGTGTAATTCCACTAAGAGAGAATGGGAAAAAAATCCTGACATTTTATTCTAGGAATTTGTGCAGCCCTTCATTTTGCCACTGATAAAGAATATTAAGCTAATGCATTGGACAACTTTGAGGAGATATCTAACCAAATTATTTGACTCATTCAACATTAGTTAAGTTATTAACTCCAGACCCATCTAAATACCCCATCCTGGCAGCAAGCAGAGAAAGAAAACCATCCCATAGTTGAAACTTAAGATTATTATGCCAAAAATAAAAATCTTGTCATATGCCAACTGCATGTTGCCCAAGAGAAAACCTTTATATAAAGATGTCTGGTATCTCCACACACAAGACAGGCAATATCATTACTCAGAGAATGATCTCTACATAGAATACCAAAGTGAACATACTGGAGTACTCAATACAGAAAGGAAAAAATAACTATCGAATTATTCTATTTGTGGAAGTAGAAAAAGTAATCCAGATCTCTAAAAGCTTTGCTGAATTTAGCTGAAAGTAGCTAGCCTTTGGTGTGCTACCCTCTCCTTAACTTGCTACAAATTTCATTGCAGCTTGAATGTGGAGTGGTATCTTTGGAAACACAGTCAGAACTACATTTCCTTATCCATATTTCATGTATATTGTATAAAATTTCCCATTTCCTTCTTTATATGTGACCTAAATAAAGAATTCCTGTAAGCAAAGAATGAGCTTTTTCTTTTCTCTAACACTTTACATTTTACCTATAAATAAGTAATAGTGATATGAAGCATCTGGGCCAAGTTCACTGTAGAAAAACTACTTCAGCTATCCAAAACAGTGGATAGATTAATTTAATGCAACCTTTAGTTTCAGAATAAACTCATTTCTTACTCTAGCACATCTTGTGCTCCCTTAAAGCCGTGCAGTTCCTGGCACTAACAGAAGTTAAAAATAAGGTGGATGAACTCAGCTCTTTTTTTTTTTTTTTAGGGTCTTCATGATTTGGACATTGTGTTTTTTATTTCTCAAAATAATAATGGAGTAGATTACTGGGAAAGAAAGGCAGGCATTATGAGATAGTCTGAGAAGAAACATGCAAAAAAAAGAAGAGACTTCTATTGTCCATTATGAGAAAATTTCCACAAATAGTTAAAGAATTAAGAGCAAAATAAAAATAACATCAAGACTGAATAAAAGGAAAGGATGAAATAAAGTTGAAACAATGGAAGTAATAGACACAAAGAAATGAGTACTCAGTATTCATCATAAAAATTTGTTGAATTTTACCTTCGTCCTGATTAACTCTGTATTTTCTATGGAGAACAGCACAGTGCTGCAGAATTACTTACAAATACAAAATGTAGGGACCTTGTTCTCAAGCCTTCATGTACAAGTTGTACTCTTTGTTCCTGCTATTTATCTTTTCTACATCAGCCTGTAACCATGAGTCCTGTAAACCTTCTGAAGTTCAGGCCAGGGACTTCAATTGAATTTGTAGTGTTTCTTTGGTGTTTATTTCACTCTATAGAAATGTCAGTAATAAGAGAGGTATGCTTATATTCTGTGTCAACCTCAGCTTTTCCAAGAAAACCAATGTGTTTTCATTGCTATAGCAGGGAGAAGATACATTTAGTATGTTACATTCCCTTTCTCTGTATCATCAACCATAACAGTGTTTAACATGGTCTAACTCTCCCGTGTTCTTCTGCATAACTTTTCATGTACACTGTACCTGTGTCGAAGCTGTTGCTTACTAATAATTGCTAGAGCAATGAAGATAGCTTGACAATAGCAATAATGAACTCATTGAAAGGATGCTAGACATATTACAAATAAACGAGAGGAGAAAAACAATCCCAAGACAGAGACCACGTCTCCTTTCATTTCCATTGCCCCTAAGGCATAATTTTTCAGATTTTGATCTGAATTATTTAAATTACAAAACAAACAAAAACCAACAACAAAAAGCAGAAACAAACAATAAAATAAGTGAGGGAAGGAAAAATATTTCTAAATTACTTTAAATTTGAAATAAATTATGAAAGTAAACAATACCAAATATAAAAAAATATCACTGAAACAAGATCAATAAAATTAATTCTTGATTGGAGAGTTTTTTTGTAGGGAAAGAAAAAACTGAATGAAATCAGAGTCTTCTGAGTAGGACTTGCTGGACTGGCCCAAAATAATTGGTTGAATGACCTAAAAGGGTTGTGTTATCATTCCACAGATGTATCAGGAAACACTGCTGACAAGAAGGAAAATAATGTAAGAAATCTGACTTATAAACATACATCTCATGCTGGCACCTGGATTATTTAAAGCACTTAAAAAATGACAAGATGGCAGTCAGTTGAGCCAAAGTGGAAAAATGTTCTTTAAATAGGGGAGAGCATGAGAAAATTCAAGGAAAAGTTAACAACCAGGACCTCAGGTCAGGAAATTACTCAAGAATACAAACACAGTTTCCTGAAGCAGTATATGATCTTGGATGTTTCTCTGCAAAGCTAAAATCCATTGGTGTCAGATGGCCTGAATTTGGATCATACACACTCCAGGAGAGCACAGTGCCTGGCCCTCTCCAGCTGCACGTCCCTATTCTCCTTTTGCATCACCAAATCAACAGTTCTCAACAAAGAGGAAAAAATGAAAAAAAAAAAAAAAAGAGAGAGAGAGAAGAGAAGAGAAAAGAGAAGAGAAGAGAAGAGAAGAGAAAAGAAAAGAAAAGAAAAGAAAAGAAAAGAAAAGAAAAGAAAAGAAAAGAAAAGAAAAGAAAAGAAAAGAAAAGAAAAGAAAAGAAAAGAAAAGAAAAGAAAAGAAAAGAAAAGAAAAGAAAAAAGGAAAAAAAAAAGAATGAAAGAAAGAAAAACACCCTGGTCTGCTCTGTTTAGACCTCATGTTTCTTGTGTTCCTTTGCGAATTCTTATGCCCTAAAAAACATTTCACTGAATTTCAATGCCAGTGAAAGTTCCCTGTCCAAACTCCTCACACCTGCATATTCAGAACACTAGGAATTCTCACAAGATACCACCAAACAACCACAGAGTTACAAAGAAAAAAAAATCTTTTATATTCTCTATTCTCTATTTTACATTCTTTTATATCCTCGAATTCCTAAATTTGCTTCAGAATAATGCAAGATTTACACATCTGTATATCTTTGAAATGCCACTCTCCAGTCGCACAGGCACGCAGGAATCCATCTGGATGAATGGGCTGCAATAAAATGAATGAATATACAGCTCCTGTTTGAAATTTCAGTACCCGCTCTTGTAAAAAAGAATTACACCAGCTCACTTACAGCTGTATTGCTACCATTCTGGGTCTCTCTGCTGGGTGCAGCACAAAATAGTAGGTGAAATAGCACACAGTGAAGTATTTCTGTAATTGTTTCCCCAAGAAATCATGGGCTACATCTACAACATACTGGGAAACAGCCTGAACATGTTGGGTTCCCAAAAGTCACATTACCTTGTACCCAGGAAAAGCTTCTTTTACCTGCTAACACTTCCACAAAAACACTGGACACCCTCAAACTAACCTCCCTGCTTTATTAGTCTTTCAGAAGAATAAAAAAGGAAATTGCCAGAAAAAAACTTGTAGTTATCACTACTTGGAAGCAACCTGGACGTCCATAATCCATTAGGCTTTTTATCTGTTAGATAACTATGTTTCTGTTGAAACAGTAACAAATTAATCTGATTCTGCTTCCCTTTAAGCAGTAGCAACTCAAATCCAAAATCTGCAGTCAGCAAAGGAAAAATTCCCATCGGTGTTAACATATTTTGTATAGGACCAAAGGAAGTGAAGATAGAGGATGAAGCAGCTTATTTTCTTGGGGAACTCCTTTTTCATCCTGAAGTTCATTAGTGAGGAAATGAAAGAGAATGAAATGAAATTTCAGAGTTTGCAGGCATTGAGCAAAACCTGAAAATTAACTTGGAATTCTCTGCAGGCCCACGAATGCAAAGCTAAAAATGTTTTAAATGGTTTGCTTGAGGTCAAAGGGATACAATGAAATTCCCATCTTCAAGGTCATGAGCTGGTTTCCAAATTGCTATTTTTGTGCCTTAAAAGGAAAAATAAGTCTTGTGTTAGCATCTCATACTTGGTATCGGACATATTGAGATCAATTTTTGCCTGCTTTCACTTCTGGAAACAACATCATTGTGCCACCAGATCCCTGAGCAACAGTGTACTTTTCTTCAGGCTTTGCAAAAGCAAAACTATTACAGATTGAATAATAAATATCATGAAACAAATCAGAAGAAGAATGTAACCCCTTACATCTATGCGGCAGTAGGCATTGCTATGTCTAGAGCAGCTTTTTGCTGAATGTTGCCAGAAGCTAAATAATGTTCCTAAATCGCCTGTTTTGCTAGGATTAAAGAAGTACATGTATGTTATAAGTGCTGTCCCTGGTAAAAAAGTAATAAGTCTCCTATACTCTATAAAACACCACTTTTCATGTTCTAGTTCCTTTATTATTATACTTTTTTTTTTTTTTTTTTGAAATCATTTTTGTGGCAGCCAGCCACCATTTTTTGCATGAGGCAGACAAGTTCAGTTACCACTGCGTACACTGAAATCCCTTTGGTCACTACACCAGAACCAAAACTCATATTGATTTCATGCACACTGAAGGCAATGACATGATGAAAGTTATATGGAAATACTATGCATAACTAAATAAAATTCACTCATTTTGTGAGAATGTCTCCTTGCTAAAACTATCACATAAACACATTTTAGGTCATAGGAAAACTGAATTCTACTTCATTTCTTTAAAACCTTTTCAGTTCTAGATGGGAGCGATGCACAAGAAAGCACTGTATATTCATTTGTGAGTTAGCAGGGCCTGCAAGAATCAGGGTGTAAAGCTACTGTCTAGGGAAGAAGTACTGCAATTGTCCCTGACACTAAAGCCCAGACAATGGACAATAATTGGGGAAAAACATCTGAATATATAATCAAATTCAAGTCTGATTAAACAGAGCTTGTTGTGATTAAGTTTATAACTTCATAAATTTTATTTCTAAATTAATGCTTTTTTTTTTTTCTATTACAACTCAAAGAACAAGTTCCTTACTACCTCTGACTTAATTTTCTTTGTTACATGTCCTTAATAGCATTTATCAAACTAATCTTTACTCACACTGTTTTGAACAGTTGCAGAATTTTTGATGGACTGTATGCATGACAGCAACGCCACCTGAAAGAACCAAATTAGCCTTTGGTCCTCATACTGGTCCTCAGACTTCAACACACCCGAGCAGAATGCAGCAGGCATCTCCAAATCCTCTCAGAAATGACTCAGAACAGTGACTCATGCACGCTCCTACTATTAAAGAGATCTGGAGAGAGATCCACTGTCAAACATGCTGTTTCCTGTTGTGTGTAGTCTGTTACTACATTCAAGCCTTCTGACTTCAGCTGCACAAAAAATCCACTAATAAGAAATATACTCTGTGTCAGTATGGTGCAGTTTTCCTCAAAAAAAAAAAAATAGAAATAAACAAATTAAACATCAGCACAAGAGAAAATAATCTGATGGCTTTTAATGGAATGAAGACTGAACATTTACTCATGTTGACACCAGAACTGACTTGGAAAATAAGATAATGTCTAATCATACCCATTATGTGTGACACAATCAGATGGGATTGATCTGACTAAATATAGACCCACACAATGCAGACATCTGCAGCCGAGTGAGGCACCCCAAACCTTCACCACAGTTGATGGACAGAAATAAGCCCTTCCACAGCATGATTCAATGCCACAAGTAAATATCTACACTGAATTGCTTGTTAGAAGTGCCTGTTTATCTCCACCAATTATAAAATGGGCAAAGCATGCCTAGCTAAGATGTAGGTGCCAGATCTACATCACTGAAATTACCTGAGATGATTGAAGACTTTTTCACATTCCTACTCAGGTCCATAAAATAGGTCCAAAAAGATGTACGCACTTGATCTTGCTAATGTTCTTAAATCACTCTGACTATAGTAACATTGCCTCCGGAACCCAAAGTATACTCATTTTTCAAATTGTACATCTGTCTATAAAGTAAGATACAGAGAACTATGCTTGAAGTTGTATAACAAATTAGATTTAAAGCATGGATCCCAGAGGTTCAAATATGAGCAAATGCCCTCTTAAGAGCATAGTTTTCTAATATTCAGCCTAAGCTCTGGCAAAAGGTCAAATAATGCTGTGAAAAATCCCCAGGCAGTTGCATTTGTACCATGTCAGCAGAAGCTAGATAAAGCCAAACATCTCTTTGGACCAGATCCAAGTGTTACTGACTTGTGTGGGAACTGCTCTGGACCTTTAATGGTCAAAAAGGGCCTGAAAAGTCCTGTGATGAGATCAAGTAATACTATCTGTTAGGAAGCAATGAATCACTATTAAAATAAGCAGCCATCTTACTTTAGTTACCACACTGTGCTAGAACATCAAAGTGAAAAAAATAAAAGGGTTGGGGGATAAAACTTTCACACCATCCAAGACAACAAAGTTTTGCTGCTCAGTCTGTTGAGGATGGGTTTTCACTGCTTGACTTGCAATGATCAAAATTACAATTCTCACAAGACAGATGCATTCTGCTTTGCTGTACTATGTAAAATATAAGTTAATCTGTGTAAATTTAGGAAAATTCTGCATATTGCCTTTTTGCATGCTAGACTTCAACTCTGCCATTCAAATATAAATGCTCATAGATAACCGGAGCTTTAAGAGTTTTGCTGATTTGAAATGCCTTACTGACATGTATTTCACTAGATTTCACAGGAGGTAGACAGCAGATAAATTCCAAGTGAATTCTTGGAACAAAAGTTAAAATTGGATAGCTAACATAAATCAGCAAGAGAAAAAAAAATTGTCAATGAAACAATCAGTTTGTTAACATTTCAGATAATCATGTTCTATCACTACCCTATTACCTCCACCAAGAGAAACTACCTAATGCCCTCTTTCAAGCCCCATTGAAGAGGTTTTCAAATACTTTATGAAATATTCTCATTCCATTTTTTAATTTTATTTTTTTTTAATTTCAAACTGCAGTTTTCAAACTGTTTTTTTAGGTTCTACTTTTCATAAAGTATGTTAACATACAATTTAACAACTGTAGATTTAAAAACTTGTCATTTTAGGAACATTATACATTCATAATGGCTTTGAGACCTTGGGCTTTTTTGCCTCTCTCTCCTCTCAACTCCATCAATAACACCAGAGCATTCTTTTTTCCTCTTTGTTCTGTTTCTTTGCTTGTCTTTGGGAACATACGGAGAAACAAAATCTTGTCATTCAGCTACACGTGTTTCCTGGGATATGCAAGGTTTGCTATTTGTTTTGGAAACACAGAAGCTCTATTTGGGTTATTCTTGGGCATCTGCTCTCTCCACGTTTGTCTTTCAGGACCCAGTGTGCCTTTTTCAACTTTTTGCAAACACCCAGGAGTGTCCCAAAACACCTGCAAACAAGATAAGTAGGTACTGGATATCACAATTAAATTTATATTTTTGAGTCTCCCTTGTAAACCTGTTGATCACAAAGGCACCATGTTTTCTTAGGCGTCTGGACAGCATCTCACACAAAGGGCTCCTGTTCAAGGACTAGGGTTCTTAGGCTAAGTCTGTACTAATAAATGAATAAGTGCCAGGGAATGTTCCTGAGCAGTAGAAATCAGACTGTATGGCTAATTTGTTAGTGTAGACCCTGGTATGCGTTTGGACTCAGCCAACTAGCACTCCCAAATATTCCCACAGTACTCAGGAGTTAACCCAGGCCATAGAAAATTTCCATTAGGTAGTCTGAACACTGCCATCCTGTTTTGGCAACATGACCATTTAATAAATGCTCATGGACTGTTCAGTGCCAATTCACTTCAGCGGCCCCAGCACACTTCATTTTTTAATGTAGATACAGCCTTAGATCTCTTCCCACTTCCTAGACGTGCATTCCACTGAGATTCTAACTCCACATCAGAACATGACCCAAGAAAGCATCATTTTATTCAAATTTTGCTTCAACACTTTCTGGTTTCCAGGAAAAGAAAATGATTGTGCCAGTTGGAAGGCAACCACAGACAGGTCTTCAGTCTGGACAGTGACAGGACCAGGATGATGGAGCATGCAGCAAAAAGCATGTGCCATTGCTCCTCTATAGACTTACATAATAACATGTTCCTTTCTGAGCATAAAATAATTATTTCAACTCTTGTTTTCACCATTAAAAGGGAAAAATCAGCATCTTTGAGGGAAATTAATTGTATTGTAGGCACTTGGAGCCCATTGTTCTCTTCAGAACCCAGCGTGCTAGAGGCTGATGGTTAACCTTCCCATGAGCCAGAGCTGAGCCATGAGCAACACTGGTTGGCCCTCTGGGAAAGCAGATTGAAGGAAGGGGAAGTCAGCTGTGCTACAACATCTGGGAGAGAGGGGTGAGAGCTGAGAGAGAAGCAGCCCTGCAGCCCCAAAGGTCAGTGCAGCAGGAGGGCAGGAGGTGCTCCAGGCACAAGGCAGCACAAGTTCCCCTGCGGCCCGTGGAGAGGCCCCTCGAGGAGTGGGCTGTCCCCCTGCAGCCCATGCGTCTCACATGGAGCAGATCTCCACACTGCAGCCCATGGAGGAACCCCTGGTGGAGCAGGTGGAAATAGGCTATAAATTACATGAACCTCCCTTATGCTGAGTCTGTTTTGACCTGTCTTCATCTTCACCCTTGAGCCTTTTCCCATTGTATTTTCTCCTCCTCTTTCCTTGAGAGAGGGAGTGAGAGTGGTGTGCTGCAGTTCAGCTGCCCATCAGTGTGAAACCACCACATCCAGGAAGCTTATGACTTTCACTGTCAAAGTTCTCTGGTTATAGCAATAGCCATCAGCCCTCTACTTTTCAGATTAAATAAGATGGGTAATTTTTGTGTTTTAGTTGGCTTAATTCAGTGCTCTCAAGGGGCTTTTCAAGACTCACCCTTATTCATCCAGCAAGTTTTTGTATCCTCCAAGATCATTTGAACATTAGACTGATGAGTCTTGTTTCTGTTAATATTTGCAGACTTTAGTTGTGACCTGTCTTTACAACCCCTTTCAGAATATTTTCAGTTCAACCTGTTTTAACAAGGGGAAAATCTATATGATGCACAAGAGTAACAAGATAATGTTTTTGACAAGCAAAAATTCTTATAAGAAACTTTTGTAAAACACAGAGAAACAGTTCATGAACCTCACATGCACCTTGAGTTGTGGATGATCCATCATTCAGACATGAATCAGCTGTTGCTTAAAACTTCAGGAAATCTCACTCCTCTGCATAGAAGAAGTTTTAGTTTTCTGCACACCAGTATTTCTACGTGGTTAATGCAGCTAACCTTCTACTAACAGTGTAACAGCATTCTTGGATTATGAAGATAAATGAAAAGCTGTGACAATATGCACAGTGAGGGCATGGTGCAGAGACATACAGTCTGCGCTACACAAAGCCAGCCTAGCACTACCATGCTGGCAAGAAACCAGAGTTATTGAGTCCACAGGACTCCTGCAATGTTCCAGCACTTTGGGACACATGAGAGATAATTTATTTCAGCAATGGAGCAAATATAGCCTCGTATGTACATAACCCACAGTATCCAGGTACCATCTCTGCACTAGCACTGCTGACTGTTGCCAGGATGGTCATTCTGCAGAATTCCTGGCTTATGAGCTCCAGGTCAGTGCAAGCCACAGCACTGCAGGACTCCTGCAGTTCCATTCACACTGAGGTGTCTGGGGTTGGACTGCAGAACCACATCAATACACAGATTTAAACCTCAGCATTGCTTATGCAAAAAAATTTCTAAGTAGTTTCAATAAACTTATAGAGTGTGTGCCATATTACTGTTTTAAGTATCATATACAAAAGTTAATGCAATTATAATATCCACTTGAGACACTACAAACAGATTTAAAAAATGTTTAACCTAGAACACTATGCATAATCTTTCGATGAAATATCATCATACACTAAATTCTTAAATGTTTCTCAGTATAATTTCTTTTTTGTTACGAGGACACATTTTGATTTTATTAGGATTCAAGAACACATTTACTCTTCCATCATACAACTATAAATAAATTCCCTTTCAGTGTATTTTCAGAGATGATTTTTTTTTCAATGGTTGTATTGTGGCTATAATACACAGCTCAATTAAACTGTCAGGGGAGATGTATTTATTAAGCCTAAAACTGAGCATGGAGTAAACTCTGGAGATTATTGCACCCTCCAAAACTGCATTTAAGAGTTTATTTTCTATAAAACCAAATGGAGACAGCAGGATTGTGCAGAAAGTGGGGAACTGGGGAGTGAGAAGGACATAAGGCTAAATATGACGACCCTGGAAGCTTCCAGAACATGTTTAGATGCAGGAATTTGGAAGTGTTCATGGACCAGTTTAGACACAGTAAAAGACTATCAGCAACTTTAGGCTTTTCTTCCAGAACAAGCATAGAGCAAACTGAAGTCCAATGGAAGACTTTGGGAGTGACAAAAACCAGTAGAGCAACTGAGATACTGGGCTATCAGACAGATCACTTGTGTCTTACTAGCAATTGACTTTGTATTTACAACTTTTCCAGGCCAGGGCTGGATGACTGTGCTTGAGGGGCCATGTACGCATGCACAGAAACAATTACATTGCTCTATCATTTGTTCTGTATCTTTCTTCTTAGAGCTAAAGTTTGCTCTTGCAGAACAAAGAGATGTTCTCTTCTCATTGGTACTAACTGGTATGGTGTATTTCACAATTTTAGTCAATTGTTTGCATTTCATGCCTATAAGACTACTTCTCAGCTATACCCACACTAGTAAAAATGGCCAGGAATGCTTCAGATCACTAATGTCTACTAGCGGTCCACAACCACTATGTTGTGCCCTATGCCTATGCTCACTTCCAGTAAGACCTTTCGATGTTAAGAACAGTGGGTGCATGGAAACCAACTACTGGGAACACTTCCAGCAACACTCTTAATACTCAGACTGTAAGGGGAATTGTTTGGGAGACTGCAGATGGCTTAGGCAAAAAACATGCCAGGGAACTTTCCAACTTGTTACTCACAAGCAAAGTATTGGTTGAAGATATGAAAGTCAGTGACAGCCTTCTCTGCAGGAACTATGAGGTTATGCAGCTCAAAACTCTGAGAGAAGACAGCAAGACAAACAGCAAAATTAGAGCCTTTGACTTCAGGAGAGCAAAGATGAGCTTGTTCAAAGACCTGGTAGCAGGATCCTGTAGGAGAGCAAATAAGTCAAGGAGAACTGGTTGATCGTCAGAGACACCCTCTTCAAAAGTACAAAAGCAGTCCCTTGTGATGTGCAGAAAGCTGAGCAAGCAAGACCCGTATGATGTCCTTGTCTCTACATTAAAGAGACATAGATTTGATAGATGGACCACTTGGTGGGTAAGGAATTGGCTGCATGGTCTCACTCAAAGAGTTGTGGGCAATAGCTCAATGTCCAGGTCAAGATCAGTAACAAGTGCTGTTCCTCAGGGAACAGTATTGGGACCGGCACTGTTTAACACCTTTGTCAGTGACATGGACAGTGAAATCGAGTGCACCCTCAGCAAGTCTGACAATGACACCAAGCTGTGTGGTGCAGCCAACATGCAGGAGGGAAGGGGTGCCATCCAGAGGGACCTGGCCAGGCTGAGAGGTGGGCATGTGCAAACTTCATGAGTTCAAGGACAAGTGCAAGATCCTGCATCTGAATCGGTGCAATACCAAGCACAAACACAAGATGGGTAGAGAATGGATTGACAGCAGCCCTAAGGAGAAGGATGTGGGGGTGTTAGTTGATGAGAAGCTCAACATGAACTGGCAATGTGCGCTTGTAGCCCAGAAAGCAAAGGATATCCTGGGTTGCATCAAAAGCAATGTGGCCGGTAGGACAAGGGAGGTGATTCTTCCCCTCTGCTCTGCTCTTGAGAGACCTCACCTGGAGCCCTGCATTCAGCTCTGGGCCACCCAACACAAGAAGGACACAGAAGTACTACAATGAGTCCAGAGGAGGACCACGAGGATTATCAAAGGGCTAGATACCTCTCCTGTGAAGACAGGATGAGGGAGTTGGTGTTGTTCAGCCTGGAAAAGAGAAGGCTCTGGGGAGACCTCATTGCAACCTTCCAGTACCTAAAGGGGGCCTAAAGAAAATTCGAGGAGGGATTCTTTGTCAGGGAGTGTAGTGATAGGACAAAGAGTAATGGTTTTAAACTACAAGAGGGGAGATTCAGATTAAAGGTTAGTAGGAAATTCTTCACTCAGAGGGTATTGAGGCCCTGGAATAGGTTGCCCAGAGAAGCTGTGGATGCCCTGTCCTTGAAGTGTTCAAGGCCAGGTTGGATGGGGCTTTGAGCAACGTGGTCTGGTGGAAGGTGTCCCTGCCCATGGCAGGGGAGTTGGAATTAGATGGTCTTTAAGGTTCCTTTGAACCTAAAACATTCCCTTATTCTATGGTAAAAGGCCAGCATGGACAACCAATAAAGTTCCGAATGACCAGTGCAATCACACGGGGATGGAGTTAAGCATCTCAATGGGACTGTGAAATCCGTGACCAAGGACATGAATAAGTGAGGTACTCAGTGCTTTCTTTACCAGAAAGGTTTGCCATCAAGCTCCTCAAATCCTTAAGCCAGCTATCAGAGTCTGGAGGGAGTGAAGCATTACTTACATTACAAGAAAATTAAGTTGGGCAATATTTAAGGCAATTGGGTATACAAGTCCAATCAACCAGATCTGATACATCCAAAGCTGGTAAGGGAGCTTGCTAATACCATCCCAGTGTTGACCTCTAGTATCTTTGAAATGTTTTGGAGATTGAGAAAGGTTCCTGAGTCTTGATGACTAGAAAAAGGCACGCAACACCTATTTTCAAACCAGGCCTTCCCCAAAAGCTGTAGGCAAATGAACCCAACCTCAACTTTTGGGAAGGCTTTAGAGCAAATCCTCCTGGAAGACCTTTCCAGTATAGGAAGGACAAGGTGACTAGTAATAGCCAGCATTGATTTACTATGGTGAACTTAGGACACTTACCGACCAACTTGCTTGCCTTCTGTGACAAGCTGATGGGCTTGCTAAACTGAGGGAGAGCAATTGGTATCAATTACCTTGATTTTAGCAAGGCCTTCAACATGATCTCACAGTGGGACAGACAAATTGCCAGGATATAGTTTGGTGAAGAACATGAAAAAGTGAGCAAAAAATTGACTAGACCTTTGGGCTCAAAGAGTAGTTATAAGCACCATGAAGTCCAACTGCAGCTGGTTACCATCAAGGAACCATACTAGCAGCTATAGTGGCAGCAAGTCCCTGGATGATATCAGTATGGTGGAAGTATCTGATACACTGAAGAGTAGATCAAGGAAATGGGCCAAATGGAACATTGTGAATTTCAGCAAAGACAATTGTAAAGTCTTATTTCTGGGATAGATTAACTTCATGCAAAAGCTAGGGGCGAACTGGATAAAAAGAAGTTTTCCAGAATGGATCTGGAGATAGATCCTCAAGGTGAAGAGAACTCAGCAATGTGCCTTTGTGGGAAAGGCAATCAACCATGTAGTGTGTTGCATTAATGGGAGTGTTATCAGCAGGTAAGGGCACTGGTGAGCCTCTATTGGAGACATCTGGAATGTGGTATCTATATCTGGACTCCCCAGGACAAAAAATACAGGTACATACTGGGTCAAGTCCAGCAGATGCTCAATGTGCTGGAGCACAGATGAAAGCAAAAACTAAGGAATCAGCTTGGTCAACCTGGAAAAGAAAAGGCTGAGGTGAAGATCTTATTGCTTTCTACAACAACCTACTGAAAGGACATAAAGATAACTGAACCAGACTCATCTCAGAAGTGCACATTGGAAGGAAAAGATGCAGCATGCAGAAGTTGCTACAAGCAGGAAATTAAGATTTGGTATAAAGAAAGAATTCCTCATTGTGCCACAGGTTGGTCAAAGAATTTGTGGAATCTCCATTGTTTGGAGACATTCAAATTCAACTGAACAATGCCATGAGCAACATGCTCTAGTTGGACCTTCCCTGAGCATGGGGTTGGTCTAAATGACTTGCAAAGGCTGCCTTTCAACCCACGCTGTTCTATGATTCGGTGACACTATGAACAATGTAGAAAGTTAAATGAGTGCATTCCAATACCCAGCAACATTTCCAGGAACTGGAAATTCATTTACTGCTTCCTTTACCATTACAGAGGTAGCCTAACCTTTCTACCTAGAAAATGAATACACGAGTATATTCTGGAAACACAGAAACCTAAGAAGCAGAAACTCTGAGTCAATTTCTTTTGCAAAGGATTGAAAAGTGACCCAATCATCATGGGCAAATGTGGCAATAGATTAATAGAGGCCAAGAAAAGAGCTCTTCAGAAAAGACTGAAGGAACTTGATTGTTTGTTCTCAGTTTGGGAAGAAGTCTGCTATACAAAAATGTTTTCACATAGACAATACATCTAAGAGGAAAGGAGTAACACTTTCCTTGGACTAGGCAAGAAGTCACATGAAGAAAAGCTGTAAACGTTAGACATTTGGCAACAAGAACTCAACATGCTATTGCCTTAAATTAAACCTGTTTTTTCAACTAAACCAATCTCATTATTTAACAAATATTTTCTGATGTGGCATTATATCAAATACTTTTCTGAGTTCTGATAAATTAACTCTATTGTCCTACTTACTCATATAGTCCTCTATTAGCCTGTGATGCATTTCACTTTGTCTAGTCATTTTTTCCTTTAATTTTTTTTGAAAACTTTGTCTACCATTCCACTATATTTTTCTTATATCAGGTTTAGAGTATCTATCATTCATCAGTTATGAAATATCACCCCTATTTGAAAGACCTATTAAGAACTGAAATAGTAAAGGAAAGATTGCCTTTAGAAACTGGAAGATTCTGTTAGTCTTGGGAAAAAAAATGATTGTAATAGTTTCTCTATTCTTTTTTTTGTTTTAAATCAACTATACCTGCATTAAATTTCATTTTAAGAGACAGTCTTGTAACTATTCTGCTAGTCTATATCTGACTGAAATACAGCTTATTTTTGTCAATCATATTTCATAGAGCTTAGGGATATGGTTTAGTGGGGACTGTTAGCGTTAGGTCAGAGGTTGGACTCGATCTTGAGGTCTCTTCCAACCTAGAAATTCTGTGATTCTGTGATAAATTCATTTCAGTCATCTATCCTTTTTTGTTTGTTTACGGAACAGTTGAAAAGCAACAGGAAATTAATTGTATGTATTTCAGATCAAACTGCCTTAGTGGAAAAAATGAGAACTTTGTCAATAATTGAAAAGGGAAATGGTTATAATAAGAGAAGGAAGTATAACTGTAAAGTAAATATAGTGGAATACAACAAAGTACATTTAAAGAAACTCAGAGAAAGTGTAAATAAGATCTTGGAAAATTATCTAAAAGTAAAAGATAAATATGTAAAAAGCAAAATAAGAATTAGGAGATTAAAAAGCCAATATTATGGGGAAAAATATAAGGTTTTCTTTTGTGGAAGATCAAAAGTTTAATAGATCTTCTTGGCCAAACCATGTGCCTTTCTGAATACATCAAAGTACTGGAAAGAGAAACTATCACAGTTTGCTAAGAAAGAATACTAACACCAAAACAGATACCATTGGGACAAAAATGAAAAGATAAAGCATGGGGACAAATTGAAAAGATAAGGCACGGGGACAAAATGAAACTCCAACTGCCTGAAGGTGCCTGTGAAGGTGCCTGAAAAGTAGTCAGAGATTATTCCAAAAACACATTAACCGAAAGCAAGGAACTAAGGCAAATTTTGGTCCACTGCTTTACCACAAGGGAAAGCTACAGTGAAAACCCAAAACAGTTAATGTACTGCTCACATCAATCTTCACTAACCTCCAACTAAAAAAGGTATTTGCAATTGGGCAATTTTCACGATTAATGGTATTTAAAAAAAAAAAAAAGAGTCAGAAAACAATTATTCTGCAAGGATTCACAATCAAAATGTAAATACATATAAAAAAAGATTACAAAGGGTTTACATTAGAACTGACAGCACTCAGTATGTCCATTTTTAGCCAACATAATGGATCAAAAAATGGCAGAGCTGAGCCTCTTGTTCTACTATTAAACATACTTAAGATGTTCAAGCTTGTTTCATGATGAAAGAGCTGCTGATTTTAATGGATTCCCTAGATGAGTGTCCTACATGATACCTTGAAATTTCAATATCCATATAAAAATTCAAGACAGAGCCTTCCTGTTGTGAAGCTGGAATAAATGTATGCAAGTTCAGATATGACACTTAATTTTCCTGAAAGATGAATTTAAACATGACTAATGTATACATTAGAGTGTTACACCACCACTGAGATATGCTGTGCTCTTCACTGTTATACAGTTACCTAAGTACCATATATAAGTAAGTACAATGTGGGAAAGGCACATGAACTAAACCACACACGCAATATAATTAGCAGAGAGAATCAGAAACCACTGGGGTAGAAAGCAAAGGGGTTTTTTGCAGCTTTGCATGTAATTCAGGTACATATTATCCCATCACTCTTCATTGCTAAAAATAAAAATTGAGGAAGCGTTTAAGGTTCTCAAATCAAAATAAAACCCTCCCCACTTGATTACAGCTAGAAATATTGAGTTGCTTGAGTATGTGCAGAGAAGAGCAACAAAGGTGGTAAAGGGACTAGAAAACAATAATTATGACAAGCAACTGAGGGAACTGGGGGCTGTTCAGTCTGCAGAAAAAGAAGCTGAGGGGAGAAATGATCAATCTCTACAACTACCTGAAAGGAGGTTGCACCGAGGAGAGTGACAGTCTCTTTTTTCAGGTGACAAGTGGTAGGATGTGAGGAAAGAGTCCACCAGGGGAGGTTTAGATTGGACATTAGGAAGAATTTGTTCATGGAGAGGGTGGCCAAGCATTGGAACAGGCTATCCAGGGAAGTGGTGGAGTCCCCATCGTTGGAGGTATTTAAGAGATGCATGGACGTGGCACCTAGGGACATGGTTTAGTGACGTGACTCAGTAGGCCAGGTTGATGGTTGCACTTGGTGATCTTGATGGCCTTTTCCAACCTAGATGAAGATTCTAATAAATCAGTGTAAAATTATTTCTCATTCTAATACCTTCCAACCTGTAGAACCTCTTAGCAGATGAAGTCCTACCACTCAGTTATACTAAATCATCTTTTAATCTCTATTTATGCAAATAACTCATAGACATTAATAACCCATTATATTTGAAAAACTTATAAATGCTTTAAAGCACTATAACATACTTTATCAAATGAACATATACAAACAAGTTATTTCAATATATGTATGTATAATATTTTCTTTACTCACTATTCTAACATACCACATGAAGACTTTTTATGGATGTTCAATACAGGAACCTAATTTTTTATGTTTGGAAATTTCTAACTCATATTTTTATTATGAATTTGGACGAATGAGTAACCGACGGCCAAAAATTAATTTATTGTTTCCAATTTAACAGATCATAAAACAAAAATGTATAATTAAATGTTAGTACACAATGCCAGAATCATGGTCAGGAATGTGATGTAAAATATACACCAGGAAAAATAAAAAAGAGTTAATTTAACATATTTAAAACTATCTTTTTCTTTAAACTCTACAATGAAAATACTACACAGATGTGGAACTAGAAGAAAATACCTTTGTAGGAGCATAAAAGTAATAAAATATTAGAATGGGTTTGTTTTCATTTCCTTGTCTGTAGCTAAAGCCTAAATTCAGTTTTAAATAAAAAAAAAAAAAAAAAAAAAAAAAAGGCTCTGTGGTTTTCACTTAAGAATACACTTTAGCTCCATTAAAACCATTAAGACTTAATTGCCTGCTCAAATGTTTTCTGAATTGAAGCAATCTTAAGTGTGTGTTCAAGCTTACAGAGAGGCTTAGGTAATTTACATTTTCGTAATACTTCTACTGCTCCTTACCCCTTTTGTGTATGGAAAAATAAGGTTGGATGGAGCTGTGATTCAAGCACACAATCACATTTGTCAAAACTAATAGTTGTTTTAAACCTCAGATTAACATAAAAAAATACATAAATAAGTGCCTTGTAGTCCTCTCATATGTTTAAACTACTAACAATCCGTTCAAGTTTTCCTAGTTGGACACATTTTGTTTGAAGGGAGTCCCCATACTCAGAGACAGCCTCAGAAGAGGCAGAACCTCCTCTAGCAGTGCCTGCCCCCTTCCCAGCCCTGAGCTCCTGTCTCCCCAGACACAAACCTCTCTGGCTGGCATCTGATTAAGCTGACTGCAGAAAGAAGCCAAGCCAGATGGACAATCGTGGCTCTCTCTTGTTAACATTTGTGCTATAAAGCTACTGTTGCTTTTGTCAAACTGGATTTTATAGCATTCTCTGTCCTGCAGGTCCATGTTTAGTAATTTTGTCTTAAAAAAAAAATAATAATAAAAAAAAAATCACGGGCTGCATCTCTTATACTCCAGCTGTATACGTCTTCAGCACACATTTATTTCCCAATACTTAAACAGTATTTACCTTAACTGTCCCATTAATGTCATCACCTTCCAGCAGTAGGTGAGCTCTAAGGAGCACTACCCTTTCCCAGTTATGTAAACCTGGTGAGCTGCATAGATAACACTTTGTGTTTGGCAACCGCAACAAAGCATGAAAATATTAGCCAGTATACACTGAAACAGAGGAAGTAAAATGCATTTCAGGCTTGAAAACAAGAGCCATCTGTGGTAACACTTACTAGGACTTTAGCTTTTCCTTAGCCAACCTTATGCCCAGTCTGAACATAAAACCTCAAGAGTCTTCTCTTTCCAGACAATGGACTTAAGCTCAAGCAGTAAATATTTGTCTTTAGCTCTGTAGGGCCTTGTTTGAAAATGTCATGCACTGACTCAACTGCTCTGCTTATGTTTGCAACCACTTGCCAGATGCTAGCGCACAACACTTAGCCGTATTATGGCAAGTGCAATAGTGTTTGCTATTGCTAAGGAAATGCTTACAGCTGAAAAGCTGTAACCCCCCTCAATAAGACCATGCGATGGAACAGGAGAAGCTGCTCCTGATTTCTGTCCCACAATGTACCCATGTAAGGGTAGCCACAACTACTCCTGGACCTCTCCAGCAGATAAGGAAGAAAATGAGGCTATGCTGACAGAGTAACTCCAGCCGCCAAGAGCTCTGCTAAACTCTCACTGCCTTGATCATTTAATGACAAAGGGTAGTTCCCTTAAATTCATTTTGATGCCATTTGTTTTTATAAAGTGGGGGAGAAAGCGAATGTGTATGAGTGTGTATGCACTTATATATCTGTTTATAAATGAAAGGAAAACAAACATACATCACAGAGCACAGTTTAATGAGTTCACTGCAGTGTTTGGGGTGTCTAGACCCAACCATAATACCACAGCTCAATAATTGCACAGGGAGACTGGAGCACAGGGCAAAACACTGGCACAGAATCCTCCACAAGACACCTCACAAGGTTGTCTTGTCTTCCTTTACCTGTTCTCCTAGTGGTGTGAATTACTTCTGGCATGAGTCAGAGCCAATTATCATCGTTACTTTTAGCACAGTGTATTATTCAGAGTTGTAGTCCCAGGCAATAGGGTAAGGTATCATCAAAAATGTCAGAGAAACAGAAAAATCATCTCCAAGAGAAAAACTAGAGACGATCACAAAACAGATGTTAAAAGTAACTTAAAATGTCTAAATAAGACATGAGAAGACCAGCAGTTCTGCTAGCTGCTTCTTGTGCTACTTGGCCAGAGACATGCTTGCCAAAGGTTAGCAGTCTAAATAAGATATTTTAATTTTATTTTTGTATAACGATTAATTTTAGCTGGTAACATCTTTTCTATTGCTTTTCCCAAGCTGAAACTATTGGGCATCTTTCAAGAAAAGCATACATAAAAACTAAAATCCTCAGCAGAATACTTTTCATTTTCTATAGCACAGAGTTGACAATAAAAAACATCATGCGGTAAAGTACGAATTCCAGACAAGTGACAATTTGATGACGAGAGCAATGCCTGTATTTTCACCTACAATGCAGGTGAAGATATCAAAGCATGGAAAATCAAAAAGTGAAGAATTTAATGAGGCGAAACACAGTTGTATGGATTACCCCTAAAATCTGTGGTGTATGGCACAAAGAAGTGAACTTTAATATGGCAGAACTTCAGCATGCCTTGTAGTCAGCACTTGAGCTAATGCTCCAGCATGGGAATAAATTGAGATTTAATCACATTTGTCACCTTCTGGACTGAAACCAAAAATTAAATGATTTCTCATTTAATTTTTAGTTTTTACTCATGATTTAGTTTTTAGTTTTACTCATGATTTATTCAGTCTCTTCTTATTTCTTGAAAATCTGACTGTCAACACCAAATGCAACTGAAATCACTCCAATCTGCTCATCACTTCCATGGATGATGTTTGATTTTTCAGACTACTGCAGTTATGAAATTTAACAATCCTAAAATATTAATGAGGAGCATAAATTTCTAAGTATATACCCTAAATTTAGAGCTCTTCATCCTCATATATTGTTCAGATTCTGTTCTTTTTTAAAAATATAGACTCTTTCAAGATAACCTCCTTTGAATATCTCTCACTGATCTTGACCTGTCAACCAACAACCTCAGGACTAAGAATAAGGGAAAAAGCATTCAAGGTCTTAAAAGACCTTTAAAAGTGTGGAAGGGAAGTATCAACATGAGAACCTGTTGGCATTATAGGAGTGACTAGGAGTGACTATTTTGGTGGCAAATAACTCCATTCTGCAGGAGCAGGAAGTATGCACTCTACTTCCTACCTGATGAAGAACAGACAATAAGACTGCTTGGGGTACAAAAATTAAAACAACCTGCATATAATTGTACTAAGGACAGAAATTAGCCTAGAGTTAGAAGAGATATACAACAAAGAGAATTCCGAAAGGATGGCAGGTATGATTGTTCTGGCAGTCATATTTGACTGTTTGATTACGGACCTTAATATGTTTATCCACTTCTTAATTTGTTATAATCTATAACACTGTGAAGTGTGTCCACCAGCTAATATGTTTGTTTAAAAGTATTTCTACAAAATGAGAATTTCCCAAATATTCCGTTTCCCAGAATTCTGTTTATGAACAAGTTCAGAGGAAATAATAAATCTAAACCAATCTTTCCTCTTTGGATTAAAAACAAACAAACAAACAAAAAACAAACAAACAAACAAACAAAAAACCAAACAAACAAACAAACAAAAAACTTCAATAACTATAGTTTCAGTACAGGAGACATTTCTTCCTCCTCTGCTTGTGGGAAAAGAATTAAATGTATCCTATCTTTACTACGCAAATGTAATGTATAGTTAATTATATGAAATGAGAAGCAAGGCATCTGATAGAATTTACCTTGTAAGTGCTTAAAAAACAAAGTGATATCCAACAGAAAGAACAGCTGATTGGTGTTACCCAAGAAAAATAAAAATAGATAAAAAGCATGAAACTGAATTCCATGAAAACAAGAACAGAACAGAGTTATTTTTGTAGATGTTACCCACTATCTTGTACAAAGTAGGTTGAAGAAACATGCATTGTATTTAAAAAAAAAAAAATGAGAATGCTACTTAAAAACAGTGCAATATAACTTCAGGATAAAGTGTTACTGAGGAAATGTTTTCCATTTCAATATGTGCTTACTTAAAAGGGAAAAATATTTTATTTCTAAAGTAACAGCTTTGTTTTACTTTTAATAGCTGTAATTACTGTTATTAAAAAATAATTACTTTGTAAGAATGAAGAAACAACGACGATGTTTATTGTTCCCTGCTGTGCATAAAGTACTTGCCATCCTGACCTCAGTGAATACAGAATTGGTAGCAAGTCAAGCAATAAATTCCAGCATGAAAAGATCGCTTGCCTTTCTCAGACCTGAGGTATGATAAGGATTCCAATACATGGCATGATGTAAAACAAAAAAAAAAAGAAACATAATTTGAGATATCAAAGACATAAAGTGAGACAATAACTGTAACTTCATAATTGCAGAATATTTTCCTGTGATCAGTAAGATCACATCTTCTGCCCATCCACACCAGTTCCCATTGGATTGAGATTTCTGTTCTGCCTGACTTGAAACAGGACTTGCAATACAGTTTTGGACACCCCAAGCACATGGCTTACCAATGAATAATTTGCTATGATGAAACAAAGAAATAAGAAATCTTCCTAAGAGGCATTTATTCACACTGGCACATTAACACGCAGCTTTTGGAGCACCAACACTATGTGCAATGGCAAATACCCACTGAGCATATTTCCTGCTTGCCTCTTGTTGTCAAGAGAAGTTCTATTCTTGTTTTTTTTTTTTTGTTTATTTGTTTTTTTTTGTTTTGTTTTGTTTTTGTTTTTTTTTTTTTGCAATATACTCTACAGAAGAATCATAATGTAATTAAAACTTAGTTATGCAGAGAATCATTCTTTATCACTTAACACAAACATCCAGAAAATTTGATGAATCAAAACAGAAAAACAATTTTAGACATTTCTTTAGTCTGAAATCCCACAAACAGTAGTAGAGTTAACGCCTTTAAGACGTTGTTTTTTTGGGGGTGGATGGAAACTCTTTTGACTGAGAAAAGTTAAGCCAACAGAAGTTAGCAATAAAGTGGCCTTTTCATTATCCAGTGGCAAATACGGGTTCTGACAAGCAAAATCTTTCAGTAGGTATTTTTGTTGCTTGTCTAAACTGTCCAAATTCACTTTTTGGATTTTAACTAAATGCATTAAAATTAAGGGAAGAAGGGAGCAGGGGAGATGTTATTTGGATCCAAACCCTAATATTGTGGAGAAGAAAGCCTTGTGATGGTTGCTTTGTAACTGATGTGAAGTGTATCACTTTGCATCAGTTCCACAGAATATTTCACTACATTACCCTGATGAAGGGAGACAGATCTGGGGTCTTGGTCACCATGGTCTCACAGGGGCTGGTCTCCCCAGAGAATGCCCTCTGCCATGCACAAACGCACAGAAAAACTCTGAATTCTGACATCTGCCAACGCAGTCACATCACATATGGGCTGTGGGAGAGCTGAAACTGTCCTTCACCATCAGCCATGGGAAAAAAAAAAAAAAAAAAAAAGTAATTAATATTGATTTGATTTGTGTATGATTGCGGTAGGCTTCAACAAACAGTTTTAAATCTTTGTTGACCAAAACTAAACATTTTTACTTCACACATATGGAAACAATCCGATCAAAGAGTAAATGGTGAATATTTCCAAGAAGAGAGTTATCAAGGGTTGCTCAGGAAAAAAGGGGGAATTTTAATTGTTTAACCATTCTAGCATGAAAACAGATACAAAACTAAAAGCATTTCATGTGAAAAGAAATTCCAAACTTACTCAGCTTTCACTTTTACATAGGATTTGGCAAAATGAGAAAACTGTATTCCCATTTTTTTTTGGCCAAGTCCACAAGGTGATATTCCAGAATGAGTTGAAAAAAAAATAAAAATAAAAATAAAAAAATAAAAATAAATAAAAATAAAAATAAAAATAAAAATAAAAATAAAAATAAAAATAAAAATAAAAATAAAAATAAAAATAAAAATAAAAATAAAAATAAAAATAAAAATAGTATTTGCAGAGCCCTGATTGCAACTGTTGTTTACTTAGAAGTTTTTTCTCCCCTTGATACTCTTGTAAGTGGTATATATCCTGTCAGTGTCAGTATACATGACACAATGTAGAAGAGCAGGGAATAGCAAGTTGCTCTCATGCAGAAGTCATCTCTGGGATATGAAGCTAGCCTAGTCAACATATCATTTATCTAGATGCTGCACATGAGAAATATCATGAAAATAGTTTCACTGTCCCTATTCCCTACTCTGCTACATCCAGTTCCTGGGCAAACTGAAATTCCAGGGTGAAGATGCAACAGCTTCAGCTGGCTTTGCTGTTTTCCGAAAATTACCTTGAATTTTTAGGAAGCTGTTGATTGATTATTGGAGACAGGTGGTAATAAGAGTTATTCTTCTCATTTTCTATACCTCTAACTTCCTACACTCCTTTGAAACATTCCTTCAAATATTCCTAGCACCCTGACTTTTTTGTAAGGTAATTAGAAGTCATAAGTTGGTGCTTTGGTGTTTACTGTCTCTTATATTCTCAGAACTGAGTATTTTTAGTATACATAGCAGCAGTAGATGCTTTTGTTCACTTCCATCTTGTGTCCCAGCCTTGAGCTCAGGGCTTACTGAGCAGAGCAAGAGGTAAAATGATCTCAGTACAACTCTTCAGCCCAGGCTATAAAAGATTACCAAGTTGTGCCAAATGGGATCATGCTAATCTATTCAGAACGTCAGTGGCATCTCTAATTTTCAGATTCCCATGGGATAGAATGACAGCCTTCTACATTCATGCTAACAGGTCACAAATTTAAAACAAAACAAAACAAAAAAAAGCCACCCACAGTACAAACTCAGCAGATACAGACTCTCCACTGCATGCCCCAAGAAAAGCCACCCCTATACCCCTTTCAAACCAAGAAGCAGTGGCCTGCTGCTGAGTGAGGCTGTGAACTTGAGAAGGATACACTTCAAATCTTGTACTGTTTTTCTTACAATGAAATGCAGCCAGCCATACTGTTTTACTGTTCAGGGGGTCTGGCCAGTAATTCCTACCTGGGGCAACATTCCCCCTCTCACAATATAATATTGATATATTCAAAAGAACTGTTTCAGATAAAGCTATAAATATTCAGAAATTACTTCTCACTCAAAAAAGATATTTTGCTGTTGTATCTCTCATGCAATCCGGAATCTCCAAAGCTGTCTTCATGTCTCCAAATGAGGTGTTCATCTCTGGTGCCTTGAGGAGAAAATGGCATGCTCTCCTACATCATCAGTGGGCAGGATCCTTCCTTAAATTCCCAGGGCAGTTGCTAAACACTTGAAACAAAAATCTACCCATATAAATAATTTGTGGATGGAGGACAAGAAATTTGGATGAATACTTGGGTCACCAACATATCGAAAAAGCAGATTTTAATTTGTTCTTGAACAGAAAACATTCCTGGTTTTACCATTCTAAAAACTACAGAGCAAAATTTTGGTTACAACTGAAGTACATTCTCCAATTCAGCCTGTGCTAGGCTGAATGCAGACTGCAGAAGCATTACATTTATTAAAGGTGATATTGGTGAGTCATGCATGTAACTCAGAACATCTGATATCACAGAATGTTGGTAAACAGCCTTAATTGTAAGAAATTCTATTTTCAGACAAAGTTACACCACCACTTCCAATTCTATTTTATCCATGTCAACAAAGAGGAAAATTAGGCAAGAGAGGAACTGAAATTCTGCAAAATCTTTTGTGACACTCATGGAATTGATTGTTATAATTATTTTTTAAAATAAGCAGATTTAATACTTCTTCGTATTATAAGCTGACTTTCTAATCAAAATGAAAGATATTGCTTGGCCCGTGTTTGAATTTAAATTAGAAAAAAATTATTTCTGTTACAAGATAAACCCATTAATATCTGTTCTTCTTCCTACCTCTGTTCTCTAATGCAATACAGACAATTAACATGCAAAATATTTCTCTTCTTAATTCTCTCCTCTCCCCCCAAAAAAATCAATCTATGTTGCATAGTTCAGTATTCAAAGGTCAGAACATCTATCCATATACATATGGGTCAGAATTTAGTCTTAGTCAAAGAATAACATACCATTTTTCAGTGCATATCTTTCTCATTTTTGACGTCTGTTCCAGAAACATATAATCTCTTCCTCCATATTTAAATTACCATCGTTGACATATATTACAAAACATACAGTGAAAAAGACATATTCACTAATGTTAAAGACTGAGGATAATATTTCCCACATAGGCATATGAATTCAAATCCCACTGAAGTCAGCAGCAATACATCTGCACATTGTGGAATATAAATGTGCCATTCATCAACAATCATTCTACTGTATTTTAGTCACCAGTGTGATTCACCCAGTCCTGGAACAGACCTGATGAACTATGCTCTGAAGGGGCCTGTCTCCTCCACAGAGGATGGAAGGAGCCCACATGATGTCAGGCTAGTTGCTTCGTTTCAGACAAAGCTCTCAGCCTCTCCTGCACCTGCTGCCACCTTCACCACCCAGGCAGCATCCCTAAAATAAGGGGAAAGCTTGATGACTGCCACGGAGATGAAAGAGACACAAGGATTTCAACATTCCAACCCCAAATCCCATGTCTAAATCAAAACCAAATGTAGATGCCAGAGTTGCTGACATTTTCACTGAATGTAGGATTTGAAAACAAACTATAGATGGGTGTGAAATTTCGATCAATTCTTATATGCTTGATCCACAATATGAAATACCTAACACCTTACCTTACAGTTCAAGACTCATTAAATCTGCTTCCAAGAGAGGTAAAACTCAGGAACATGAAGCTACTGGAATTTGCTTGCACATTATTAGTACCAGGAGTGCTCAAAAGTGCACATTCACATATGCATGCACACTGCCTTTGGGGAGATCCCTGGACATGCAGCAGCCCTCTTACACCCTCTTCGAGTTTCAGTTAAAAGGAAATCCAGACAGGAAGGGCACTGTATTTCCCCTTGGTGAATCCTCCTATTTCTACTCCTCTTCACTATGTACCTCTGTGCTGTTTCTGGCCCTCTGGACAGATCAAGACTTGTGTGCTGGTAGGAAGAACCAAGGCACAGGCAGAGTCAGAAGAGGCACACATGCACAGCAGTGATGCTAACCCTGTACCGGTGATTTCTTCATTGATTCTTGCAGACAGGTCAGAAATCCTGCACAGGCTGAAGCTGGTCAATCCACAAGGGATATTCTTTCCCTCTAAGTTGTTATCAAATGCTCTCACTGACAGCTATAGAGATTTCTGTTGTTTTTCTGATTTGATGTAAAAATCAATAACATAGAAACCTTGGGTCATTAAAGACCCTCTGGCAGTTCTGTAAGACTAGAGCCATTAGCCTTGCTGTCTCTGCAGTGTTTGCCTAGATTCTTTTTTACATTTCCTTTCTTCTCATGCATTGTTTTCAAATGCTATTGCTGATTTTAGGCTGGAAGTGCCTGTGGGAAAAGAAATCCCAGTATATATTTTATATATCATCTTGTTAAGTAAGATCATTATTACTTTATCATATACAGCAGTGCTGAAATTTCACAATCACATCAGTTGCTGTTTACCTACCAATGTGCCCACAACATATGCTGCTCATTAAATAGCTTTTTGACCTAACTCTCTAAAATTCTTTTCTGAAGAAAAGCAGAGAACATTCACTTGTACTGCTTTGTACAGCAAGGAGTGTTCACTCTGCAAACCTTCTGGAAATACTGTTATTGCTGACTTTTTTTCTTAGAAGTGCTCTCCAAAATGTTTTAAATACTATAGACCTTTTCTTCAGATACTCACATTCCTCTCCCAGTCAAGTTTTTGCTTGTTTTGCTTGTTGCTTAGATGCCAGCTCAAGATACTTGCTGTTCTTCCTCTGCAATATCTGCTGTGTTGCCATAACTCCTTCATCTTTCCTGGACAGCCAGAGGTTGGCCAGAGGTTGTTACAGACTCTCACAGCTTCACTGGCCTCACTGGGATGCAGGACAGCAGCACAGACTGTGACCCAAACTTCCCAGTGGCTCTGATGCTGTGTGGTTTTAGTTTTTAAGATCCTGAAGTGAGAACACTGAAGAGAGGCCATACAAAATACCTAGTAGCCTTAGAAGATTTCGTCCCATCCCCACTGTCTGAAGGTGAAGTTATCTTAACTAACTTTTGCTGACATTACCACACTTAGATCCAAATTATAAATTGTCATTGCATTTTTAATGTGGATTTCTCAACATAGCAACAGAAAGGAGAATGAAATAGAGCATTGTAAGAATCTAAGATTCACTTGAGAAAGCTAAGAAAACAGCAGTCTTCCTAAACTGTCTTAAGAAATTAATGGGAAACTTGTTTTTAGAGGCAGAGAAAAAGAGCTGCAGAGGAAGAGTAATTGCTGCCATCCAGCTGCCTGCTCTTTGCATCTGATCTGTCAGATAATTTAGTCAGAGCAGGACTTAAATGTCTCAGTGGAAATTTTAAAAGTTTTACTGCAAATATCCTCAAGTATCCTGCTGCACAGAAGATTATTTAATTTCACCTCCCTGGTCCACGTTATGCGTACGTTGAGTCTGAACCCTCCCAGCAGCCATCCTAGCCTATGTGCTCCCACCAGGACAAATCCATAGGCAAGTGCAAAGAGGAAAACAAAAGCAAGGAAGTGGAGATCCATGAGATCATGTGGGTGCCGACAGACCCATGAACATGCATATTCGTTCTTCATGTCAGAGCTACGAGAGGCTCAGGAGTTCTCAGAGCACTGGATTTCCCTTTAAATAAGTGCAACTAACATACTATATATTTATATCAACTTCTAACAAGATTACTCTCCCTCGTGCACGTGATAAAAATTCTACAAGCTTTAAATGATCATTTCAAGATCTTTTGCTACTTCATATATTTGGATCATATTAGGTTTATTGCAATTAAATATAAATTAATGAATCTAGCATGACAAAAAAAAAAAAGAATAGAAATATATCTTCAACTCATGTATAATGCAACCAGCCTTACAAGTGCAGATAATCAATGAGAAAATTATGGCACTTGTGATATTTCATTACTAAATTTAAGAAAACACTTTCCAATTGAAAGTAATTTTAAATTAGCTTAAGGAAATTATGCATAAAAACAAAGATTAGCAGAGTGGAACTAAACTAATATAGAAAATCAATTATTGCTTTGCAAATGGAAGGGAAAATTGTTCTTTAGCCTTTGAACATGAAGAACAGCTGGTTGGGAGTAATTTTCAAAGAGGTTCACTGCATTTTCTGAAAGGATTATCAAAATGAAAAGATCAGTACAATGGTTCAGATCCTATGTAAATCACTAAACATGATTAGAAGCTCACAGAATGTGACTGTAAATCTTGGCACATATGAACAACGAGGTGTTACTGCAAATGGTTAGGGAAAAAAATGCAAAAACTACTGTTTTAGCTAACATCTGGATCTCTCCGGGCTCTAGGTCTCTATCTGGCGGGGCTTGTGAGTAAACACAGCCCTTGTCACAGCTCAGCACTGCTTGTGCTGTTACACGTGGGATGGATACTAAGCAATCAGATTTATCAAGCACCTGCCCCATCACAAGCTCATGGATGTGCTCCTGCACATGCGTGGGGCTAAGGGGAAGCTGGTAGAGATCCTGAGATGAGCAGAGAAATGAGAATTGCAACATTAGCTGCAATGAGTCTCAACAGTACAGACTTTCTGAGCCTTGTGATGCCAGTTGCCAAAGCATCCGTCCACAAACTGCACCTCAGTTTGAAGCATTTTACTTACTGCTGCGATATGCGGGGTGCTGTAGAGGTGTTTAATTGACACAGACCGTGATTTAAAATGCTGTTGTGCTAAGAACCACTCTCGGCTGCCAAGTGCCCAGTGTCTAGAAGGCTGACAGCTGGACTCTGTGCGACGTGCCTGTTTGCAATGCACTAAGAGAGCTTTACAAGAAGTGCCAAGTATTGGGTTATTACCACTTGGCAGGCTGAAGATGTGTACATATCATAGGCCTAACAATGTTGAGCAGTCATATATGGCTACCTGTTCTAAAAAAAGGAGAGAAAAAATCATGTACAGAATACATGAAATATGTACGCCAAAGACAAAATCTTACAGATGAGAAATATCACTCAAAGATGAGGGAATCTGCCCTTCCGAAAGGCTTCTAAGCAGCCAGTGACAATTCCTAAATCCAGCCAAGACACACAACTGGCAAAACCCAGACTGGGCTAAGAGGAAAATCAGTAACCCAGCATTCATCTGAATTATCAGTACTGACAGAAGACAGGAGGCACCAGACCAGCACTTTAGCCCACATTAACAGTCTCTTGGGCGCATACCTGTTTTCTAGTTATGCTGATCAGGATGTGATTAAAAATGAAAAAGAGTCCAGAGGAGCCAGGATGGCTGTGGCTGCTAGCAGCCTTCTTAATACCTCCTTGCTCTCAGGACAAGTATTGTCCAGCTCTGAGTTAAATAACGCTTGCTTGTATTGGGTAGGTCCCTACAGGTCATGGCTAAATCAAGAGACCTCTCTTTTGGAATTAAGAACTCAGCAGGCTCAAAAGCAGAAGTTTGCCCTTATTAGCAGAGATTAATCAAAGTCTGATTAGGAAAGTATGGGATGTCCCATGCAGCCCAGAGATTACCACTTGCTGTGTGCACGAACATCAGCAAACCACAACAAAGCAAGATGTAAACCTGTTTGAGTAGTTATTTCTGCAGGTGGTCAGCAGGAGCTGCTGCTGCTCACTTACAACTAAAGTAAAATTGTAATGTGAAGCTGCTAAACATCCAGGCTATCTAGCAAAACTCCCACTACTTTCAATGAGAGGATTTAACTTAATTGAGTATGTGATGCCATTTTTAAGAGATGCACTCTTTCATTCAAAATTTGGTAACAAAACAGCAGACAAGATTCATTGAAATTTACCAGTCTGAATATCCTCTAAAACTGTCAGCACTGCATCACCAAACCTCGTGATCTGTATTCCATTTTGCTTGTTTGTTTTTCAATCTAACTTGCATCCACCACCATCTTGTGGTTCAGCATCTTTCCTTCTACCTGCATGGGAAGACCTCACATACCAAATAATTAAAAAGAACCTCAGTTCTTTAATCATTTCACTAAGGTAAATACTGACATCAAAACCAGTACTTATTCCATTTCTAAGGCAAAAACAAATAACTCCAGTCACATTCTTCTGAGCTGGCAATGGGCAAGCTCAGGTTGGTTTTGTTCTTAATTAATGATGTATTAATGTTAACAGCAGTATGACTAAGGGCATGACTGAAGGCATGTTTGAGCGATGAGGCACATCTACTTCTCAGTAATTCACAACTACTATTATTATTACTATTTGTCATTTTTATTTCATCACTACAATTTCACTTTAAAAGAAAGTAGACCATCCACAGCAAAGGCTTGACCCTCCAAACCCACATCCACTACACTTCCATTTTTAAATTAGTTTTTTGGCTTTTGTTTTTTAGCAAAAGGAAATAACATCCAATTGCTGCAGAAAGCAAGCCATGCACACCTCCCACATAACCTGAAGAACGCCCCCAAGATGACAATTCTTGATGTGCAGTTCCTCTACACTGTTCCACTTACTTGTGTTTTTTGTAGCCAAGCTCCCATCTCATTCCTATTTTTTTGTTATTTACAAATGTCTACTTATACTTATTATGTTGGTGAGATAATAAATGTGTGCTGTCAATTGTTCTCGTGCTATGGAAAGGTGAAGTTGTGTAGAAACAGATATAGAAAATAAACCCGGACTTTAATTAGTCATCTTCCCTTTATATTCCACAATTTATCTATTTTGCTGAAGATAATGTATTTGATTATGTATTTAAATTGTCAGTGCTAAACAAACAACCATTCCACTGCAAGATTAAAATGTTAATCCATTCCAGAGAAAACTGTATATAATTTAATTATCACTAAGCTTTCTGTCCACATTTAACTATCAAAACTTACATTTAAATGCATCTTATCAACCAAATCCTTTAAGCTCTCTGTTGAGCAGATTCCATGTGCGTATCTACACTCACAAGTATGTGTACACATGTGCAAACGTATATATAAAACTATTGTTATGCACTTTCAAATTGTAGCCCTTTGCTAAGCCATTGCCTTGCACAGTTTGATGTAAGAAACCAAGCAGAATTTTATGAATATAGTTTAACTGCCAAAATTTTCTTTTCACCATGTTTGCTGAGTTCAAATGCCTAAACATAGCCTGATGAGGTAGACCCATCATGCCAATTCATTGTTACTTGGGGATATTGACATTTTGTGGGAATTCTTCAAGTAGCCAGTTATTATAACCTACAGCTTCCACAGTGGCAAATGCTGTTGGGAGGGTGTTTGACAAAGAGCACGCTTGTTATTAACATTTGCAATGAAAAGTATGCTGTACATATCCCACGCATTTCTTTATCGCTACTCCACCTTCACCATGCAAATCCAACAAATGACTTGGATTTAAATGGAAAGCTTCCAGTATTATAAAATTAGGTCCCACAGTGAGGTAACTTATTTTTTTCAGTAACTGCATCTGAGTGACCTGCAGATCTACCTTTTTTCTTAAGAATGGGTATGAATAAGCCCTCAGAAATATTGCTACAGGTCAAGCAAAATGGATTATATAGTTTTACCACATGGCATTGCTCAAGTAATGCAGCTGACCAAAGGAAGCTTCCTGCTACATTATTGAACATATGCAGTGAATACACAAGAGCCTAGCAACTAAAACCAACAAATCATGTAAGTCTTCACCAAAAAATGAATGTCTGTAGCTCAGCTTACCTTTGAGAGGTAATTTTCTGGTCTTGTACCGGTTTCAGCATAAGCCTACTGTATTTCTAGCAACTTCAAAGCACAAAACTATCCAGTAGGAAACCTCACCTGTGGAATAGAGTCTGCTCTGGGGACATACTGGAAGGGAGCATTCTGAAGACTACCAGACCTTTTTGAAGACCACCTATCCCTGGCCAGCTTAACTTTGTGTGGTTAAGCTACAGCAGTACTCACTAGCAACAGAACTCAGCTATCCACAGTAGGTCCACTCCACTGGTTTTTAAAAGAAACTTTTACTGAATGTCCTAACCCCAATAAGCATGATTCTGGTTTCTTTTTTCTTTATTTCTGATGAGACATAAAAATTCTGATGAGACGGGAAACATTAGAACACAGTAATATCAAATAAACACATTTCCTTTTGATTCAAAGGAAGTATTTGTTATTCTTCACTCAGACCAAAAAAAAAAAGCACATAAAAAAAAAAAAAAAGATCTTAACATCAAGCATACCTCTAGTTCAAAGTGAAGCATTCCTTATAGATACTTGTACAAAATAAAGAGGGAACTAAAAGCTGTTTTGCCAGGGACTTGGTCATAATGGTGATGTTTTTTTAACCAAGACTTTGAGGATTAAATTTAGTCACCCAGAATATGAGAAATTCAGGCATGATTTTTCTCCTCTGCACTGTTGGAACTAGATCCATTAGTCCCAATTCACAGGGAAGTGTTCTATCCACCACACTATAAAAGGAAACAACCTCTCTTTCCTTGTACTAATTCTTCCACCTTTCTGTTGTCAACAAAACCACTGCAAGAGATTTTTCAGATGATACAGCATCTCAGCAGAGACTAGCAATCTGAAGCACAGCTGCCACGTTGCACATTACTCCCTGAAGAGATTACGTCTAATGAAGAGTCTAGGAGATAATTTTACAGGTCATTTCAAGCAAGATAGTTCAGGATGCAGATAAAAATGATGTTATGCCAACAGCAGAAACGGTTATATTAGAGACAGGAAAGAAATTATTAAGTATATTATTTAACAGTGAAAGTGGCTTAAAACATGTATTGGATTTGTTAATGCTGAGAACCGCTTGATCTAACAACCACAGAAGCCGAGGAATAATCTGCGCCTCAAGGCAGTTATGCACATCAGAACCTTTTTCTTTCACATTTTCATCTGATAATTTGTGTGCCTCATTTACTTTACAACTGATATTTTAATGCATAATTGTCTGTCCTTTCTGACACATATAAGAAAATATATTTCTTTTTCACAATGCAAAATATTTCAAAGCATAAATAAGCAATATAAGCAGATGTCTGACTGAATTAGTGCATTCTGATTATCTCCATATGCTCACAATATATTCTCCAATAACATGTTTTCAGCAGGGAAGTTTATACAGGGACTATCACTTTCAAATTCCACTACGAAATAGTGCTCACGTTTGGGGTTAGACCTTAAAATGCACTTTCCATCTTCTTTTAAACTACACACTAGGGGTTCTATGCCAGTGAAATACTTGCAAAAGAGGAAAAGTTTCTTCTGACTTATGTGTGGCAATGGAATTTTTTGGTACATTAGAGGCCAGACTTGATAACTAGATGGAAGAAGATTACTAGAAAGAGTGTTTACTTACGTAACATTTCTAAAACACAATTATTAAATTCTTAAGAAAGTAACCCTATCTTTTGGAAACCATATAATTACAAATTCTGCAAATTGCCTGAAGTGTGTTTCCCTAACAGAGGTTCTGAAAAGCAAGGTATTTCAGCACAAGTTCCCATTAGAACTTTTTGTACAGCACTGAAAATAAAAGATTATTTTATACACATACAAAAAAAAAAAAAAGGCTGTGACCCTGTCTGGCATGGTTACTGAGCCCAGGCTGTCTTGTGTACAAGGAAGGTAACAGCTATCTCAGAGACAGTACTGTTCAGAGTAGTACTAAGAGTAGTACTGCTCATTCAGTACATTGTAATGAAACTCAGATAAAACCTCAAATATGTGAGTAATTCTGTCAGATCTCTCACTACTCACAGAGTCAGTTAGCACTGACAGGTCAATATTTCAAATTTTTGTCCAGTCTACAGGTAATTTAGTACTTAAATATTAAATAATTATTTAATTATATATATACATACATATATGAAAGCATTTTTTCTGTCTCAGCCTAGATGTACCTGAGAACAATACCATCAGTGCTGTTGAACTCATTGACACAAATTCAAGACAGTTGGTTTGGCAATTATTCCTATTTTAATATAACTGCACGGTTTACCATTAATGAATCATCTAAAAAATCACCTCAAAGGAAAAAAAAAAAAAAAAAAGGCAACCTCAGTATTTTATTAAATTGACAATAATTTGCTCTTACAAAGGGACTGTATATGAAGGCTCAGGAGTAACACTACTGAACTGAAGTAGAAGTGGTTGATGGATTAGGTCTTTAGCTGCAAATACAAGAAACGGGTCTCTTAGACAAGATATTTTAGAATCCAGCCACTACGCTACTTCAAGGCAATCACAAAGAGACACATGAAAAACGTGTTCTAGAAACAACACAGGCAGTGACATCAGCACTAAATGACCACTCGAAGAAAACCATTCCTTGGTATCAGCCCACATGTCAAATGACAGTCTTTCCAAGCCACCATTATTAAGTGTGCTTCCCCCTCACAATGTTGAAAATGATGTACAGGGCAGATCTTTTGGACCTCAGCTGTACTCTGCATCCCTGTTCTGCATTAATCACCATCACACAAGATGTTCTTGGGGCATTTTTGCCTGTGCAAATGATGCACATCATTTTCCAGTTAGTTTGACAAAAATAACCTTAGCGACTGGATGCACCAGGAAATACTATAAGTGACACACAAGTAGTTTTAGTAAAAATATTTTAAAATACACGCTGATGTAATCTGGAGGGTTATTTTATTGTGTTTGCATTGAAACATAGACATACTATTCAGTTTCATGGGACATACAGCTCTTCCTCAATAGACAGGCCCACAGACCCCTCAGTTTAGATTCCTAATCCAATGGCCACCAATGATTCCTCCATGGGCTTTCACAGAAGAATATGACACCTTACAGCATGACCAGCTCCCTAAGCTGCCACTTTGCTGGAGAAGAAGCTGAAGAATAAACATCGATAGCACACATATGGACAGACTTGATGAGACATGCATGCTGAGCCCAAGTAGATTTCATGGCAAACAAACCACTGATTTCACTTAATTTATCTCTCTGGGTAATGCAGGCCCTTCATCAACACTATCTTCATGATCTCCAGAGACCTTATGATTGTACTGATACAAAGTAAGATTCAGATAATACTCTCCACTGTAACATCATGAAATACTGGTCATTTGAAGATTTCAAAAGAAAGCAGAAAAAAGTGTTCTTAACACATGCAGATTACAAAGGTTATAAATCATATATCCCAAACACCAGCACTGTGGTCTTGTTCTTGGCCATATGAAGGCCACTGGTAAAACTATTGGCTTCCAGCTCAAGAGACAGCACAAAAGGTATGTAAAATATGATGCAAGTGGACTTTAGGCAGTAAAATTCAAAACCTGTACTTAGGACATCACCTCTTCCTGGAGGAGCCTGTGCTCACTGCGTTCATCCTTACCAGATTAGTTAGAGTTTGTAAGTGGTTCTGTGCAGGCAATGTCTACAAGGTGCACATAAAGTGGCTCCTTAGAAGAAGATGAGAAGCCCCATACAAACTTTCCCATGCCTAATGTGCATCAAAAAATAAGCACAGCAACAACAAAGTCCCCTAGAGCACCTTTTTTAGTAGCAACTATATAAAAAATGAGAATGGGCACATTTCTCATGTTCACATCTGCCACTCAGATCAGGTAGCATCTGTCTGTTCTCAAAGACTGATAGAAACAACTTCCACAGGGAGAGGCTCCCATACAGCAGAATCAGCCATCTAAGACCTTGATGTGACACAACTTGAGATAAAATCCTGCATTTAGTGCTACCCAAGCTCTATAAAGCAACCTAATTAGTATGTAGGCTTTCCTCAAAGCCTTTCTGAGATGATGAGACATGATCTCCACACTTGTGTGCTGGACCAAGAGCTGCTAACACAGGCTTATACTGCTGAAGGGAAAACATTAGCATCCCACAGCTCTCGAAGATCTTATTTTAAGATACTGTTTAAATCACTTAAGCAAGGTATATCCTCTTGCAGCTGGACAACCATTCTGAATGAGTCCACAGCAAAGAAACGCAACAATTGACATATTAGTTCAGAGCTGAAGTCCACCTAGCCAGAAGCAGTCCCTGCACTACTCATCATTAGATTTTGCTCAGGAAATCATTCACTAGACAGATACATTCATTCATATTGACACGGGGATTAAGTCCAGTGTAGAATAATGTATGCTCCTATAGCTACATGATCATACTGAACTAGTAACTACTCTACAGCAAAAAACACTTAGGAAGAGCAATATAGTTGTGATTTCTGAAAACTCTGTTCTTCACTGAGCATATAAATAATCAAACACTGTGAGTATTACCATTTTTCTTGCAATTATTTATTTTCTACATCCAGGTAGATGACAAATGGCTGGTAAGTTCCTCATAGATGAAACCAAAAAAACTAGAAGAGGTACACAACTGGAGTTCATCAGTTAAGCAGTCAATCCAATTTGTGTAAAAGAAAGTACGGAGCTTTCAGTAATCACCTGGGATTTTCAGACTCATCTCACATTGCTTAATACCCATTTTCCTCCTCTGTGGGACAACTTCTCCTCAGAAGCACTAACAAGTGATAATTATGGGACTCATGCTGACAGCACAGAACCAGGGAGAAAGTGTAAACAGAGAGCGTTAATTGACCTGGTTTTTAAAAACTGCGGCTCCCGGAACCTTTGTCGTTTATGTTTCATTTAGTTTTCATGGCATATGTCCTTCCACCCTACTTCAAACGACACGAGCTACTCAGCAAAACTTGGACAATCAAAGTACAGCGGGCTACGCGCCTCTGAATGAACGCAGCTAGGGAAGGACCGCGGCTGTACGAACACGACCGCGACGTGCGCTCACTCTGCGAGTTAATATTTCCGTAACTACGTTGAACCCACCAGACACAGCATTAATTTTAACGAGGAACGACGCGGGCTCGGCAGCAAACGGCAGCAAACGGCAGCCCTCCTCCTCATCATCATCCTCCTCCTACTCCTACTCCTCCTCAGGGCGCTGGGGTCCCTCTCCCAACAGAGCGGGCACTGGAGGGGCTGCGGCCGGTCGGAGGGGCGCTCGCCGCGGCTGTTTCTTCGCCTTTTAAAAGCAAAGAAGCTGCCCTGCAGGGGGGAGAGGATGGAAAGCGGCCCCAGCCCGCCCGCCGCAGCCCGCCCCGGCACTCACAGCGGGTAGAAGGCGTAGGGCGGCAGGGCGCTGTCCTCGCCCGGCTCCGCGTCCAGCAGCAGGTAGTCCTGGCTGTCGTTCCGCCGGGCGCCGGTCCCCGGCGAGCCGCCCTTCCTCGGGGCGTAAGGCTGAGCCTGGCTCATGGCGTCCCGCGGCGAGACGGGGTCGTCGACGTCGCCGAGCCCGCCCGGGTCACCCGGCTCCCTCAGGGCGCCGCCGGAGCAGCGCGGAGAGCCCCGCTCGGCGCCGCCCTGCCCGCCCCGCCGCACCGCGGCGGCCGCCTCTCGGCGTGCCGGGCCCCCGGCGGGAGAGAAGGAGGGAGGGAAGGAGGGATGGAGGGAGGGATGGAGGGAGGGATGGAGCCGGCTGGGAGGCGAGAGGCAGCAAAGTTGGAGCGCGGCAGGGGCGGGAGGTGGGAGGGCGGAGGGCGCCGCTCGCCTCCCCTCAGGGGCCGCGGCGTCTCCCGGCCCCGCCGCCAGCCCACCCGCGGCTCTCCTCGGACCCCGGCTCCTCTCACACCCCCTACTCCCCCGAGGGGGCTGCCCGGCCTGTGTGGGGACAGATTTTGGATTTCAGGGCTTGGCCTTCTGAAGAGGTCGCTCCAAAATACTCTCCCCACCCCCCAAAACCAAGGGTTTGTACCCCAAGGGGGAGATATGCTCACCTTCAGCCGCTTTTTACATACGACGTGTCCCACGGGTATCTGAGCAAAATCGCACTGACGGCTGTTCCCCTGGAAATTTATCGGGACTGCAAACACACAGGGACTTGTTAGCTCAGGCTTTCACGGGGCTGGAACTTCTTGTTTTCTTTTAACTTGGAAATACGGTGTTTGTGGTGCTTGTGTCCCATTATAAACACCTCACCAGTTTCAAACAGAACTTGTTTTTGTCACCTCCAATAACTTCAGATAACAGCAGGGGCAAAATATGGCCATTCTTAGCCTAATAATAATAATAATAATAATAACAAATGTTCTGGTTATAACACTTTAGCAAAACTCATTGCAAAACTCATTCCACTTGTATGTATCCTGTTTCAGTTGTAACATTGTCTTTTAGTGGTGGTGTTATTTTACTAATAAAAATCGTAATAGCTTAAACACATAAACTTTTGGTGATGTTATTTTACTAATACAAATCATATTAGCTTAAATATACTAAACACAAACTTTTCTGAAAAAAAATGTATTGAAGAAATAGCATCTGATATTTAGTCACCTTTCACATTATGTAACATTATAATAGGCTTACTATGTCACACAGTAATGTTTATAACTAAATGTTGTAAAGGTACAAGTAAAATGAACATCTTTGAATAAAATCTCTCCCTCATCCCTAACCATGCTCTCATCTCAAAACCATTGCTAGTATTTGTATAGTATATGTCCCTATCTCCTCGAGCACACACACCTTCACCGACTAGTGGTCATCTGAGCAGCTAGCCAGGCAACTAACCCCACACAATCCTGTACAAGATATACATGTATGTGCTGGCTGACACAGCCCATGCTGCCTGCTGCTCTTTGCCAAGTCTTAGTTTTGATGACTCCCTGAGCCACTGACTCATCTCACCTACTGAAGTGCAAGAGGAGGAGATGCACAGGGAGATCCAGAGCTCACTGAAGTTGCAATATTTTGTCCATGGTAATGACCAGGCTCTGAAATACCCACAGTTAAAGGCAATTCCACAGTTGCTCTAAGTTTCTGAAGTTTCTTTTGGTCTCATAGGTACTGCTCTTAAACTCTAATGGGCTCTACAAGCCTTCCTTTCTTTGATAAACTTTTTTTTTTTTTTTTTTCTGGTTAAGAATATTTTAAGTAGGAGATTTAGTAGCAATGCTCTCATGTGTATTTTATAGTTCTCATACTAATTCTTGTTTCATATGACTATAAAAAGAGATACAGAGCTATGGGCATGCTCTGCATTTGAGAAATATGCTGTTGATAATATTTCACATTTTTACTGTAGGAAAATTGTTGGCCAGTAACTGAGTACTTTGTGATGGGAAGATTCTCATATGTTCCACTGCTCTTGTTCATGGAAGTTTTATTTCCCCTTTCCTGCTCTCTCATAAAGTGTTTTTCCTAGGTCTTTTTTGTAAATTCCCAAAATACCAATACAGATATTTTTACAGATATTTTTTATTTCAACTGCTCTGTTTGATACTAGATTGGTGTCTCAAACCAGATCTATGTTTATTTTTTTTTTTTTTTTTTTATCACTGTTCTTCCTTGCACAACCTCTGTTTCCTTCTTCCTCAAACTTTATACAATCCTATTTTTCTGGTAGGTTATCAGAACCTGTGATTTGAGAGCCTGCTCATACCTTTCTCTGTTTTCTTCTGCTGCTTCCTTCAAAGATCTGCTTACTGATGTTTGCCCCTAGGATTAATGCCCATTTTCACCATGATACTTTTACATCTCTCTCAGCTTTCAGCTCACATTTTCTCAGCTGTTTCCTTGATCCAAAGCCTTCATTGGTCTTCATTCACATTTCAGCCTTGTAAGCACTTATCACCCCAAGCACTCTTATATTTTAATCTATCCCAAATCTTCCAGAAATTCTGAAGACACACTCATGAATCACAGCAATGTCTCTTATGGTTTCTTTCAGATCATACCACCTTCATGGTACTGATGAAAAGTGAAAGAAAACAATAAGGTGCTTTTATTCATGCACACCGCAGAGCTGACAAGCCATGAGAATATCAAACAACTTCAGCAGGGAAGCCTACACCAACATCTTTTGTGCTGCTTACTGACAGTCAACCAGCATACATCTTCTGATGTCAGTGGGTTTTACAAAAGACCCAAAATGATGGAAACCCTGGCCAAAGGTGACATTTCCTATTGTACTTATGGTCCTTTGGATGCCTTTGTGTCTGAACAGTTCGGGATATAGAAGGACTGAACTTGAATCTATCCCCATGTTTGAGTCTAGGGTTGATGAGCCATTCTGCAAGTATCTGGAAGCTTATGAGGTTACAGAGAATTATTCTTGATGGCAAGATGCTGGGATGAAGAAGCAAAAAAACGGTTCTTTCCTGCAGTGAAAGAGAAGAAAAGAGATTCCTATCAGAAAGTATGATTTTAACTGTTCATTACACTTGAAGGTCTTTCCAACAACACAATCTTATTTATACATTATTCTGTCTTTGCTAATGACTTGGTGTTTCTGTTGCAAAGATAAACAACATATGATATATTTTAAAAAATGCCCATTATTTATGTTTATGCAGTGTTTTGTAAGACATTTAAACTGCAAATTGAATTACAATGAAATTGCTGTACGTGTTCTAGAAAAAGTTATCATATCCTCACTGCAGTCCTTCTGATCCAGACGTATATTTTAAATCAGACTGAATACAGAACTAGGCAGAAGATCTGTTTGTTCTGAATCATTACCCGACTTGTACACATATTAACTTTTTGTTCCTTTGAAATAAAAAATCTGTAACCTTGAGTAATGATACACACACACACACACACAAAAAGTATTTCTTCACTTAACTATGTTCATCTTTTTTATTACATAATCTGAAAATAATCTGTCTCCCTGGATAAAAAGCAGTGATGTGTTTAGTGTGAAATGGAAGAGTTAGTTTAGAGCTGGCTTAATTGTTTTTATTACAGATAGCACATTACAAACTATTCCATCATCATTCACTCAATAAAGTATAGTGACAGATATTTTGCTCAGAAAGATGAAAAACAGAAACTGAAAGCTCCTGTTCTCTATACAGGGAGAGGATGAGAGACGGAGTGAACCCACATGACAAGTGACAGGCACATTGCTTAAAAGCACTACTGGAAGTCACTTGGGTACCATGGCAATGAAAGCTGCTAAAGAACCTACGTGGAACACAACAACACCATGATTCAGCCTCACTAAAAAAAAAATCATACAAAGGTTATCTCCATACAGCAAAATATAGGTGCAACTCTATTTTTCCCTTGCAGACTAATATAAACCTATTTGGGAACAAAAGGAAGTGACACCAACCTGTACTTGTAACCAGGAAATTTTAAAGGATTCATAGAATGATGCATGGATGCTTAAGTTTAACCAAATTCTTATGTGAGCTTAGATTGTACTAACAGAGGTAGTCCAGCATGCACCACAGTCATAGTTTCCTGGCTCTTTCTGTTCTGAACAGGGAATACTATCAAAGATACACTTGTATAAACAGGAAAGGAACAATTCAGTGAAATGGTGCCATGGCTAAGCAGTGTTACTCCTGTGGGTGAGAGCATCTTCTGGAAAAAAAATAGGAGTATGCTCAACAGCAAAGGAACACTGGATTGTTTGAGGTGTGAAAGATGTGTAAGCTGCCTGCTGGAGTTCCTTCCTGTTGCACAACATAGGACTCAAGATTTGCTTTTAAAAGGCCAGGAAACCCACCCATTGCTACTCAGTAGTTTTGTTCACTCTATGAAAACAAAACAAAATAAAGCAAAAGAAACAAACAAAAAAATATTTTCAACTTCTAATTCTTATCACAGTTCATCTCTGCCTTTGTCTAAATGTGGGTGAGGACAGAATCTAGTGCCATGAAGAAATCTTCTCTATCTCTAAAAATCTTCCCTAGCATTGTCACTTCTGTACTCCTTCTCTTCCCACTGAATGCTGCATGGATACATTTTTGAAACCGAAGTGCAGTTGATTTATTTACAAATTATAATCACTTAGAAATGGCAGCTTGGCCTTTTTCCTGCAAGGAGATCTCAGAGAGGAGGTAGGCTCAGATGGCTAGCAGCTATTGTCACCCAAATGAGAGCACCAGCATTGGATCACAGAAGAGTAAAAGAATGTTTCAAAAGCTGTCCAAAATGCCGTGCCAAAGGAGACTCTGGGGTGTTCAGGGACAGGAGATACTGAGGAACTGTAAGAGAGAGGGGCGAGAAGTGAGGTCTGGAATGAGAAGGAAATAATTTACTAAGGATGTGTTCCTACCTGTACAATTATACTGAGGACTCTAGTGTGAGTGGAACAGAGATTCCTAGGAGCATCCTTATCTGCCAGGGGACTGCCAGGGATGCTCCCACCTCCCTCACATACACATGTACTTACAGGATCAGATACACATGACTTACAGGATCCCACTCAGACATTATCCTATTTTTTTTCTGTCAAAAAATACAGTTCTTCTCAAATCATTTTCACATAAGGTCTGTCATGCTACATTTGCCTCAATTTACATGGTGTAATTAATTGTTGTCAATTAGTTTTAAAAATTTGAAACATGCACTAACGCCCACCTATACTGTATCTACATTATAAAAGTCAATGCAAGTGAAATATTGTCATTAAATCCACTGCAGTTTTATTACACATAATTCTGTGGGTTTTGCATAAACACTGTGTTTCCAGCCTAGTAGTCTGAGGCATGCTGCTCAAAGACAAAGAACACTACAAGTCATCAAGCCCCTATTTCCATTACAGATAATAAGATACTCCTTCTGTATTTTAAGTGAGTAGGAGGATGTTTGAAGTCAAACCTAGATAGAATTAAGTGGAAAATATCTTGCTAGTTTCCAAGGAAGTAGAAAAGTATCAACCTTCCAAAAAGAATGTGTATGTAAAGGGATGTTGCTCAAGAGTTCATGTACACTATGAAAGGAAGAGTAATCTGACAAATTTACAGATGACACAAAACTGGAGGGAATGGCTGACTCACCAGAGGGCCATTCTGCCCTCCAGAGGGACCTTGACAAACTGGAGAGGTAGGTTGACAAAACTCTCATGAAGCTCAAGAAGTGCAGAGTCCTGCCCCTGGAGAGGAACAACCCCAGGCACCAGGACATAGTGGGGGCCAAGCTGGAAAGCAGCTCTGCAGAGAAGGCCCTGGGGGTCCTGGTGGACATTGTTGAACATGAGTCATCAATGTGCCCTTTCTGGTAAGAAGACTAATGGTACCATTGGCTGCTTTAGCCATCACTAACATGTCAATTATTTCTCTCTACACAGCATTGGTGAGGCTGCACCTGTAGTTCTGTGTTCGTCTCTGAGCCCCCCAGTACCAGAGAGACCTAGAGCTAATGGAGAAAACCCAGTGGAGGGCCACTAAGATGATGAAGGGACTGGAGCATCTCTCCTATGAGGAGAGGCTGAGAAAGCTGGGACTCTTCCACCTGGAGAAGAGGAGGCTCAGGGGTGATCTCATCGATGTCTATAAACACCTGAAGGGAGGGTGCAAAGAGGACAGAGCCAGGTTCTTGTCACTGGTTCCCAATGCTGGGGAAAGAGGCAATGGGCACAAACTGGAACACAGGAGATTCCCTCTGAGCACCAGGCAGCACTTCTACACTGGCAGAGTGACAAAGCCCTGGCACAAGCTGCTCAGAGATCTCCAAAAACCACCTGGACATGGTCCTGGGCAGCCTTCTCTGGGTGTCCCTGCTTGAGTTGGGGTTGGACCAGATGGACTCAGAAGTGCCTTCTTACCTCAGCCGTTCTGTGATGCTGTGAAATCAACAGGACATCATTATGAAATCAGTATAATTGAGATCAAAATCAGAGTTCTTCCTGTATCTACCTTCTGTCATTATGCACACAAAGAAATAAAATACTTTCAATTACTCTGTGTCCATTTAATGAAGAATATAACAGGTTTTCATTATCGGTTATATGTTCACTCAAGACACTATGTTAACTTCTGTGTGCTGCTCCAGCGGTTCAGAGCATCTTGATTTGTCATTTAATGTTATCATAGAACTTTAGAATGTGATATATTGAGTCCTTTTACATGAATACTTTACAGGATCAATATGTGGTACTCATCTTGGAGATCTGATGTCTAGCTCTACCAAGGATAAACAAGTAAAAGGCTAAACAAGTATCATAAATAGTGATTAATAAATTAGAGCTTTAACAAAAAGAAGTTCTTAAAAATTCAAAAACTATTATTAACATTTAACCTTGTCTGGCAAATAAATGTGCCTGTACAGAACAATTGTTTATCTTGACATAATCACATACTGTCATGAAAACGATGCAGTTCGCAACTATTGCAAGACTGTTTCCTTCTCTTTTAAATTTCAGTGATCTCTTTAAGTTGAAGTTGCAAAACTTCTAATAACAAGGAAAGAATGATAATTTTAATCAGGTGAATTCTAGAAGTCTTCCTCAGCCCTGTCAGTGTAGCAGTCAGGTTTAATTATATCACTTTAAGGGACAACACCAGTAGTTACTCTAGTTCTCAAACCAGTATCATACACAGGGATATTATTTTATGATTTTGGGAGAGGAGGCTCCCTGTTGTAAAAGTTATAAGTTATCTACCCAACATAATACTACCAATTTCCTGCCTCCTTTGAGAAGCAGGTAATGCATTATTCACTTTTTGTGTTTTTGATGGAAAATAGCAATAGAAGAGATTTGTTATAAACACAGACTAGCTGTGGAGTGGCTGCAGTATATGTCTCACTGCTATCTCAGCTTTACCATTTAGAGATTCTAACATAATGGGTATTAGTTTTGCAATGCTGTCGACAGGATGGAATCTATAATCTTTGATATCCCACTGATTTCATCCTGCAGTATTAAAAATAATAACTCAGAACACTTTATCTGTCAAGGATGTCTGTCTTTTCTTAGTTAACCACAAATGATGTCTTATTTATGTTTTCTCTGAATTGTGTATGTGCATTATGTTCCTTTATCGTAAATTAGTTTCTACTCTAAATCTCTTGTTAGCAGTTCTCTAAGAAAGAAAATAATCCCTTCTGAAATTCTATTCCATTTTGCAATTCTGTTTCTTTTGCTAGAAGAAGATTCTGTACTAGTCCTGGCTGCACCATCTTATCCAGTGACTTCAAGATTAGAGTAGAGTAGAGTAGAGTAGAGTAGAGTAGAGTAGAGTAGAGTAGAGTAGAGTAGAGTAGAAAGAGGGCTTTAAACCTTTAATTCTTTGAGGGGGTTCCACCCTCTAAAATATAAGATGCTGCGGTTTTGCTTTTGTTTTTATTTTTCCACTGTAATTCTAAGGTATGAGAGAATCAGTGTTACAGAGGAAACATGATGCAGTTTCAACTGACAACCTGTTGAGATTGCTTTTGCACTCAGAAGTGCCATTTTGTCTGTTGATACTATATATCTGCCAATTATCAAAGAATATCCCTTCAGACTCCTGCAAGTAGGCCTGCATTTCCTATATTGTCACTGGTTTGCAACTTTATCTTTCTGTGTTCTTGCTGCAGATGATTGGCCCAATTTATCTGGAAGTCAGGGAAAAGTGATTTAGGGAAAGAATGTTGTGTTGCGTGCAGGTTGGGTGTGCTACCTTAAACAGCTCCAGCTGAGGACCTGGAGGCTTTACTCCATTGTGAGATGCACCATCAGCCTTCCCATCAAGTGAGGTAATGTGTTGCTACTTCACATGCTGGAGAAGAACTTACTTGAAGATATAGACTTGAAGATTTTTTACTAAATAAAACTCAGTGCACTCAAATACATTCACCACAGGAGGGACAAACAATGAAGGGACATACATGTATAATACCTGTTCTTATGTGGTTTAGTTAGAAATGGCAGGAAGGAGCCCAATCAAATTCATATGGCAAAAATGAGCCATACTAGTTTAGTCATACTAAACTGAAAAATAAATACAAAGGGGCTTCAGAGCAATGGAAAAAGAATACTGGGAGAAATAATCATCAACTGATGCTGAAACACTGACATTATACAATACAAAGTTAAACAGATTAGTGACAGCACCTTCCCAACCCACTTCCACACAGTGTTTGTCAGCCACACTATTTTCACTTGTTCTTATTGCTTGCAAAATTCATATTTCCACATTTCTGTTTTTTTGTTGTTTTGGTTTGGTTTGGTTTGTTTGTTTGTTTTGTTGTGTTTTTTTTTTTTTTTTTTTGGATAGAATATAAAAAATGTTGTGATAATATTCTACATAATCACAATACCGTGAATATGGCAAAAACAAGGGGCTAATGTAGCAAGAAATAACAAATATCCAAAAATATATGAAAGGAAGAAAGTAATTTGCATATGAGCTCTGTAAGACCCAGCTATGAATAACTAAAGATATAATATCCAAGTGATGATTTTCTTATGTTCAATAATATGTACATCTGCTGTTTTAACTCATCTGTTTCTCACTGCCCATCTAAACCATTCTGGTTCAAATTGAGGAACATGGTTGTAATTCCTGATGGTGGGTATATGGGAAGGATGCTCAGCTATCATATGCTCACTTGCTCATTTTCTGAGTGACTAGTTGGTTCCTATACATTTTTGGCTTCCGTCATTTGCCATTCACATATTTCTAGATTAGCAAGGGTTTGTTTGCACAACTTTTGAAGGAAAAATATGTCTGTAATGACATCATTTACAAGTGGCCAAGATTGTTCAAGACAAAAAAATTACCATTCCTTATTTGTTCTCCTCTATTCATGAAGAGGCTTAAGCCAGCATTCTAGACAAAATCTAGTCTTTTATAACTACTTTCTGCTTACATGCATCCTCTATATGATATGTAACAGTTTGAGCTGTGATGGCATCTGCCAGGACATGCTTTGACAATCATTTCTACACATCAGTTCTTCAGTCTTCAATGAGCAGTCACTTTGTGTCCTGTCACTGGACAGGACAGTTAGGTGTTTGATTCAATTTTACCTGTAGTTTATGATTTATTTATTTATTTTGTTTTGTATGTGGTATCGATGTATGAATTACCAATTGTGATATGGACCACACAAGATTTACATGTTTTTCCTTTCCTTCAGTTTTGTCATAACATTTCTGTTCATGATCACTTGGGAAACTGATTGGTTACTGGAGTAATTAACCAGAGAAAGCAGGGTCATATTCACCTCATTTACTCTTAAAGTGGTGGGCTAGCTTGCTAAAACCCAGACAAATACAATCTCTGGAATATGAGAAGTTAAATCATTAGATGCTACTGCTCTGTTCTATGCAAGTGTTGAAGTGTTGCAGTATTGGTTTGGGGAAAAAAGTGGTATGACTTCAGGACAGAAACTGTGCAGTTTCTGTAGTTTGTTTGTTTGGAGTCATAACGGCAGTGCAGAATATTTCCCTACTCCCAGAATGACAGATCTGGCAATTAGTACACCTCTGGGAGGGAAACTCATATGCCTTACTCCATGAACACCAGCCTCACTGTTTTGGGCATCCCTGCGACAGCATAAGGGGTAGCAAATGGGCACTGTAGGACTGCCAGATGGCTAACGCTCAGTCTTTATAGTCAGAGAACATTGCTATCCTGATAGCTGAGTTTTTAGTCAAATGCATTAATGCCAATTTTCACTAAGGAAGGGGATATTACCTCTAACTCCAGAAAAGCTTTTGAGATACAACTCACTGGACCTTTGAAAAAAAAGAATGGGGAAATACCATTCCATGTTTACCTTGTTTTGCACTGCCTTTAGGCATCTATTACCGCCAGATGTAGAAGAGTTAGGCTAAGTAGATTGCTTCATTTTATTAAACATGATCATTCTTGGAACATAAAATTAATATCCCCTTCAAAAATTACATCACTCATACTAATGTAAGATGCTCATTCATTGCGTCTGGCTATGCCATCACAGTGCCACAAAATACTACTTTATGCTGTTTTTGGTTACATTACTTTAGTAATTCATAGTTGTCACCGGCCTTTGGTTTACCTACATCATGATGCATAACAAATGCCTTCTACTTTTGTATTGTGGCACTTCAGTAATGATGTTTGTGACTTTTATAGCTTGTAAAATTCCTTTGATCCAGACCTAAAAACTTAGTTTAAAAAAAAAAAATCTGCAATAGATCACTCTCCTTTGCTAGATGCAAGGAAGCTACTTCCACTATTGAAATGTGTTATGCATCCTGTACCTGCATTATGAGCTTAAATGGTGGATAGATTTGAGCTTGCTAATTTGTACCCAGTTTTGAAATAACTATGATGTAAGCAACAGTAAATTCTAATGGTTTGAGGATTTTCTTCCTTAATATTTCCAAGAAGTATGGGCAGAGCAAACTCTACTTTAACACAGACTCTTAACCCAAAATTTTTCACTTTGATTGGGATACAAAGCACTTTTGGATTGTATAACTACTGGTTTAGAGTCAGGAAGTTTACTTGGCAAACTTCTCTATAAGATGTTCTGCGAAAATTCTGACACTATGGAAGTATTTAGATTACACTGTAACAAAGATCTGAGAAATTTAAGCCACACATTTTTGCAAGCTGAAAGCTCCAGGAAGTATATTCATTAAACACAGTGTCATGTAAGCAAAATTGATTTCAATGTAAGTGGAAAAAAAAAAAAGATATTGTGTTAAATCTGCAATTTCTCTTAAAACTTTCTTTCTGATGGACTTTTCAAAAAACATCACAGTCTTCTGCCTAATCCTTTACCAAACTATCTGCTTTGTCAAATGATATTGGCTGAGGAAAGATATTTTTGGAGGTAGAGAAGTATCATCCTTGGGCTTTTAAGAACAGTAGATGGGAGGGAAGTAATTTTCACTTACCTTTAGAAGTTTACAACTTAGACATTTAGGTATTTAGGCTTATTCTGTAGGGAAATGTCTATCTATTTACCACATGAAGCCATTTTCTACCACTGATCTTAAGGAGAGCCTAGATAAATAGATGTTTTTACAATGTAAATGCTCATAAGTAGATGTTTTTATGATGTAAATATGTACAAGTTAGACAGCAAATTCTGCTCCAACATCCAGTATTCACCTATTCTCTTTATGCTTTAGGCCACCTGACTCTTTCCTCCTAGCCCCCCTTTATTTATCACATAAAATATAGACCATGTTACAACAGGAGATGCATTTGTGTCAAAGAATGATGATCTTTTAGAGCAGGTCCAGAGGAGGGCCATGAAAATTATTAGAAGACTGGAGCACCTCTCCAAGGCTGAGAGAGCTGGGGATGTTCAGCCTGGAGAACGCTCATTGCAGCTTTTCAGTACTTAAAGGAGGCTTATAAAAAAGAGGGAGAACAACTTTTTGCTTGGGCAAGTAATGACAAGAGGAAATGGTTTTAAATTAAAAGAAGGAAGATTTAGATTAGGAGGAAATTCTTCACTCAAACAGTGGTGAAGCATTGGAAAGAGTTGCCCAGATAAGCTGTGGATGCCTCATCCCTGGAAGTGTTCAAAGCCAGACTGGATGAGGCTCTGAGCAACCTAGTCCAGTGGGAGGTGTTCCTTCCCATGGCAGGGGGTTGGAAATAGGTAATCTTTAATGTCCCTTCTAAACCAAAGTATCCTATGATGTCCCATTAAGTCATGATACACAAAACTGAATAATGGGTTAAGCAAAAAATTTAGGTTTCCAGTCTCCCCTATTGCAAATGGTGATGATGAGATGCTATCTTTATTAAGTGTCAGGGCCATTTATCCTCCAAAAGAAAAAGAGGGGGGGGGGAAGGGTCCTTTTTCAAATAAAATTAAGGCATTAAAGGAGTGAGAAATGTAACACTATTTTTTCCCTTCTGATTAAAAACATTAATTGAGACTTTGAGAGAATCTACTTCTTTAGAGTTTTGTGGAGTTTCTTGGTTAGTTAAGTTTTGATTTGTTTTTGTTTTTTTTTTTTTTTTTTTTTTTTTACTATTTTATTATGACAGCTGATACATGATAAGAAATCTTTCCAAAATACTGATTCTTTCATTTGGTAGTAACAATGAATCAAATGGCAATATTGAAATCCAGTTGAACAATTTTTGTTCATGCTTTACAAAATGTCCACATGGTTGGTGTATTTGTAAATAATCCTCACAAAGAAATATATTGTGAAAATGAATGCATCAAATTGTTATGCTCATTTCCTTTTCAATAAAAATGCAGGGATCTTCTTTTATCCCCTGAAAGCAGATGTACTGCATGTAATGAGATTCTGCAAAGTATCAATATGCACAAACTCCACAAAAGGAATCTAGGGTATTCATTTCATTCCTGACAAGTAGGATTAATGAGGAATGGATAAATATGTATGTAAGAAAGCAAGACTGGATTGAAAGTTTATGGACATGATCCATGTTAAAAAACATATTTGTACTCAATATATTGAAGACATTATTCCAAAATAAAAAGGTTGGGGAAAAATGGTTTAACATATATATATGTTAAATATATATATATATATCTATATATATATTTAATAAACCAGGCCTACCAAGGGTCTAGTTATATTTATTCACTCAGTATTTCCAGGTAAAGTTTAACAGATTTGTGATTGTTTAGTCAGCAGGTCTCTGTGTTTTCTTCACCAAGCTGAGGTTGCAAGTCAAGTTGCAGTTACAAAACATCTTGTCCCAGGTTTCACAGCTCTCAGATTCCTGCCAGTCTGCTGTTTCCTCAGGGCTTAAGAAAACAGACTGCAAAAAATATATATATAAACTGTATGCAAAACTTATCGGTTATGTGGAGCACTTTTCGGTACAGTTCACCTCATTTCTGAGGTGTTTTTTACTGAATTAGATTTTACTGAGATCCAAAATGAGTATATTTGCAGCAAAAACTGTGCAACTGGCCTGCACAGACTCAGTTAAATTCCCTGCCACCTATACAGAGCTCAAGTCTTATGATATATTTTTAATCCTGTCTGGATCCACCAAACTATACCATGGATTAATTTCTTCTTTTGGATTAGAAAAGCCCTGCTTATTGATATAAGGAGATGAACTGACATATATTAAGTCTGCATGATGTCTTTAAAATTATGACTCTCAGAATATTCTGCTGGTCTCTACTAAGATAGATTTTGCCACAAAATCATTGTGGTAGGTCTCTCTTAGCTGAAAAAATAAAATGTGTATAATGAGGATAACCAAAGACTTACCAAAACAAAGTATCACCCACAAAACTATCCATATTGTGTAACAGGCATAAGTCTTAATTTTACCTCATAATATAGATTAATAAAAACAAACTCATGCAAAAAGGGTTAAATTTGTTCTGTCAACGCGATTTTTATCCGTAGCAAAATGTTCTAAGAAAAAGGCAGAAAAAAAGGATATTGAAGAATTAAAAAATACATAAATGCCAAATCTTATCCAAGAACTATAATCTAACATACATATTGTTAATTATATCCTGGCTAAGTCTGATTAAACTTTTTACACAAAACACTTTCCTGTCAGTTTTTATCAGATCCAGCATCTCAAGAATGTTCAATTATTAGTTGATAGATTTTTTTTCCTGGAAAGCAAATATATCTTCAGCTGAAAAACAGCCATTCTTGATCCATTCAAAATGTATCCCCTTGATTTATTTGGGTTGGATATTTTTTTATTTTTTTTTTAATTTCACATTAAGTAATTATATTTGAAAACTTGGAATCAGAATGAAGTACCTTAAATGCTCTTAGAGTGAAATTCTTCAAAGAGCCAAATAAACATGATTTTTTTTTTTCCAATCAGTTAAGAACTGGAGCATTTTTATCTTTTCAGTCAGGGATGGTTAATTTGAAATGTTTGAATTACTAATAAAGAAACAAATTAATGTTTGTGAACCTCCACAGACAGTTCATCAGAACCCTAACTATTGAGATTAAATTCTGATCAGACTAGAATCCATGGAAATTGTGCCATCAGCAAACAACAACAAAACCAAGAGTTTATCCTGCATATTAACAAGAGTGGGACAAAAGATTTAAATAAATCTCAGCGGCCTGGCTCAGCTAGATCAGCATGTTTGTTCTATTCATAATTTAGAATAATACCAAAAAGCTCTCCCACAAAGGTAAGACAGGCCAGTGGACTTCCATTTTATTGTTCTGTCCATCCTTACAGTGGACTGTTCAAAATTAGTTTAAATTTTTTTGTTATATAAATTAGTTATTTGTGTTTGCAATGTTATATTTTGTACTATCATAAATGTCCAGTGGCTGCTTTCAGATGCATCAGTTATAAATCCAGCCAACACGTTCCTGAGGCAGGAAATTTTTTGTATAGTAATACCTGAAGTTCCGTGGCTTTCTTAGACCTAAGTAGGTAACCTCCTCTGCTGTAGTGATACTATCATAGCATCACTATATATCAGCACAGAGTTGAACACAACTCACAGGCGTGAATTCACAGAGTGGGGGTCTTTGGAATTGCTCACAAAATCCCATATTTAATACTGGGTTGAATCATTTTCTGTGTTCTGTCCATTTTCTTTCTAGGTTACATACAGTGAATAAATATTTGTAAATCAATTCAGCTAAGATACTTTCTGAGTGTATGCTGTCCCACTGAAAAATAACATATGAGGTGTAGTGCTGGGAAGAGGCGATTTCCACCACAACATATCCTCGGATTTTGTCCATGGGTTCTGTCCACTTCAGTTTTTGACTGAAACACTGAAATTTGTTAGAAACATTGGGGTTGCCAAGACCACAATAGTTGTTTTGTGTTGTTATTGGTGGTGTTTTGTTGTTGTTGTTGTTGTTGTTTGTTTTTTTCTTTGTTTGTTTGTTTGCTTGTTTGCTTTTATTGTTTTGTTTTGAGAGAGAGGATTTTTCAGGCAACAGCTTTCTTTAGCAGTTTGTTTTCACTGGAGACAATAAATTGTGGTAGATTAATTAATTTATTAAATAAATTCTCAGATAAAACATTCATGGTACTGCTGCCTGAAGCACAAGACTGCTGCTATTTGTCTCTGAGCAAAGTGTTGCATACCAAAAATTGCTGTTAAAGAGTCTTGAGTCTTACAGAGTCTGCTTGTCTTCCTCACTCATCATCTCTTGGGATGTTACTGCATGAGAGTTCTCACTGGAAAAAGCTTCTGGTTCCCTGGGTTGCAAAATAGAATGATAGACTTGAAAATACAAATATGCTTCATGTTCCTCTTGGGATTAATGTCAAAATTAAATTTCAATTTTTAAAATGTTAAAAATAAAAATGCTATTTTTAACAAAATAAAAGCAGATGGAAAATGCCCTCCAGTCTGAAGACAGAATAGTTGTGGGAAGTTCTCTGTGCCACCCAGTTCTTGCCCATTGCTTCAGCAATAGAAGAATCTTTCTGAGCCCTTTAAACAGAACCCTTTGGAAGAAGCTTTATTTTATTTTATTTATTATTTTATTTTATTTTATTTTATTTTATTTTATTTTATTTTATTTTATTTTATTTTATTTTATTTTATTTTATTTTATTTTATTTTTACATAAATTAGCACTTAATGAAGTGTCACTCACATATGAAACCTGGTGTTCAAAGTGAGAATACTTCTTCAAAACCATATCTTGCTACTGGAAGAGTGTAGTGGGTTTACGTGACAAGGTTTTAGTAGCAGGGGTCCATAGGGGTGGCTTCTGTGAGAAGGATCTAGAAGTTGCCCCAGAGCCAATAAGCGATGTTGTTTGCACCTCTGTAAGAGCATATTTAAGACAGCGAAAAAAAACGCTGCGACACACAGCAGCTGGGAGAGTGAGAGGAGTGAGGCACCAAGGTCAGTGAAGAAGGAGGGGACAGAGATGCTCCGGGAGCCAGAGCACAAGTTTCCCTGTGGCCTGTGGTGAGGGCCATGGTGAAGCAGGATGTCCCCCTGCAGCCCATGGAGTACCATGGTGGAGCAGGGTTCCACGTTGCAGCCCATGGAGGAGACCATGGTGCAACAGGTGGCCCTGCACCAATGGAGGTTGAGGCCTATGGAAGACCCCTGCCGGAGCAGATTCCAGGCCGGACCTGTAGCCTGTGGAGAGGAGCCCACGCAGGAGCAGGTGACCTGGCAGGAGCTGCTGCATGTGGGGAACCCAGGTTGGAGCAGTTTGCTGCCTGTGGGAAGCCCATGCTGGATCAGCTCAGCAAGGACTGCATCCCGTGGGACGGACCCCAAAGCACAGGGGATGAGAGTGACCGAGAAGGAGCGGCAGAGAAGAAGCGCTATAGACTGACCATAACCCCTGCTCCTCTGCGCTGCTTGGGGGGAGGAAGTGGAAGGGGGTGGATGGGCAGGGAAGGTGCTTTTGGTTTCTTTCATTTGTCTCTTACTTCTTTAGCTTATCAGTAATAGGTAATAAATCTTACTATCTCCCTATGCTGAGTCTGTTTTGCCTGTCACGATAATTACTGTGTGATCTCCTTGTCCTTATCTCAACCCTTGAGCCCTTTTCATCATATTTTCTTCCCGTTCCTGTTTGAGGAGGAGGGGTGAGACAGTGGTTGTGGTGGAGCTCGGCCGCCCACCCGAGTAAAACCACCACAAAGAGGTGAGACGCTTTTTTGACAGGTTTCAGAATTTACATAGCTGGATTTCTGTTGTGGAACTTAGAAGTTTTAAACTTGTTCTTTGACAGTCATAATAGAATTAGAAAATCCCTACAGTTCATTAGCAGTAAATGCAATTATACAGTTGTGTTTAAAGTCAAACATTAAGCAGCATCCAATGCAATCCTGCTGAGAATAGGTAGCAGCTGCTCAAGGATGGGAGAAAGTGTAAATTTCAGAAAACAGAGGTATGACTACATTGCATAGGATGCAAGTGGGAAATATAACAGAAATATTCAATGTAATGTTGTGTTTGGGATGCTATATGTCTCTGGCAACTAGGTAGTCCACAATTCTACATTCCAATTCTACAGTCCACATTCAAAATTCTGCTTTTAGCAACACCAGTAAATGTTTTTCTCTGACTCTCTCCAATTTTGCCCTGATTAAAGCAGAACAGTAATAATGTAGTCTAGAACTGCTTTCTAGAAGAAATGACAGGGAAGGATCCTCTGGGATTAACACTGGCCGGCTGTGTCACTTGTACCACAGCTGCAAGCCTGCCCAACCTCCCCCATTCCCTTGTCTTCTCTAGAGGAACTGACAGTGAAATTCATCCATTTCAGAAATGTCTACCGCCTTGAGAAACACGTGGATCAAAAGTCTGCATCAAGTTTGTCACCAACCCAAGGAATGAACAGAGCTATTACAACTACGGGATATGTTCCTCTGGTTAAGACTAGTTTGTAAACCTTATTTTACTTGCTTGCTGTCTTGTAACAGGTATCAGAAAAACCCTAATTGAACAAGAGCATTAACAAAAAGTCCTTAACATGCATTTTAAGCAGAAGCACTTTCTTGGTGTTTCTGGGAGATTTGAGTCCAGCGTGTCCAGTTACAGCACAGGTGTTCTCTATGGGCCCCAATGGCAAGGGCAGGTACGTGATGGCCTTCTGTTAGCTTAAAGGTATCCCCGGGGAGAGGTAATAGCTAAATCTCTTCCCATTAAAGACTAACACAGCTATTGATTCTTTTGAATACCATAAGGCCTGATTAAATTTACTTAAACTATTTATACCATTTGTTACCTCTGTGCTTTTACCTCTCAAAATTATTCTTTGGGACTTGGTTGGATGTCCAGATCTCTACCTTATGTCTGGGTTTTTCTCAAAATGTATGTAGTTTGACTGTTTGACGTCCTATATGTCCTCAACCAGTAACTGATATTGTCTTGCAAAAAGTATTCCATACCACAAAATGCCAACTGAGATTTTTTTCATATCTTTTAATTGTTCAGGCTTGTCAGGTGATCAAAGTACTTTCAAGGTGATTCAGCCCATGGTCCTGTTCCTTCAACACTTGTCAACGTTCTGGATCTTCACTTAGAAATACATTGCCTTCCTAGATTCAATTTGCTATATCTTTGTGTTGGCTACTCACTACCTCACCCATGCATACCACACCCCATACCGTTTTGTTGCTATCCCCAAGGTCAAGACTATAAATGACAATGTTAAAAATTGGTTGTGTAGCTGACTAGATTTTTTTTTTTTTTTTTTTTGTGAGAAACAAAAGAGGTCTACCCACTGAAACTAAATTAATTTTCTTTATTGGAAAATTGAAATTATTCAAAATAGAAGAAAACCAAAAGGAGAAAAGCATATGTGAAAGGGTCAAACACAAGACCCTGTTCTATATAACGGTTTGGGGGTTCATTTTCAGCCAGGAGTTGTAAAACTGCTTTCCTTCACTTTTTCGTGGAAAAATAAAATTTTGTACTGCAGAAAACAAGGAGGTATTGGAAAACTTGAAAATCCTCAGACAGCAGGAAAACTACTTCCTTTACATCTTTACTATAGAAAAGGATATGAGCAGTGTCTCATAAACTCAAACAGGAATTTGCTATACAAAAAAAAAAATTAAAACTGATGTAATGAATTTTGATAATGCTGAATCATAATCATAATCATAATATGCCCACATTGTTGCAGGAAAAAAAAAAAAAAAAAAAAAAAAAAGCAAATATAGCTGCATAAACTCCAGATGCAAAATGTAACATCTAGAGGCAGGTGCAACAGGAAGCAGAGTTTGTAAGGAAAAGATGGAGAAGAATTAACATATTTTTTTAACAATATATCATCACAGACACTAGAGTAGCATGTAAAATGCTACAGTTCTATGTATTCATTCTTGCACAGTAGCAGAACTCGTTTACCTATTGATCTTTTTCTTCATCGTTTCCCAATATGAAGGAAATCATTATTATTCTATCATCTAGCCAGATTACAGCTGTTATATATAAACAAAAATTGTTTCTTTTGATGTTCATTTAGTTTATATAAGACCAGGAACTTACAAACAGGAGAACAAAGAAAACCAAAAGACAAGAGCTTCTTGTCATCAGTATTTACAGAAGTATTTTCATAACCATCTACACTGTGACTACAAGAAACAACATGGGGACTTACTTAGTGCCCAAGTAACAGCACAGGTTTTGGAACAGGCTGTGCATGTAAACTGATGTTCCTTACAATTTTGATGCTGCCAGGAAATTCATGATCTTGTCATCATCATCACCTATTTTTGCTTGACTAAATCTAGCTCATATGCTATGATCCCATAACACAACTGCAGTACAGGTGAACATTAACAAGGTGTTTCATGAGTCAGCTTTCCCTGCTGTGTTTTCTCTGCATTTTATATTTGATCCTATAGCCACTGTAGTCACAGTTCCTTCCTTCTCCTGCTGCTCTTCAATTTCAATTTTAGATTTCATGGGTTGCTAAGCTCTACTTCACTGAAACTATCTCCCCTTGTGAGAAAATTCAATACAATATTCATTGTGTTTGGATGACACGTCAGGACTTCCCTTCTATATCTTGTCTCCCTCCCAGATAAATAGATCCTGGACAGATTTTCAGAAATGAAATGACTTAGGGATTTTAAAAGATGCTATATAGATTTTTGAGCCCAAGTCAAACTGAAGGTGGGATAAACTTCTGTATGTGGACCAGTGCATGGAAGCACCCTGATCTCCTAAGGAACATCTACAGATCAGATGTCTCCTCCATGACACAGCAGCGAAGGACTGCAAGTATTAGCTTTAGATTAGTCAGCAGCTACCAACAATGGTAGGTTGCTTGCTTAATTTGCTCTGCTGCTTGGCTTCTGGAACCGTACCTTACATATTTTGAAAATTTTACCTTAAATGAAAATTTCTAGATTTTAAGCTTTGAATTGAAACTTCTACCTGGAAAATCTTCTTTTGTAGCAGTTCTTTATGAAGCAAAGGAATGAGATGAATAGGCATATGGCAGCTCTCCAAGCTATGTTGGTGGTAATGCTGGTTTTCATATGATTCATTCAAACACCAACACCTTCTTGCCTTGTGGCTGCAAATAATGCACTCATCTTGAGAATGACAAGCCGTGACAAGTAGCAACAGGCTGAAGCAAAAGAGAAAAAGATGCCTGCAGTATTAAGATTCAGGTGTAATATTACAACTGGCTCTGTACAAATAAATGGATCCGCCTATGGATCTCTGACTACCACATTTATTCTTCTTTTTCATGGGATTTACACAGGATCTCATTTACCACTGTAGCCACAGTGGGATTGCAAGGCCTTCATTCAGGAGAGTTATGGAAAGGGTTTCTGTTTTCAAACTCAGTGCCTCTGAACTCATTTATTTGGACTTCACAAAAGAAGTTCAGTAACAGATGAAACACAGCCTACTGGGCTGAACATTGGCTTGGGACCCATTGGGACCTGATTGGGGAGAGATTCATGATTCTGCCATTAACTGTTGTGTGATGTTAAATCATTTTGTTTCTCCATGCCTTAACTTCTCAATCTGTACCACACAGATAACACTCTCAGCCATGCCAAGAAAAAAAGCTGAAACAACTGACTTCTTTTTTTTCATCTTATTCATGGAAAAAAAAAAAAAAAAGGAAAAGAAAATAAAAAAGAGGAGGTACCCACATTTTCCTGAGTAAGAACCCTTAATAATTTGTAATACTATTAGCAATTTCATTGTACTATTCAGGCAGAAACCTCTGGCAGTCCTGAAGCTGTGACAAAAGCCTAGAAATATGGTATTGTACAATTTACTGTGCGTATTTTCTTAGGCTATTAGAATTACATCTGATATACAGTAGAGAGTGAACCTATACAACAGTTCCAATTAAATGAGTACATTGTGTGGTATTTAATCAAGGCAATATAACTTCTTGATTAATCATCTATTGCTAGTAGGTCATCATTATGCAATCTATTTCTGAAGATATCGCACCATAGTTAATATGTGTTAAGAAGTTATTATGGACTTCTTGTTCAATGTTTTATGAGTCTGTTCCAGTGTTTTATGACACTGACTTAATGCTGCATCATAGTTTACATTTCACATTAAAGCTGTCACATTAAACCTTTAATTCCTAATTACCATTAACGTATCAGAAGAGCAAGCTGGCCTAACTTTAATTTCCTTGCAAAACCCCTGGATATGAGAAGTTTTTACCGACAAACCATAAAAAAAAGATATTGATTTTCATCCCAAACCTTCTTCAGCTACCACAGAATTGCCATGGAGTGCTGCAGTGAGGCCCTCACTCAATAAAGTTCTCAATAAAAGTTTCCTCTGAGAGTTTTCCTGTTCTGGCAGTGGGATTGAATTAGATGATCTTTCAAGGTCCCTTCCAATCCCTAACATTGTGTGATTCTCTGATTCTCTGATTTTCCCTGAGTGAAGGCTAAGCAAAGATCTCAGGGCTTGTCCCGAAGCATTTAGTACCTTCTGTGCAACACACAACCAGTTTTGTTGTGCATGGCTTTATATTTTTAAATCTGAATTATTTAACCATCTGTGTTAAATAATTAATTTGGAGAAATTAGCATTTGAGATGTCTTGAATATTTTTTTTCAAGTCTGGCATGCTCTTATGTTTAAATTCCACCACATAAAATTACTCACTTGATTTCATATCTTTATTTTTATACTTTACAGCCCCATTCTCACACAATCCAAATAATAAAACTGCCCACAGTCATACACTCATTGTTTTGACATCTGACAAAGTGCACTATTATTGAACTTCCCCCCTCAACATGTTCTTTGTCCAATGTGTATTTTTCCTTTCATGACTGCACATACAAATTACTTAATCTAAGGACTTTAATTACTACATGAACATCAATTAATGAATTGTTAAAGCAACTTAGGGAGATAAGAATGAATTATGGATAAATGAAGACACAGGGAATTTAGATTTGCTAAATTCCAATAGCAACGAGGAGCAGAATGAAGAGCAGCACTGTCTGCATCAAGTCTCCCAGTTGTCTTTGCTACTCACACAAATATTTTTAATCTGTTTCTATTATCAAAGCTGCCTCTTTTCCCAGTTCTTTCCATTTCGTGACTTATTATTACTGTCCACGCAGTATTAAAATATTTCCTGTGGCATATGAGTCTTAGCTTAAAAAGCCTTTCACAGGCAGCGGTCCCGAGTTGTACATAAGCACATTCCTGCTGGACTTCCTGAAACATTAACATCATCCCAGTGATCATCTCTTTTGTTCTAACAAAATATTACATAATAAAATATTGACAAACATGCCAGGTCTGATTCTCTAGTGAAGAGCCCTTTCTGTCACTTCAACAGCATAAAATACTGTGAAAGTGACTGTAGACGTCATGACATCCCACTTTTGCATTGTCAAAGCTCATTAGACAGATGAATGAGGCTGACTAGGTATAGAATCAAAATGTTCTTTTAGTGGAACTCTGACAAGATAATTATTTGAAAACCTGGAAGGGCAAGACTTTCAGTTACCATAATGGACACAGCAAGCTTCCTAAAACTCTTCTATTCAGGTCTGGAATTCATGTCTTGAGCTAGCTTATGCTTCATGCCTATTTAGCAACTTTTTTGCCAGTATAGTCAAAGTATAGCATTTACACCTTTCAGTCTTTACAGATGTTATCTGTGGTTTCCCTAACTGCCAACATCATTTCCAAGCCTATACTCATCTGTTTTTATATGAATCCACCTCCCTGTTCCCCCTGAAGTTTGCATGGTGGATGGTTGAAAATGCTTTTTTTAACATGCAGCCTTCAGGACAATGCCCCAGTACAACAGGATCAACTCAAGCATTGAATGACATTATCCAGTGATAAGAGCACATTTGTTTCCACTGACTTTATGCAACAATTCAGTATTCTTATGACAATATTTTACAAAAGTCTGATTTATCTAACTTTCCTTTCTCTTTGCTCATTTCCCAACTTGATGAAGCATTCAGTGCCATAGAATAATTTTCAGCAGGAATTATTTCAGACTCTACAAATCTGTTACTGGACTGAAATGTTTATAGTTGTATGATATGGATGGACAATTTTGATGCTGTTAGCATATTTTATTGGAGAAAAAATGAAAGAAAGAAAGAAAGAAAGAAAGAAAGAAAGAAAGAAAGAAAGAAAGAAAGAAAGAAAGAAAGAAAGAAAGAAAGAAAGAAAGAAAATGAAATTTGATCTTCATCATTTCTCATAGTTATTTATATTACTTTACACAAGCTAGCCATCTTTAACAATTAGGTGAGACTTACAGATCATTATAAAGCATTTGAAATGCAAACCCACACAAACCTATAATTTTGGTTTTGACTTGTGTACAGTTCAGCATTTCAGGGGAAATAATTAGGTTTCTGGTAAAGTTATAGTAAAATGTGTATGTTCAGTATTGAAGATATTTCTATAAAAAGAATAATAAATCTTGGAAATGCTTAGACTAATTTTTTTTTCTAAAGATTGTCAGTACATGAAAAATTAATGTGAAAAAAAAAATCCTGCTTTGTTTGATCTTTATTCTATATCCACTTTTAAGAAAGGATTACAAGGAAATATTTCTAAGCATGGTAAGAATTCACGAGGTCCAGATACACCCTGTAACCAAGAATGGAGACAGAGCACAGTACTGTGATTTGACCGTGATTAAGCAGGAATGTCTTTGGCAGACCTCTCCTTCCTTCTTCTGGTTGTAGTAATGCCGTGGAAGAGGAGCAGAATACACATGCATTTCAGTTAATCATATGGTATTTTAGAAAATTCAGACACAATATTTCCTTTTTATACAAACATTCCCAAATTGAGATTTTTCACAAGCTGATGGAACCTTCATTGCATTTGAATTGTTTCCAGTACATCATATTTTTTTCATCTGACAATTTAAAACACATCCCGTGGAAAGAAAGGGATAATAATACAGGCCATAATATACATACAACAGAGCCTTTAAGCAATATCTTTGCCAGTAAAGGAAAAGAAAAGCAACTGAGAGGTATAAATCTAATTGTTGATCATGGAAATACTACAGTGAAAGGTAAAACTAACAAGACTACGTGAAGCTGCTTCTATGCATCACATAATTCTGCTTTCTTGAAAAACAGACAATAAATAATATTTTCATAAATTAAGATGAAAGGCTGCTGTTTTGTGTATTTTATGAGCCAGATTAACTATGTACATACTCCTATCCAAACCATAAAATTGCAGCTGGCATTAAAATAAAATTGATAATATTAAAATAAAGAGATAACTCATGAAAACACTGTTTAAATCAATTGATATTTACTGCTTTTTCAGGTTGATTTTCCAGAGCCACACATCAAGAAAAAAATCATTTGGTAAAGTGTGCTTGAAGTATTATCTGCATAAACTCCTGTAACTATATTTCCTACAGAGAAGGAAACAGATGACTTAGGGCTATGCCAAAAGCCATAAAAATGATGCAGAATCCTATGTGGATTATTTATGTGGCCCAGAGTGATCTCTGTAATCTCTGGGGATTTCAAGCATTCCACCTGCAAAAAACAGAGATGCACTTCTATCCTGGAAACATCATGATATTCAAATTCTGGATTATTTTCCTTGGCTTGGATTTTGTAAACACAATATGATATCGTATTTAGAAAGGAACAGAGACAAAACTCTTTATCTTCAGTGATGGTATGTGTGCTGTAAAATATACAAGTGACTTAAAATGTACAGCTGTATGAATAAAGCTCTTTAATTCAGTGCCAAAAAAAAAAAAAAAAAAAAAAAAAAAAAAAAAAGGAATATTTTAGCATTTTTTAAAAACTCTGAAAAACTCCATTCCATTTCAGATTAACCCTCCGGGTGTTTAAGGAAAGGTTGGATGTGGTGCTTAGGGACGTGGTTTAGTGGGTGACATTGGTGGTAGTGGGATGGTTGGACCAGATGATCTTGAAGGTCTTTTCCAACCTTAATGATTCTATGATTCTATCAAATATTTAATTCTTCCAAAGATGCTCAATTCCTGTTCAATTTGCATGAAATAGTCACCCTGTTCTACAGCCATATCCCACTCCACATAGAGCAGATGGGCTGGGAGCTGAGAGAGCTGAGAGTGACCACCTCATGCCTCTGGTTGTTCTGACAGAATGGTTTCTTTAAAACATTTTGGCAAGGAGCTAAAAAAAAACACAAAGAACTTCTTTGGGCCTGAACAGGGCAATAGCTACCAGTGGGACTGGTAGGTCAGGTAGTACGTACAGTTATGATTCTGTCCTCTGTCATCCATTAGTAAGAACAGAGCTTTCCTTAAAAAAAAGGAGAAATCAACATGAAAGATGTCAAGTCTGTAATCACATTTAAAAAAAGGAAGATTAAGCTCCCTAGGGAAAAGCTTTGTACAACACTGTCCCCAGTACCAAAGCATACTTTGAAGCTCTGCTGATTGGCATTAAAAGCTCCTTAAAACAATTATCAGTTCTCCTGCCCTGCCTGCCTATGGTTCCCTCACTGTGCAGTGCTTCTCCCAGCACCATTGTGGTGGGCTTTGTTATATTTCAGGAGACTTTAGCCCCCAGGGCTTTAGATCACAGGGTCAGGAGGACAGTCCCATCACAGTCCCATCCCCACATCATGGAACCTGCTGTAGGGCTGGCAAGACAAGGCAATGCCTAGCTCTGATCTTTGTTTTAAATAAATGCACCATGTTGGAGGAACCCAAGACTATTTCTTTTCACAACTGTATCGTTTGTTTTTACCAGCAGCTTTTGTGATGAATTTGCTTGTATTTCTGCCTAGCACATTTCCAAAACTACCTTACAAAAAGTAAAGTATTGTATAGGTTTTCCCATCTTCACTGTTAGCAGCTTAATATAATCTCAAAAAAAAAATGTTATTGATTAAATTTTTTCAGATTAAAATTGAATCTTAAATTAGATAGTACTCTTTCTAAAACATTTTTGTCACTTATAAGCTTATTTTCAGCCTTTCTTTCACTTCTTGTAAGCCTGACAAAATTCATCTTTTGTAGTTGAATTTATTATTCATCAAACTGCAGCTTCTATTAGCAATATAAATTTGTGTCTAATCCCTTGAACAGTTTTGATTCTCAAATACATTAGTGTACAGGTTCACAGAGCTCCTGCACAAAGATAGAGAGCAGGACCTAGTCCAAGTTTAAAATTTCTAAAAATAGATGTATATATGTAGGAATCCACCTTTGAGTTATGTATCTCAGCTTCCACTGCAATCAGTAGCAATACGGTCATTATGTTCTCTCATGAGAGACCCAGGAAACATGTGAGACCATTCTCAAATAGACACCCAGAGTCTGATGCAGTTGCTCATGCAGAGCTATATGGGGGGATTTGAAATAGTTCATGATAACATTTCTGGCGGTCACTCCAGAAGGACACAGCTCTTCTTTTGGACCCATGGTCTATCTACCAGGCTCCTGCTAATATCAAGGATGTGGCACTGTGTTCCCTGTAAAGGCAAATGAATTCGTTTCTAGACTCCATTGGCTCCCTGCTGACTAGACATCACATTGATATAACCCTAGACATCTAGTCCACATGTTGGCACCTAGATTAAGGTGTCAGCCTCACACTGAATCTTCTGTGTGGTGCCGCTCTTTTATCTTATAACTGAAAGATGTAGCACACATTCAGAATAAGGGAGACCCAGGTTCAATTTGTCTTCTTTATCTAAGAAAGCTTCCATCTCTCATCACATACTAGACTGCTTATTGTGAGGCAAAGATGAACATATATCTTTTGAGTTGTTTCGTTTTTTTTTTTTTTTAATTTTTACACCTTGAGTAAGGTAATTTCTATTGCAGAATTAAATATGCTTTGTTTAAAATTTTGCTGAAAAACAGATATATCAAGCAACCATGCAGCTCTGATTTTCCATTCTATAAGCTATTATGCTGCTATTATTTCAGTTTAAAAAATCTGATTCTAAAGAATTCCATTGTCAAAGATGAGTATGTCAAAATATTGGAGTTTAACAGAAGATATTCTATTCAATGTTGTTCTTATTTTATTATTTTTTAGTTAGTATTAAAAGTAATATGTGTGCCAAATGATTATTCCTCTTATCCAGTTTAAGTCAGTAAGTCAGGCAAGATAATGATTTTGTTTTTACTACAAAATGTTTATCCTCATTAGAAAAAGACTAGCTATTAAAGTGTTAAAAAACAGCAATTTTCGTCTTACTGTTATCTTTTAAAAGAGAAAAAATTAACTGCCCTATCTAAGTAATGATTCTATTTTCAACCAAATGCAGAAAAAAAGCAATTCTGACACTCAAGGATTTTAAAACTATTAAAATGGAAAACAGACAACTATTTTCATTAGTATTGCAATCTTAGCTGCATCTTCTATTAAACAAAAGATACTGAAAGCCTCAAACTGAATAAATTCAACCCAAATATGCAGAACTTCTATGAACTATGATTAATAACAGTCTAGAAAACAAAAGTCTAGAAAACCCAAAATACATGTATCATTTTTATAAAAACGTGTAGGCTAATGTGAGCTGAAGTGGTTATACTATTAATTGTATGTTTAATGTTACTGGAAATGCTTTCAAAAGCATGTGTGAATCTAATGATGTAAAACAGGTATGCCATGAAATTTTTAAAAGTAGTTTGAGTATTTAAATGTGTTCATAGGAGTATAACAGTCCCTCAACTTGCCTATTCACCTATTCATCTTTTTAGGAAACTAAGATACCTTAGCTGTGGGCAGTAAATCTAGTCTTACAGTCCCTAGAAGAAGGAAATTAATAAAACTGTACATATAGATTTGAAGGTACATTCTTCTCAGATGTTGCACCTGTCACAAGAAAAATAAATTGATTTAACCTGCCTCCTGGTGGCAGAACTATTCAAAAGAAGTTCAAGGGAAAATTACATTTAAAATTAAATTTTGAATTGAAATGTATGATCAAACTTTTGATTTTCCCACCATGGGAAATAGGACAGCACTGAAAATCTTTAGTTTGACCATAGTAAATGTTTCACTTTGAAGAAGTGAAGAGCTTCTAAATGAAGAGCTTCTAAAACATATATTTTGCACCAAAAAAATAGAAACATTTCACCGTTGCCTCAACAAACTGAAATTGTTTATTTCAACAATTCTTAGTGCATTCAGTGACATTAGAAGAAGCAAAAGCTGAGTTAATTCTGAAGACATCCACCAATGGGTGTATCAAGAGCAGAAAGAGGTGAATTATTCTCCTGTATTTGTCCAAAACTAGGTATTGGAGTTCTTTTCAGAAGACCTTGGGAGAATGTATTCTTCCAACACCTGAAGAAAACTATATGGAACATATCTTTTTCTGTTTGGAAAATGTTTATTTACTACACCTTGGATTTAAAAAAATAAATAAATATATAGTCAAAAGAGGATGAAAGAGAGAAAAATGAAGGAAGTGAGAAAGTGTCCTGCTAAGAAAGGGGAGTGAAAGAATAGTGGACATCTGGACCCCGCCAATGTTAACCTGCCAGAAAAGGCAAGGCACACTGATGTTACAGTTCCATAAAAGTTAATAACCTAATGTTTATCTGAAATATAAACAAAGTGTAGTTTCATATCATTAGTCTAAATCATGTACCAGAGGCTAATTCTCCTGTACTGCAAACAAATACTAAAGGCTTTTATTTCTGTTAGGTTTTCTTTGGAATTTTACCTGAAAAGTAAAAAGAAAAAGGTTAATTCCATTTTGTTACAGAAAGAAAATCAGTTAAAAGATCTTGAAATCTGTGGCCACACACTATTCTCGTATTTTTATTAGCCCCAGTTTCAGCCCAGTGGCTTCTCTTTATACATGATATTAATAACAAACTGCAGGACCAGCATTAAGGGTGCACCAGTTCTCAGACTGATACATTTTAATGAACATGATCTAGTTAATTCTTAAGGTTCACTTGAACAAAGTTCAAGTCCCTTCCCTCTTACTCTTAACTCTGCTATTTTACGATTTCTAGGTGTGTGCAACTTCTTGCAAATTCTGTGCCTTGATTCACACACAGTTATAGCACTGAGGGGACTTGTAGCTTGGCACATTAGTAGAGCCACTTGAAAAATCACGGTAGTTGCAAATGAAGATTAGCCACACAATTATCTGATCTCATGCTGTATGCAATTATTTTAAGGTAATTTATGTGTTTCTGCCATTTTAAGTGCTCTGGAAATAAAGACAGATATATTCATCTATATGTTTTCTTTATGTGTTATTAACATTTAGTAGCAAGGAAAATTACCAAGAAAAGCAAGTACATGGCAAGAAAACCTATTATCATTGAGATGATTCTTAAAAGAAAAGTCAATGCCACTCTTTATAAATTGTCTTCTACCTTAGTCAGAATATATGAACAATACTTAAGACAATCTTGAGTCTGGCAGGCCTTTTTACTAGGAGGGTCTCAAAGCATAGTCCAATAGGTCAGGAAAATATATTTTTCTTCAATATTAATTGTACTGACTAATTGTTGCTGTTTAACATTATTGGAATGAATGGTGAAGTTCTAAACCATGAAAAGACAGTAAGTGTTATATGTAAAGATAATACATGTCCATTCCATGATACTGATCATTACTGACCTTATAACAGCACAGAGAACAAACAAACAAATATAAATGTTCCTATATTGCCATATCTTTCAAAGTCACTCAATAGAATCGATACAGTATTTCTCATGCAGAGATTTATTTTTTAACCATGTAAGCTTTTGTTTGTTTGCTTGTTGCTTAATTCCACTCCTCAACAGTATTTAAGCTGCCTAAAATGAGAAATGACAAATTTTGTTTTCTATGACAAAGGAAATATTTCTCTGTATTACAGATCAGAAGTGAAGATGCTTGTTTAAATAAGTAGGAAACAATCTGTAGTGTTTAATACATCACATATTTGTGCTTGCAAAAAATTCCCTACAAAAATTTGCATGTTAATAACATGACCTTCCAAGACCTTATTTTCTACTTAAAATATTCAAATTTTGAGTAGAGCTGCTCATTTTTTACTTACTTCAAAGTCATAGCTTTTAAAGCCATATATTATGAAAATCTAGTTTGATCTTCTAGGTAACTCATGACACAGTATTTCACTCATTCTTGCACCTTAACCCTTGCTTAAATTAAGCATGTCTTCAAATACATTTAATCTTGATTTAAGGATTCCAACTGACAAAGAATAGATCACATTCTTGACAATTTGTTGTTTAAGAGTTATCTTAAACAACAAGTTATCTTTTCCATTGTTTGACCTTTTCTGACTGAAATTGCTAGTCATTATTTCATGAATACTTTGTGAGACTGAAAGCATTTTCAAATTTAAATATCCTCAGAATATGTAAATTATTATAGACCACAGTCATTTTTTCCTCTTGTTCGATTTTACAAAAGAATTAATTTTAAAACCTGAATGTGTTTATCAAAGCTGAGATTTCTTGAGAGATACTTCACTGTTGATTGCTACAAGCTGGTACATGTTGCTGTGGCAATCCATAAATAGGTATCTCTTGCAGAGCTCCATTCTATAGAAATTTCATAGCTTCTGTTTTGGCAATCCATAATCTACAACACACAAATTTAATATCTACATGGCTCTGTTGTGCAATATTCAAGAGCTTTATACCAATTCCACCTTCATCATCATAAATTGCTTAGGTTGGATGCATCTTGCTTTCTGGGCTGCAAGTAACCACTGCTGGCTCATGTGGAGCTTTTCATCCACTAGAACCACCAAGTCCTCCACAAGACTACTTTCAATAAGTTCTCCCAGTCTGTACTCATGTCTGGGATTGCCCTGCAGCACCTTGCAGCTGGACTTCTTAATCCTTGTTAGGTTCATGTGGGCCCACTTTTCTAGCTTGTCCCTTTGGATGGCATCCCTTCTTTGTGTTGTATTGACTGTACCTCTCAGCTTGGTGTCATTTGCATACTTGCGGGAGGTGTACTCCATCCCGTTGTCTATGTCACTAATAAAGATATTAAAAAGCACCGGTCCCAAGACAGACCTCTGAGGAACACTACTTGTCGCCAGCCTCCACACGGACAGAGAGCCATCAACTGCTTCTCTCTGGGTATGGCCTTATGGTGGTACTTAGATGTGAGCTCCACCACAACCACCCTCTCACTCTCTCCTCAAAGGGAAAGGGGGAGAAAGTATGATGGAAAGGGCTCAGGGGCAGGGAGATCACTCAACTGTTATTGTCATGGGCAAAACAGACTCAGCATTGTGACATTAATGTAAATTATTACCTATTACTAACTTGCTAGAGAGGTGAAAAACTAAAAACAAACTAAAAACACCTCTCCCCCATCCAAAATCTTCTCCCTCCTCTGCCTGAACAGCACAAGGGAATGGGGAATGAGGGCTGTGGCCAGTCCATAGCACTTTGTCTCTGCCGCTCCTTCACAGTCCCTCTCTGCCCCTGCTCCCCATGGGGTCCCTCCCACGGGATGCCGTCCTTCCCGAACTGAGCCTACAGGGGCTGCCCACAGGCTGCAGCTCTTCAGGAACTGCTTCCACATGGCTCCGTCCCATGGGGTCCATGTCCCAGAAGCAAACTGCTCCAGCATGGGTCCCCCACGGGTGGGCGGCAGCTCCCCCCAGACCCCCTGCTCCTGCGTGGGCTCCTCTCCACGGGCTGCAGCTCCGGCCCGGAGCCTGCTCCTGCGGGGGCTCTCCATGGGCCGCAGCCTCCTCCAGGCCACAACCACCTGCTCCACCGGGGGCTCCTCTACGGGCTGCAGCGTGGAGATCTGCTCCATGTGGGACCCATGGGCTACAGGGGGACAGGTTGCATTTCCACAGTTCTATTTCAGAAAAAAAAAAAAATACCACAACAACCAGAAATATTAACTGACTGAAAAAGATACATCACAGAATCACAGAATGACTGAGGTTGGAAGGGACCTCTGGAGGTCATCTAGTCCAACCCCCCGCTCAAGCAGGGACATTTACTTCCCACAAGAAAATCAACTACTCATTAGCTGAGCTAACTTGATCATTCTGGTCCCAAAAGGAGACATACAGTTTCCAGTATGCCACTAACCCACCTAGCATTAGCTCAAGTTCCTGTACAGTAAAACTATAAACACATTTTCAGGGAAAATAAATAAATAAATAAATAAGCACATTCTAAAGCCTCAGTAAATAACTATGTATTATTGCATCTTGTTGTGCTAATGTGGAACTCCAGAATTAAAGCTGTTTTGTGCACTCCTGTGTCTGCAGCCATTGTGAAAGTAGCTGAAATACTCCAGGTTTGGTATACAATACTGAAAGCAGAAATTCATCAGCCCTGCCTTATAAATGGCATCAATATCCACCTGCCATTGCACAAATAGGTGCTCTGTCTCAAAAAGTAGCAAATCTGTTGCTTTAATGCCATGCCATGAGACTAAGACACACATATTGTGGGGATGGTATATATCTTGGGATACTCTATGAAAGGGTTAATTGGCACCAGCAAAATGGAGAGTTGAAACATTTAACTTCAGGTCTTCTGTGTAGTTTTTCACTATTTGAGGACTAATCCAATGTAAAATCTTAAAGATTTTATTATCTCAGGATATTTGCTCTCAACTGTTCCTAACCTTTCTCTTGGCAAACAGCAGAAATAATCTTATGGGACCAAATTATCTTCTGTTACAGCAAGGGCACTACATCAAAAGGTTGCTAGGGCATCAGTGCATAGTGATTTGGCCTTTTTGTCATCTCTACTAAGCTTAATGAAAATGGCAATATGCACCCTCCTTACTTGAGGCATTTAACTTTGTGCCTAAGCTGGCAGCCCGTGTGCTGTGCAGAGTAGTGGAGGGAGGCTCCTAAAGAGCTGTTCTTAATTGCTCTAATGGCCACATTTACCACAAAGAGACTCTGGGGTCCTAACACAGGCATCCGATTCAAGGGTCTAAAATTATCTCTGAGCTCTAGTATATCCAATTTTTCTGTGCTTCATAATGTCAGGTTGCATGCTACTTTGTTAACAGAGTTACACCACACAAAGGTGCTCAGAACTACAGTCCTCAGTTGCTTGTAGCTTATTGGTTATGGAAAATTTTGCTTCCTTCGTAAAATATCACGACCTATAATTGTGTGTGGAGGACTGCAATTAGTGATAAACCAAAGCTGGAAAATAGTGTAGGTGAATTACATTTTATAGAATTACAGGGCCTGTTCTTTCTGCCTTTTAATTAAGTAGGAACAGAGCCACAATGTAGCTACAGCTCCATTCCTCAAGCCTTACTGAGTGGGGTAGGAAAAAAAAAAAACTGTATCCCGCCTCAAATCAGGAACCATTGCTGCCCAGGGCCTGGAGTAAAAAAGAGCATCATAACTCAAGAATAACTTAAAACTATGATGTTTCCAAGGAAAAGGCCTGAATTCACATGGGTGCAAGAAGGAATTAAATATGATGATGCCATATTATGAACAGGTGCTAAGATATTGCATAGGAACAGCAGCATAATACTGGAGGTTTAATTTTCAAAGAAGTAGCTGTTTCTGCTCTGCTCTGGAGAGAAAGAAGAGGTGCCATAACCGCAGACAAATTCAGAGATGAGAGTCTCCAGTGGTGAGAAGTACTTATCTGCCACTCTGTTTGACGCATCTCAGCCCTGGGGAAAAGTGATGTGGAATACGTATCTTACTTTCAGTGTTTCCCCACTGGATGACCTTAGATGGCTTCCCAGATAAGATAAATGAAGAAGATAAATGAGCAGAGAATGCTGTGGCAGTTTCCTTCTCCTAGATGCTTAATATTTTTAAACTGTGCATGTTAAGCAATAACTTCTGTTTAATTATTTTATCCATCAATTTCTTTTCACTAGTTCTTAGTTTCTATTACAGCCTTCTAAATATGGTTTATTGTCATACCATTCTTACAGGCTGAAAGCAAAATTTTCCCAGTTTGGGAAAAAATAGTATTGTATAACTGACAATTATGCCCCAGGCATAAGGCACAGAGACCCATTAACTTTCTTGTTGGAGTTAAAGAGTCGGTCATTTCAGTGAATAATTGGAAATATTCTGGAGATCTATGGTGAATATGAATTCCTATGATTGAAACCTTAGCCTCTTTTCAAGCTGTGAAAGGCTTATATGAAGGAAAGTTATTATTATGAATATTTTTGCTTGAACTCTAAGAAGTTCTCAGGGTGTAATCTCAGAGTTTGGTATGCAGATGTAAGACAGTGATACAAAAACACATAGGACTTTATTGCTTGAATAAACAGATAAATGAAAGTAGTGATTTACTTTTCATGGTACTTTTGTCTCTTAGCAACCTCAATTTTATGTTTGAGTTATGCATCAAATTATGGTACTTGAAAGTGGGTATTACTATAATCTCGCAGGTTATAAAATGTTCTTTTGGACTACAAGCTAATTACAGGTGAGGCTGCCATTTTCTGTATCTTTCAAATGTTAGATATCATCTAACATGTCTTTAAATGTTATCAGATTAAATATCACAGAAGCATAGAATCACAGAATGGTTGAGGTAGGAAGGGACCTCTGGGTCCATCTGGTCCAACCCCTGCTCAAACAGGAACACCCAGAGCAGGCTGCCGAGGACCATGTCCAGGCAGCTTTTAAAAATCTCCAAAGAGGACACTCCACAACCTCTCTGGGCAACCCATACCATGGCTCCCTCAACTTCACAGCACAAAAGTGCTGCCTGATGTTTAGACAGAACCTCCTGTGTTCCAGTTTGTGCCCATTGGCTCTTGTCCAGGCACTGGGCACCACTGAATACAGCCTGGCTCAATCCTTTTTGCACCCTCTCTTCAGGTGTTTGTAGACACTGATGAGCTCGCCCCTGAGCCTCCTCCTCTCCAGGCGGAACATTCCAAGCTTTCTCAGCCTCTCCTCATGGGAGAGGTGCTACACTCCCTTCATTGGTGGCCCTTCATTGGACTTTCTCCAGGGTCTCTCTGGTACTGTGTCCAGAACTGGACACAGGACAGCAGGCATAGCCTCACCAGTGGTGAGTGTATCATCTCTCTTGACCTGCTGATGATACTTTGCCTAATGCAGCCAAGAACACTGCCTTCTTAGTGGCTAACAACTTGGTGCCCACCAGGTCCCCCAGATCCTTTTCTGCAGAGCTGCCTTTCATCTGGGAGGCCCCCAGCACGTCCTGGTGCCTGCGGTTGTTCCTCCCCACAGGAAGGACTCTGCAATTCTTCTTGTTGGAAAAGTTTAGATATTTTTTTTATTGGAGTATTAATGTCTGTATCACCTGAGACACATCTTTCTTGAAAAATATAAAAACCTTGAGCCTGTATAAATGAAAACATATTCTTAACTTTCATGTATTCTTTGTGTATCACCTTGGCAACCAAATTACAATTTTTGAGCAAATATACACTACTTTGTTATTGGACACTACCACTGATTTCTTCTTTGCTTTGGCTTTCCATACAAGTTCTTTTCTTTGGAGATTTTTTTATTAATTTACTTTAGGAAGATTAACCTGACATAGACTAAAAGTTGTGCCAGTTGTATAGAAAGCTCAGTCATTAAATTTCTTATGGGATATAGTAATCAGCTACATCATAAAAATTGCAGGTAAAGTTAAAAGAAACAACAGTACTAGGAAAAACTCAGGTTTAGATATGCGTCCTTTTCAAAGAACACAAGCTCAGATGGCATCCTTGAAAATATAACAGAAATATGGGAATTCTTAGATATTTTTCTGAATATTTTTTCTTTCCCTATTTTAACATCATATATTACTTTCTAAGTGTGTAAATTATTAAAATCATACAGATGGAATAATATTTCAACTTATGGAAATAGCTTTATTTTAAGAAGTATAGTCTTGTTAAATTGGGAACAAGAAATGATTACAATACAAACAACTTGAGTAATCTGAAATTGAACATTTCTGACCCTGGTAATTAGGCCCAGATCACTGAGAAAACATTCTTTTCTTTCCTCCCTTGTCCATAACTATATATCTTCATGTAGTTCAGGAACAAAGACAGGAACAAAGGACACTGTTCTCAGAATAAGTGGTCTGGCATCTCAGCTAGATTTTAAACTAATTTCAGTTACTACAATTTGACAACAAGGGATTTTTAAAAATATAAGAAACATGAAGTTAGACTGACTGAGTTGGGAAGACACTCCATCTTGAGATGGAAACATCAAGACCCAAGCTCAACTAACGGTCAGTTACAGCAGTCTTCCCAGTCCAGTTGAGCTTTGAAGATGCTCAAGGATGCTCAAGGATGCTTTTGAAGATGCTCAAGGATGGAGATATCACAGTCTCTCTGGACAATATGTTTCATTGCTTGACCACCTTCACCATAAAAAAAAAAAAAAAAAAAAAAAAAAAAAAAAAAAAAAAGTTCAGCTCTGTCTTCTTTACTACTCCCTACCACATCAGATATTTATACACACCGGTGCAGAGCACCAAAGCCTGAGCCTTCTTCTCTCCAAGCTGAACAGTTCCAGCTGTCTCAGACTCTCCTTATATGTCAGTTGCTCCATCATCTTCATGTCACTTCACTGTACTCGCTCCCGTATGTCCAAGTCTCTCTCTCATACTGGGCAGAACAACACTGGGCATGGCACATCAGATGAGTCTCACCAGGGCTGAGCAGAGGAGAAGAATCACCTTTTTCGACATGCTGGCAATGCTTTGCCTGATGCAGCCCAGAAGGCTGTTGGCCTTCTTTGCAGCAAGGGCACATTGTTGGCTTGTGGTCAACTTCTTGCCCACTAGGATCCAGATTTCCTTCCCTGAAAAGATGCTTTACAGCCAGTTGATCCCAGCCTGTCCTGGTGACTTAAGTTATTCCTCCCCAGAGGAATCACTTGGCATTTCCTGTTGCTGAACTTCATGAGATTCCTGTTGGAACATTTTTCCAGCCTGTGGAAGTCCCTCTGAATGTCAGCACACCCATCTGATTTATCAGTTACTCATTTACAGTTACTGATTTATCAGTTCTGTATCATCAGCAAACATTTCAAGAGAGCATTCCTCTCATATAACCAAGTCTGTTATCTTATCACAGAAGGCTATCATGTGACATGATTTCCCCTTTATAAATCCATGCTGAATACTGCTGATAACCTTATTGTCCTTAATATAAGCATAAATGATAATGATTTCTGGTAAGACTCAGTAGTAGGAGACTTTTTCAAAGGGAAAATGCTGACTTGCCTCCCCTAGATATGGTTGAATGTATTTTTGAAAACTATGACTAAAACAATAGTAGTAAGAACAGAAAGGCAAGGTCTGGAATACTGATAAGGCATGTCTATTGATACGTGATTACGGATAGAAACACTAAGGTAGTTCTTTCTAGTCAATAGAGGCAATAACAAGGTAAGAACAACATGTAATTGAATAAAGAAACCTATTTAATTAACCTAGACAGCATGTTTATTTAGTCGCAAACAAAAACAACAAAGAGAAAAAGAAAACCAAAATAGGTTAAAATGGAGTGAGCTGATCTGGATAGTTGGAAAACAGATCAGAGCATCAAGAAGAACAAATGCCAAAAGAAATACCATTTTCAGAAAATTATAATCAAACTGTAGAACTCCATTGAACAAACTTGGTCAGAAAAATGTCATGAATACAAGACAGCATAGATGGAGGTACAGAGTGAGACTACATTTCTTTGGCCCAGTATTTGGTCTATGGTATTGGTCAGCAGTGTAACATGAGGTAATAGGATAAGAAAAAAAAAATTAACTTGTCTTTATATTTAAATGTTCCTGACAATGAACTATCGGGAACATTCTGGTATGTTGTACTTAAATACGAAGTAACATATTTAATATCCCCGAATAGATTCTGACCCATATTTTTGTCAGTCATATTACTAGCTAAAATAAAATGTTATCAGGTGCAATATTACAGGTATACTTGTTTCTTAGCTTGCTACTGGACTGGTTCATTTCTTTAGAACTTGCTTCCTAATAGCTTCACTAGGTCTTGCATTAGTAGGATTAGTGATCATTCATTGATTGCCTGTATCCTCTCTGCTCCACTCAGGATTTTGTATTTCTTCTGTAGTCTCCATTTCCAAGCTCAAAATTTTAGTTTATATAAAGATTCATTCCTGAAGAAGTCATTCTTGTCTCTAGAACATTAATCTCTCCTTTCATTTCCATTCTACTTCATCTTTCCTGAAGCTGAAAGGATAAAGGCTCCAATAGTTCTGAGGTTGTAAGTATATCATATTGTTAAGCAATGACGTAAGATTTCTATTCCTAATTTTAATAACTCTTAATTTCCTGTTCTTTTTTAACCATTGTTGAGCAATGAAATAATGCTTTCATGGGAGTATATATATTAAAGTCTCATTCTTGGATGGCAATATTAACTTGTCATTTGACACTGCATGTGTGAAGTTAGCACAATTTCCCCCTAAGTTTATCATATTCCCTTCATCTGCATTGAATTTCATCTGCCATTGTATCGCGTGGTTATTAATGGCTATTATTGTGAGGTTCTTCCACTGTTTTTTTTAGTTGGGCCTCACCCTTCTTTCTCCAGTATAACCAACAAACATGTTCAGTTTAAACCATCTTCTCCACATTATTTTTCAATAGATACAGGTCTCAATGCTCACTGAAAACTCTGCTGAGTCGACCTGAATCCTGATTTTAAACCTTTTAAATCATCATATGCTATGTGAATGATGCCTTTTTTCTTCCTACAGAAAACTGACATCTTGAAGAACCTTTGCTGAGAGTTGCTATTGATTGCCTTCTGGAATGGACCACGTCAAATAAACCTCCTTTATCCATATTCATGCTGAGTTCTCCAAAGAAGTCTAACAGAAAACTGAGGACATATGTTTCTGAGAAAATCAGAAGACAGAAACTCCTCTTCCTCGAGGTTCTGTCTTTATTTACATGTATGTCTACTAATCCTATTTTTTATTTTATAGTTCCCCAGGTGTTCACAGTGAAGTCTTAAACTGTAGTGGATCATCAGCTACTTTCTAGCTTTATGGTATCAAAACTGCTTTAACCTAACAGTTGAACACCATAGTTAAATAATTCAGGTATTTCATTTTGACATTCTTCTAGATCCCTCAGACACATTATATCTAGTGATGGTCATTAGTTAGTGTTCATTTTGACTATTTTCTCTGTAAGTTCAGCCAATGCCTTGATATGAAACAGATCCTCTGACATTGTCTGCAGGGAATGGCAACATTTATGAACTCCTGAGCAAGGAATAAGGACACTAGGAAAACTACATTTTTTCATTTTATCAGCTTTATTTTCTTTGCACAGTTCTTTGACACTCTGATCATCTATTGACATGAGATTGAAAGATGTGTTCTTTATATCTCTCATAAATTGTTCAAAAAATCTGTTTGTTGTACAAACAATAAATCTTTTGTTAGTTGCACATTTCTTGTTAGCTAGCTTTTCCCTCAGCTGGACACACATACAAATTTTTAAAAGATGATTTTTTGCTTTTAACAGTAGATCTTAACTTAAAGTTTAGCTATATGAAAAAAATATCTTCCTAATTTCATGACACTTTCAGTTAGGCATCACTGATCTGTCATTATAAAACTGGCAGTATATTTTCTATTAACTTTAATAAAAAATTAGTTTGTTAACAATTCTCTCAAGTCCAAAGCATCCAAATCCTGTGAAACTAAATGTTATTTCTAACTAAGGATGTGAAGTTACATGATTTTGACAAAAAGACTGCAGCACAGGTTCCCTTGGAATAAGAATAAGGGCAGAAATACTTCAACTTCAATAACTAGAAATACAAGAGAAATACTTTGCTTATTGATAAAAAAAAAAAAAAAAAAAAAAAAAAAGTTGACGTTTATTAACGTCAGCTAGTCTCTTAAGCCAGAGCTATATATATAGCTCTGCTTTACAAATTTGGCAAAAAAATAATTGCTTGGTCAGCTGATCTGCAGACACATATTTTACTGGTAAAAGAGACAACAGGAAAGTACAAACACACATATTGTCAACAGACTTGGGCAAGGTACAAACTATCTTTGGCTCCTCTGCTGGACGAACAGCAGAGGTAAGTCTGCAGGTAAGCTGATCTGTGGTGTTGTAACATCAGGAAGTTTGAATCAAAATGAATTGTGGTAAGAAGAACATATATTGAAACCAGTCCTGTTTAAAACCATCTACTAATAGTAAATTAAGAGAGAGTAGCAACTATTGTACCTGTGTGTAACAATAATGGGGGGAAAGTATGGGGAAAAGACCTATTACTGTAAAACACATCTTGAAATAGTTTTGGGGATGAGAAGGTAAGATCTGTAGAGAAATTGTTGTTATCCAATAGAAAAATTTAGCACATGGCCCATTATTGCATATGATATTGCTAGAAGTATACAACCAGAATAATCTGACACTACTTGTTTAGACAAATAATTTTCTAGACAAAAGAAATATTGTAGTTATGATTTATCCAGATTTTCAGATAAGTACTTGATAGACTATAAATGGGAAAAAATATTAATTGGCAAAATAATGATGATATTACTTCTGAAGAAGAGACAGAAGACTGAGAGAAAGTAACTGAAGTTGTTACTGATGAAGTAAGAAAGAAGAATATTCTTGATATGATATTTAATACATTCACCTTATCATAAAAATCATGCCCATGAAATTTCCTGATGAGAAAGTTAGATGACATTGCTAAATGGAAAAAGTTCTGGGATACTGGATATAGGAAAAATAGATATTTTCAAGATAAGGGTAGTGGAAATTGGATAAAATGTTGCTCTATAACATCAAAATGATCAGTAAAAGGATTAATAAACATGATTTTTACTGCAACAGGGGAACTCAGATGGAGTTTGACAAGTACGAGAGAGATCTGTGTAAATCAAATATTGCTGTGAAGGTGAGTCACCAGTCATTATAACCATAACAGAAGAAATGCAATTCTAGGATATATCAGTCAAAGTGTTTCCTGTAGAGAAACAGAAGTCCTGATAATTAAGTCATCAGGAGCTTGGTTCAGTCACATTAACTTATATAGTCATTTGTAAAACACCGAATTACCTGAGATGTCTTCATGGGCGTGACATATTTGTTGACAGACATATCTGATAAAAGACCATGCCTGACCTAAGAATGGCAATGGGAAGATAAACAAGGTATCTTGTTCTGCACTTGTCACAGACATTTAGGCAACTGAAATGCACCCTGAAGTTTGAACCTGTGTAGGTTCATCGACTAGAATAGTGAAAGAGAAGAAAATGCAGTCTTACAGAAGAATACATCCTCAACTTGATCTTCTAGAAGAAACTATTTCTTTAGACCTGTAACTTTCCAAGCAGTTCATTTTATTCCCATGCAACAAATTTTACTTTCCTCAAAGTAAAAATTTCTTCTGAACACAAAGAAAGTGTTTAATGTGTCCATCCAAAATATTTTGCTGACTGTACTTAAGTGGAATGACATTTTCTCAGGAGCTTGCTCCATCCCATTAGGAAATGGTGTCTTCTGAAGCTAATGAATGCTGCTTTAATGTTTCTTTTAATAAATGGAGATATGCCGAGATGAACTGAAATACGCTTTGTATAGTGCACTGCATAAGCTGCTTACATCTACACTAAAAGCTTTGCCCAGAGCATGGGAAGAAGAATACCAGTCTTGTAAGCTTTCCCCAGACTTAACTTTGTAAATGAAATTATGTCCATGGAGTATGTGTCCATACTCTAATATAACAAACATAGACCATTTTTCTGCACACCCAAAAGAAGACTGCTCTCATCAGGATATTTGTCTTCCCATTCTCAAGTCTTCTCACGAACAAAACACAAAACTTAGTGAGTTTGTATTGTTATGTTTATAATATTACTTATATCTTGGAAGGAGATGAGGAGATAAATATTATATCTAATATTATTTATGTCTTGGAAAGAGATGGGAAAAAAAAAAAAAAAGAAAGAAAGAAAAAAAGAAAAAAGAAAAGAAAATCCACAGGTCAGACAGGTTTTCACTTAGATATAAACTTTTGTCTTGCATTGAAAATCAGTGTTATTTAAATGTCTTTTAGAGGAAGTGCAGCCTGCACAGGCTATTCTAGGCCTTTGATGAAATGTCTCCTAAGGCCAGAAATATTATTCATTGCTAGAGCACCCCATGATTGCTATACATGAGGCCAGTAATGTGGAAGAAAAAAGAGTACACACAGTGAACAGCCCCTACCACATATTTGCCTGTTTGCTTTGGAACAGCTGTTATACTTCCTCCTGTTTCTCAAACCAAGTAGAGTGTCATCCTACTAAACATCTGCTGGCTGCAGCTGACCTGTGAAAATCAATATATAAGAAATTCCTCTTGATCTTTTTTTTTTTTTTTTTTTCCTTTTTTTCCTCACTTTTGCCAGAGCAAGCCCAAATCTGCTTAGGAATTCACAAGCTCACTCCAGACTCCTGCTGCTTTTGGAGAAAATGTTTCTTACCCTAAAGATCCTTTATAGCTATGTGAATGCTGAAATTGGAAAATGCAGAAAACAAGAAAAAAGTCTGTTAATTTATAGTTTGCAATATGAACCTAATGCTCCAAACTTACTCTGAAGTCTGGTCACCACAAATTTTACAGTGCTGACACAGATTTCTAGAGGTTCAGCAGAAGTACTTCCAGAACAGAAGATACACAAAATAGTAAGAAAAAAGCACTACTACTCTTCCCATGAAGTTCACAGATCTTTATGACCCACCTGTTGTCTTGGACTGACCCAAAGTAAAATCAAAGCTTACTTTGCTAGAGACTGTATAAAAGAAATCTTGGAAGATTGTGGAAGAGTGTTGACATCAAGATGGTGAAGGGAAGGGAAGCTGAAGACAGAGATACCAAGAAGGTATTGAAAGTCTGTCTTTTACCACAGAAAATCCATTGGACACGTGCTGTGTTGGCCTTGGCCTTGGATATATTACATCTGTGTGGGATGACTCCTTGAATCCCTGCTTCTCCTTCCTGCAAGTACTGCACCTAATGGCTTACGTATGTAGGAACCTGCTCTGGGATCTCTTGGATTAGGACAGGACCAGAGCAGGAACAATCAGCACTGTGGCTGCTGCACTGCATAAGCTTTTCCTAACATAAACGCGTGCAGCCACCAAGGCTGTGTTTGCTGTATAGCTCAAGGCAGTAAAAAGCAAGTCTGCAAACAAATGTGACTGTGAGTAGTGGGTGACATTGGTGGTAGGGGGATGGTTGGACCAGATGATCTTGAAGGGATTTCCAACCTTAATTTTTCTATGATTCTATGATCTTTTGGAAAGTAAAATGCAAATAAGACAGGGCCAAAAAATTTTCACAGGAAGGCTCTCTTTCTTTCTGTCTTCTCAAAGAAAATAGTATTAAAATAGGTACTTAAATTTATTCTGAACACAGTATTTGTGTTCAGCTCTAGAAAGCAAATTCTGTTTGAGAGGTGGTACATCTTCTGGGAAAACAATATCTCTGGGACAGAAAATACGACCAGATAATGCTGATGGGTGTGGGTGGAGGGAGGACAGGCTGGGCATTGGTTTCTGTTTTCACAAACCCAGGAACAGCCTTGAGACCATGTGTTACACAGTATGTTACAGCTGCAAAATGCTGCGCTGCCAAGTTTCACAGCATCCACGTACAGCTCTTTACTGATCACTGTCCTTCACATAAAGTCAGCAGCTCTGTGATTTCATGGTCTCAGTGAGTCAGATTTAGAAGCTTACTCCTGAACACCTTGTTATCCACAAAACCACCCCTCCTTTGCAGCAGCAGTGTACCAGGCAGTGCAACAGGCTAGCTTGTACCACGGCTCTGACATCAGTATGTGTTGTTTTTGGAGAAACCTGTTGATTTTTAACTATATTTCTTCCCTTCTCCTTTGCTTTTCCAGCTGACTTTGGCTTCTGTGCCCAGATCACTCCTGAGCAGAGCAAGCACAGAACCATGGTGGGGACCTGGTACTGGATGGTGCCTGAAATGGTGACACGGAAAGCCTACGGGCCCAAAGTGGATATCTGGTCACTGGGAATAACGGCCATTGAGATGGTTGAAGGAAAGCCCTCCTACCTCAGTGAGAACCCCCTGAGAAAATTTAAAGGACCCCTTTGATGACACCTGCACTTACACCTTGCTGATGTTGCTTGCAGATTTATCTGCTTAAAAATAATAATAATAATAAAATAAATTAAAAAGTACAAATCCTCCCCAAAACACTACACTGACAGGCAAGGGGGGGGGGGGGGGGGGGGAGCGGGAGAGAGAATGGGAGAGAAAGGGTTTCCATGGTATGAAAAGTGCTCCCCTGTGTTGTTGTTTGTCTGTGGAATTCTAGAAGTAATTGTATTTCAATTGGACGTAATCTTATTGGAACAGGGAAAAGAAAATACAGCAAATTAAATAAATAAAAACAAACTGCTTTCTAATTACCTTCTTACAATGTCAATAAGGAATTCACAGTTAGATTAGGGTGTTTCAGGCAATTACATTAAAGATTTCCCAATTCAGAAAAGGATCCAGCTGGCCATTGAAAAACACTATTATCTTTACAGTGCAAAACTGTGACATGCTCCTGAATTATTATTTTTTAATTGTTTTTAAGTGGAAGGGAGAAAAGAAAGGGGTGTACGTCAGTACTGCCTGCTGCAGGTTTCAACCCAGGCCAGGTGGCAGAAAAGTAACCACATGAATGCAGAACCTACTTTTTCCATATCACCAGTCATTATTAGAGTTCTACCTAGTCTGTGTCCTGACAAATATATAAAGAGAGAGAGAGAAAATAATATATATATATTGTATGTATATATGTCATATACATGTATCTATATAGTGTATGTATATGTATATAGGGAGAATGCAAGTAATGTTTTCAGTCATTTTTTCATCTATATCTGCAGCTTAGACTCAACGTGGTAGAGGAAGAATATTACTGATAAATATCTGATAAAAAAAAAGTTACTTAGAACTGGCTAAAGCAGTCTCAGAGGAAGAGGCTGTTCTATTTGAGAAGCTGTGAAGGATAACCAGGGAGGATAAGAAAGAGGGTAAACACAATGTCCTTACAAAGGAAGGTTTGAGGGCTTCAGTTTTTCAGAATTCCTCATTTGTTGTTTAGGGGAATACTGTCAAGTGCTTGAAAATTCTGACCTCAGTTTCAAGCAGGAATCATCTTCCAGTGACAATTTTTCTTTGATTTATTGTACAGTGAAAACAATATGGAAGAAATCATGCTCATGTATAGAGACACAGACCTTATTTTCATTCCTGTTTATGTCAGCATCTCCTTGTTTCAATACTAGCAAATTCTAATCCTCCTAGGCTTCTGCTCACAATATCTTTTGCAGGGAATGTGAATTCTTCCCTTTCTGAAAGTGAAGACCAGAATAACAAGAGCACAGCAATAGGTAAATAAATAAACTCAGAAGAAAATGTGTATTCTAACAATCATTGAAGTGCACAGAATTCTGATACCAGAATGAAATTCACGTGGACCCTCCACTACTACCTACATAAAATAAAAAGGAATCTTAGTGCAGGTCCCAAGAACAGCCTAGGTGTGCCACATAGTGCACCTCTTATAATCAATTACCATAAGTAGAGGTGAACTAAATGGAATAATTTCATAGCAGGCAATTAGTCACATACTAATTCATTAATTGTAAAATGCTAGAAGAGTTTTCTACTGCCATAGCACCAGGCTGCTGTGTTCTTGGGGCAAAACTAGCCAGAAGGAAAAAAAAAAAAAAACAGGCAGACTCCTTATGTACCATGTTCTTCTGGCAAATAAAATAAGCTTTCAAACTGCCAGACCAAGAACATACAGTTATTCACATGAATCATAGCAAGTCTACGTCAAAAGGGAAATTAAAAATTGTTGGTAGCATTTAAATCTGTCTGCTTCCGTTTTGCTCTCCTCTGCAGCAGTTAAATTGGAAGGTGAGCTCTGGCATCACTGCCAGAACACACTGGCTATTACTCACACTAGGCAGATGGCAAGCGGTACCTTAAAAATATTGAAAAATTAGTAGGAAATACATAGAAGGTTAAAATGTCTCCCCTATGATCCAAGTAATTTGAAATACAATAATGGACTGGAAAGGCCGAATGTGCAGCTGGGCTCACTCTCTGGGCCAGATCCTATTGGCAGAGGTCTGACTGGCATTTTGAGAGCAGAAAAAAATACACTTTTAAGATCTGAACTGCAGTTGTCTTACAGAGCTAAGAGCACACACACACACACACACACAAAAGAAAAGACATTGTGAAAGTCGTTCTCTCTCCATTAAACTACTTGAATTAAATTTGTCCACAAGTGCAGTTCATGTAACAGAGAACTCAGAACTCTGGTTAAGCTTCATCTCTGGGAATGAAAACATATACAATTTGCTTAGTTGCTAACTCATGTCACTTGGTCTTGATTTTAGATGAAAAGAATCTTTTTTTGAACCAACAAAGGCAAGAAAATGTAGAGGCCCAGGAAGCTCACCTGAAACTGGAAATACTTCTAATATTTTATACTGTGGATTCGAGCTCCATGAGTTTCGCTTGCTCTGTTCCCATTGCCTTGTTTCCTGCATAGTCATATTTATGATTGAGATGTACAAGTGTTTTTTTTTTTGATTTTTTGATTTTTTTTGGTGGATTGATTTTTTTTTGGGATGGTTTGATTTTTTTTTTTCAGACTACTTTTATCACAATAGTTCCAAAATTGTTATGGTAAAACAGAATGGCTAGTGATAAATTATAACTAACATTCATCTGTAGTCTGCCAAGCCAGTATCGGCTCTTTATTAAAAGGAGTTAGCTTACTTAAGAACGAATGTCATTTCTTCACTGTGCAAAATTCTTTATGTATGTAATTTGTAACACCTAGATTTTTAATTGAAATAAACTGCAGCAATGCAAATCCCTTTCACCACACATGAAATGATTTTTAACACCTTAAGCTTTGCTTGCCCCATTACTGAATCAGTCTGAAAAAGCTGGACTCATGAGGAGAGCAGCATTTAGGGCACTGCTGTGATTTCAGCAAGAGCACATTCACAGCGCAGAACTCCTCCAGCTGGCGCTAACAGGACTTTGTAGGATGCGGAGCAGTGCCAGCCCAGTCCCTCTGATGGGGTGATCTAGCCCTGGTGCAGCTGAAGGACACAATCCTTCCCTCCATGCACCCAACCTGCTGTGCCGGGCAGCCAGAGGGCCCTGGGGGCAAATCCCATGTAATATTTTTATTTACAATGTTACATAAAAATAATAACGGTCTCTGTCTTATTAACTTTAAGCAGAATACTGTCATTGGCTTATATACAGGGATAAAATATTTTATCATGTAGTGCTAAGTGCCTGAGGTTTTTCAGGTGTCTGTGAGTTAGCTAGGGAAATCAAACCCCATGTTTTATCCAAAGGTCTTTCCACCCTACCATTACCAGATGCTGGAGGCAGAATTCATTTCGCTAAACTTAGGAATGTAGTGCCATTTGAGGTTCCTTAGCAATAACAAAAAAACCTCCACAAAGGGCTGACAGATTTTAAACAGAACCCTCCAGAAATCCATATGTTGCCCTTACAGCTGCTGGAGGCCAGGCAAAATAAAACATTGCACCTATAATAGCATTAAACATTTATGATTAGGCAAACATATCCTCCCTAGTGTATATTTTCTTTAGGTATTGGAGACGTTTACATGGGGTCTGCACATTTGAAACATGACCCCTAAAAAATCCATGTCTCACTGGGGTGGGAAGACTATTAGATGCATATTTGTGAGTTGCCAAATTAAACTCAAAATCTCTGCTGTCTCTAATAGGATTTTAGACAATTTCTGCTGAAGCAAACATTTACATATTTTGTAATTGAGGTATTTTGATTATACACAATGGCTTGTATTGCTCTGCATCAATGGAAGCATTCCTGGAGGTCTTACCTTGGGTAGTTGAGCTTTTCAGCCATACTTTATACAGGTTTATGTTCTGTCTACTGGAGTGTCCTCAGTATCTCCCTCAGTCACTATAATGACTTGGAAGTGGCAGCACTGTAGATAAAGCTAAACAGCTAAACATCCCTTTAATCTAACCTACCCTTTTTTATCTAGCCTACCCTTTTTCCTTACACTGTTACGGAATGGACTTTTTCCCAGCTGGTATTTACCTGTATAATCACATCCTCTATTATAAAAGCAACACTGTGCACCCTGGCTTTTAACTGTTTATCTTCTTTGTAGAGCTAATATCACTGTTTCTAGGACAACTTTTGCCTGATCGCTTTTCTTTATCCAATTCAAAATCTACAAATGTTGCATTTGCTTTCAGGCTGCTTGTTCATCTTCTGTTGCAGCATAACCTTTTGCCTCTAGACTTAATTCATTTGAATTAAGGGCACTGCCTCAGTCCCCAGTCCACACTGTGCACAATGCTGTCATTTGCAAAGTCCAGCTAAATAATATAATCCATTGCTGATATTACCTTCTTGCCTTTCCAATCTCTCCTCTCTATCCCAAGAATGTTAAACTAATCCTGGAGTTACACATGGCAAATGCATGCTGGCTCTGATCTCTTTTATTTATTTATTTATTTATTTATTTATTTATTTATTTATTTATTTATTTATTTATTTTTATATTTGGTCATTTTTCTTCTATTTTGTGTTGTCTGACAGACCTACATTGTCAGAGCCCTGTCCATCAGCTTCAGTCTGAAGGGAGCTGGGGAGAGCTGTCAATTTACTTGGTAACTTCTAATGACTTCTGAAGGGTTAATTCTCTTTTCCTACTATGAGTCTGCACATCTGCCTCTCCTATTGCCATCTAGAATAAATCTAATTTTTTAACCATAACAGTGCCCTGGTGACTGAGAGCTGTTAAAAATAATCATTAAAAAATCCACCACCAGAAGCACAGCTGCCATCAGATTTCTTGCTTTCATGCTAAAACCCACTACTTCCAGATTCAGAGTGACATGTGAGTAAATCTTCTCTGCATTTCAAGAATGCCAAAGCCAGCAGAGCTTTTACCTTCACCAGTCTTTCTCTCAGGGTGTTATTTTCATCACCATAAAACTGACTCCCTATTATTTCTTTTTGAGCAATTTTATAAAGGCATTTCACTGAAGAAGAATGACTCATTTTCATCTAAAATAATTTATCCTGAACGTATATCAGGGTATTATATTGAAAAAAGAAAAAATCATGCTGTTGATTCCACAAAGTACAGACAGAATTCCTTAAAAGCTTTACTGTGGCAGGGTTGCACACCCTGTGAAGTAATACACAGGTATCATGATGTTTACACTTCTTCAGAGTTATTAGTTGAACTGCACCTACCAGTGATCATGTCTTATTTAATAGCTCAGTTATCATTCCAACCATTTAACTAAGGTGTTCTAATTAGCCTTCATAAAGGTCTCTCCTTCTCTCCCATGACTATACATCAAATTAGACTCTTGATTTTGATCCTTTAATGAGGATATATTGATGATGTGCCATTCCCCTGTATCCCTTATTTAGTATGCAAGTCCTGGTCCTCCAAGAACCATCTGTTTGCAAAAAGCATCTCTGTCACAGAATCACAGAATGACTGAGGTTGGCGGGGTCCTCTGGAGATCACCCAGTCCAACCCCTCTGCCAAGCAGGATCACCTAAAGCACATTGTGCATGGTGGCATCCAGGTACGTTTTGATTATCTCCAGAGAAGGAGACTCCACAACCTCTCTGGGCAACCTGCCCCAGTGCTCTATCATCTTCATAGTAAAGAAATGCCTCCTCATATTCAGCCAGAACCTCCTGTGCCCATTGCTTCTCATCCTGTTGCTGGGCACAACTGAAAAGAGACTATCTCCATCCTCTCGACACCCTTCCCTCAGATATTTATATACATTGATGAGGTCTTCCCCCAGGCTTCTCTTTTCCAGGCTAAACAGGCCCAGTTCTTTCAGCCTGTCCTCTGTGTTGAGGCATCATGTTGCCAATTTGTACAGTGAGTACAGGAGGCAATAATTTGACACACACAGTGAAGTCCCATTTAAATCTTCCATGTATTTATTCCATGATACAGGGACAGAGATTCAAAATCACATTTTAAACACCTTTGGATATTTTATTCACGTTAGGACAGGTGATGCAGATCTAAAATAGCTATATTAGTGTTAACAGAGCAAATTGCCATCAGCAGTATCATCTCCTTTCCTTCTTCCTCTGCTGTTTACAGAACATTTGACATTTTTCTAGAGTTTAATACAAAATGAACCAAAAAAAAAAAAAAAAAAAAAAAAAAAAAAAAAAAGAGTGGCCTGGAAAAAAAGTGAATGTTGTGAAGATAACATTACAGGTCCCAGTGGTATCCACTGTTCTAGACAGACATGAACATGAGTCCATGTAACACTTCTCTGAATCTATCAGGCTTTACAGGTCAGTAGTTAAGCACCTCCTTACTTCAGACTGTGGTTTTAGTTCAGATTACTAGACTTTTTCTGGTTCAGGTAGGCTTACAATAGCAGGTTATGTGAGGAGTAAAAACAAGACAAACATTTTGAGAAATAATGTCATCTTTTTTCTCTGTCTGACATTAAGAATTTATATTTCATTTACTTTAATTGCAGTCCCTCATGCTTCCTTTACTGGTGAACATATCTTATTTCCTAACACAATTTGTGGATGTTGACTAGTTTCTGGCCATCTATTTTTTTTTTAACTGTCATAAGAGTCTTGTTAAATTAACAGCTTGCTTGAAATTAACAGTTTTAGTAACATGTAAATTATGAGCTATAGTGCCTGTATGAAGCATTCCAACCTTTCTCCAAATATAACATAAATCACCATTCTTCTGACACTATGTAAAAATTTCAGTGGACTGCATTAAAATGAAGACTCTCCTGTGCTATTAAAATACAGGCATTTGCACATTTGAGTATCCCTTGCATAGGCAGAATCTGAGGTGGGGGGGGAAGTCACAATAAAATAATTTATAAAACTCTTCTGTTGAAAATATGACAGGACAACCATCTCTGGCTCTTCTGCCACTCTGGGAAGGATGATGGTCCTCCAGGCTTCCAGACAGATCCAAAATATTTGCATCCTTCAATTTTCAGCTTCACGAAGTGCAGCAATTCCCTTATAAGCTCCTCATAACATGGTTTACCTTTATTTTATAACAGTTCATAGTTTCTTGTTTGCTTCTGGAGGTAAACTGCATAGAACAAGAAGCTTTCCCAATTAACTCGGTATTCATAGAATGCTGTGCAGCAGCAAGGCTTGAAGAAGACCTCCTGAATCACTGCACTTAGGTATTGAATGCACCATGTAAAATAGTTCCCTTCATAAATTTATTATTGAATATCACCTAAAGGAGGTTCACTATTTTATTTCTCTTCTCACTGCTCTGACTGGTCCAGAACTTCTCTGGGGTTATGTTCAGGGAAAGTCTTTGGATTTTTAGCCAAAGTTCAGTTGTTACTAGTTTATTCTTACCTGGTTAATACATCTGTACACTTTATTCTCACCTTGCAGCATGTTCCTTGGAGATATTTACAAAAAGTCATAAAGTACTCATTTTTCTGGAGGTTACAGACAGATGGAGCTTGAATATTTACTGTATAAGAAGCCACATTTCCTGAAATGTACTAACATAATTCACAGACAAACATGAAATGCAATTTGCTACTGATTTTCAAAAATGGCTGACAGTCTTGAAAACTGTGTGAAAAAATACATTTTTGAGCATCAAATGTTTCTTTTTTTAAGATTTTTTATCTTATATCCTGGGTACTTTCCCTTGGTCTGGGAGCATTCTCTGTTCTACTCCTAAAGACATTGGCCAATATGGCTATTTTAGGATTTTCGTAAATACTCAAACTAAAAGTTGAATAAGGCCTTGTCATGGAGAACTGTGCTTTGGTTGTGGTGATAAGGAGACAACATGTTAGCAGTGTATCTGTAAGGGACATGGATGGCTAGGAGAGCAAGGAGGGAGGCATGCAGAGCAGGAGAGCAAGACCAGCAAGAGTCAGCAGCACAAGTTACACTACAAGATCAGCTATGAGATCAGAGTTCCTTTATTTGTTCACCACTTCAGACTTCTGTTTTCAGTTTAATCAAAATATTTGTTAAGACATTTTTTATGACATGTAAGCAAGGAAAACTGGCTCATTCGGTATCAAAACATTAAATTTTCCTTTTTACCCTTTTGCTGGGAGGCATGTTACCAGTCAGCATGTTACCAGTGACCCCTTTAAATCTAAACCTGTACTATTTTGCTTCCAGTAAGGTGCTGACAGAAAGGCTGTGCACAGTATAATGAACCATGGCTTTCATGATTAAACACATTCATCTTCAAATTTATTCTTCAAGACAGTTTGAACAGTCCTCCCTAGAAACTCTTTAGCTTCAAACATACCCACTAGTTCAGTTAGCGATGTTTTTTCATTAAAAGCACTATCGTGTTAACACACTAGGCTTTTCTATAATTTTATTGCAAACCATCTCAAAAAAAACAAACAAACAAAAAAAAAAACAATATAGAAAAAAAGATTAGGGGCACAAATAAGGCTTTAGGAATATTACCACCCTTCATACCAACATCCAGCAAGGACACCTGCATATGGTCCAAAACAAGATTTCACAGATTCACAGAATTGTCTAGGTTGGAAGAGACCTCAAGATCATCGAGTCCAGCCTCTGACCTAACACTAACAAGTGCTCCACTAAACCACATCGCTAAGATTTTGCTTTCTTGAAGCTAAAAGTCTTTGAAGTGCCCCTTCAAGAAGTGTGGATCCATCAAACAATGCTGGAAATATTAGTCACTGCAATTATAGTTCCTTTCAAATGCAGTTATGTCATGTAGAAGCTGATTTGTCCTAATTACTGCAGCAGTGAGTGATTAATTCTCACCCAATTACTTTTTGCAACATATTTTGGGGGGCTTCTGAAAATCAGAAAAATAAATAAATAAATAAGTAACTGATTCCAGGATCAACATTGTATTTTCCAGCTATCACTTTTACTAGACACACAAGAGAGATAAGTATTTTCATTCCTCTCTTATAGCTTACAGAAGCCTTATAACACCAGCCCCCTCATACTTTTTCTGGGTGCAGTTTATCCCCCTCCTCTGGTTACTCCATTTCATTCTTGCTTCGGTGTTGTCTATGAACATTATCTGATCTGAAGTTGGCTTGGAAAACAGCCTCCCAGCCCCGAACAGCTTGCACTTGGTTATTCTCTAAACTTTTTAGCCACTTCAGTAGTAATTTTGTTTTGAATTTCAGCAGCTGACACACAGAAGAGTCACTGGAAGGAAAACGATTAACAACTAATAAATTAAAGAGTAGCTTGGCCAAGAGATGTAGCCAGTATTTTATTGTGTTTCACTCTCATGGAATACAGGTCTGACCTTAGTTTATTTAAATAGATATTTAATGTAGATTCTCTCAAGGTTGATCCCTGGCTGCCCTGTGGTGCCAGTGCCAGGCTTAGCTAAACCAGCATTGCTTGATTCTGGTACTCTCTTAGCCAGTGGAGTAAATGAAATTAAGGTTCTCTTCAGCATAGTGATTTTATTCCCTACTGCCTTCTAGATTTGTATTATCTCTATTATTTGCAGAAACACCCATGCCTCCTTGCATCCACCAAGTATATGCAGAGTTGTCTAAATGTGCCTAATCTGCACTGGAAAGCTGCTAGAGAAGCTCACAGATGCATCATTGAAAATGCTGTAAGGATGAAGGCTGTTTCATCTAAGATAACAACTCTTAGCCTGTCCCATGCTCTCTGACCTCATTCTCCCTCATGAATTATTTTTTAGGCAAAAGTGCTCATGCTTTCCAAAAGCCAGTTAAAATGAATGCAATGACCTCCTGCGGGAGTCAAGTGTTTCATGGGGTGCAAGGCGAGTACTCTAGTAGTCCAGAGGACTGGGCACCACCTTCATCCTGGTATTTTTTAAGCAACAGAGAGATCATGGGAGTGCAGGGCTGCGATGATGCCAACACTCTCAATCCATCTTTCAGATCCATCTTTCTTGTATCACCTGCAACAAAGCTTGTATTTTGGGAATCACTGTAATGCAAGATAAGAGGCAGAATCCCAGAAGCAGTTTTTAAATTGAAACTTTCCTTTCCAGGACCAGGGGCACGGTAGAAGTTGAAGAAAGGTGGCCTTAAATTGTTCTACCCCAATCAATGATGGGGCTGTCATGGACATAGCCCAAGATCTCCATCTGGAGAAGCCCTGCAACAAGCTGAACTGCCGACTGGGGAAGTTCTCTGGGGTGAACAGTTTCCAGCTTAACCACACAGAAAATATGGAGGGGGTAAGATTTTTTAGGGGGGGGGGGGCACACACTGAGTGTCTATATGTCTATTTCAAAATAATCTAGGACAATTAAATTGTATTCTATGAGAATAAAACCACACTGAAAAAAAAAAGGGGGGGGGGGAGTGGGGAGAAAAAAAAGGTACATTTACAGCAAAGTTAAGCCTCCAAAATGTAACATATTTGAGATTAAAACCAACCCCCCCCCCAAAAAAAAAAACAAAAAAAAAAAAACTCCACAACCCTGTTAATCTAATAGTCCAAAGGCAAGTGCTGTGTAACAAAAAAAAAAAAAAAAAAAAAAAAAAGGATATAACAGGATATTTACTTCCACTGAGAGAAATATGCAATACACATTGACTTTGTAATTTTTTCCCTGAATACTTTAACTACACCATTTTCAGTTTGGGAATCCTTTTCCTCACATCTTTCCTTCTTTCGTCCCTGCAGGGGACTGAAAATGGTGTAGTTAAAAGTTTGTGTTGATTTGCAAGGACCCTGCCACAAGTCTGCTGTAGACTTTACTGTTGGTTGTCAGAAGCTAGAGGTAAGCCACTGTAATTTAGACAGCCACTTAATCCTGTTTGCATTAAATTCAAGACTTTTCTGTGTCTGTTCTACAAGACATAAATAAGAAGGTAGAAAGTTAATTTGCAGTGATGTTAGTTCCTCCTCAGGACCCCAAGCTTTGAATTTTGTGTTGTTTCAGAGAAGATCAAGGAAAATCTCATCATCCATATTGAACATCCATTATGTAAATAAACTCCATCTGGGCATTTCAGAAAACTGTGAAGATACCAGGTGCTGATTTCCACCAATGAAAACCAAGTTGTCTTAGTAATTACAGGAAGGTACGGTAGGTAACTTATGTCCAGCAATAGTTTGTGATTTTTCTGTCAATACAAAATAAATTTGGATGATTGGAGCAGATGATCTTGGAGGTCTTTTCCAACCTTAACAATTCTATGAAATTTCACTGCCATTATTTCACTGCCAATTATTTCACTGCCATCTTCAACACTCCCTTTTGCTTGGGAGCTAAACTTAGTCATTTTACTGGAGAAAAGAAATTGCTCAATACTTTAGATTGCAGTACCTTCTTCATAGCACTGTTAGCATCTGTTAAAGTCTCTTTTAAGGAAACACAGCTGAGTAACTTAGGTCTCTTCTGCAACTGCGCATGCAGTTACGTGCACAGATGGTCTGGGGAAGGCTTTAACCTCTTATCCCAGAGACAGAATGCCAACTAGCTCTGCAAAACTGGAAACAGGTGTAAAGCAGCAAAAAGGGGAAACCTTGATGACATAAATTGAGAAATTATTTTAAGTATGGTTTGGGAAGAAAAGTATTCTGTAAGATGAGAGGTCTTCATTCGGTACATTAGATTCTTGAGAAGCGTTTAACACTTAGTTTCCATCCCTCAAAAAATTGAATTTCTTAGCATGTATTTTTCTGTATCTCAGTCTGATGGTGTATTGTCTGTTTATACAACTCCAGAAGAAATTAAAAGTATTGAGGTCTACATGAACTGTAGAATTTGTTTCCTCTATCTCTCTATCTGGTTTTCTCTTTTGGAGAATCACGTATAGCACACAAACACATACTAAACTCAGGCACATCTCTGAACATGGCATGAATCCTGACCTCTGGAGGATCAGAGACTAGTGGAGCTACTGATATAACTGTGATTTATGTGTAAGTTGCTACATAACTCAGCCAAGTGTGAGGAATTGGATGCAGCCTCCCTCAATAGAAGTACCATTCAGAAGTCATCCATTCTCATCAAAAACTAAATATCACAGTCACTGGAGTTACACGGCAAGAGCATAAATGTGTTCTCTAGATGTACAGAAGTTTTAACAAGAAAATACACAGATCTTTGCAGCTATGTCACTAATATTTCTTGATGGTTTATGGACTTCTGGAAGATAACTAAAACTCTGCTGCTGCTTAGGATGTTACACCACTCCAGTCACCACACTCGATTCAGAGATTTGACTGAACTGTGGTTCTCTCTTGTTTATTTTTGTATGCATAAACAAATATCAGAAGATCTAGATCTTTTAATGTATGAAGCTCAGGGTCCAAAGAAGTAATTTCATTGTTATTTGGAATATCCCTTCAGATATTATTTGTGATAATAACTCTGTCTGAAACAATGATAAACAACATCACTGCAGTGCAGTTTGAATGCTGTGCTTCTGAGGAGTGATGAATACTGCTTTTTGTAGTGATATTTGAAAACAGCCCTCCTGGAGCCTAGCTCATTTTCCCATTACAAGTAAAAGCCTTTGGCAGATAAGAAACTTATTTGTTTAAAATTTCTTCCATTTACATCTGTGTGTCAAGGATATACTCTTTTCTCTTTCTCATACACTCATGATTTGCCAAACTGTGATACATTTGATAGAAAATAAGGTCTTACATATCTGTTACTGTCTGAGAAAAAATGTAGATTTTGTTTGCACACTAAACATTTTGCAGAACACATAAACTTTCTTACTTTCTTGCAGAATAGAATAAAGACTATTTTCTTTCAGTAGACACAGCAGAATTTCAGAATTGTCACTTTAGCCTCTATGTGTTCTGTAATATTTACTTTGAATTTTTTCTTTAGATGTAAATAATGAATTTGCAAATAAATCAGAAAAAAAAAATAATAAAAAAAAATCAAATGTTTTCAACAAGCTGATGTAGCAGACTTGATACCATACAGCTTTAGGCCTGGTTCTAAAAATCCTCATTCAAGTTACAATCCACAGGAATAAGAATTACAGAAATAAAATTTGCAGTCCTGTATATCCCTGAAACACCTTATAATTAAATATAATTCTCTTCATTAGCTGAAGATAGAGACAGATTTTAAAGTTAAGAAAAATATACCAGTGACAAAAGGAAAAAAGTCTAAACATGTTCCATTCCAATTCTGTCTCCCACTGAACAGACATGCGTTAAGCTTATACGCCTTACCTCTCTTCTCATACTTACCTATCAGAGCTTGGTTTTCATCCTGTATAAAAAATAATTCAACTCCACCCTTAGGTTTTTCTTTTGAAGCCATTCCTGTAGCTTTTTGTGAGTCACACTAACTTTAAGTCACTTTTCATACTACCTTCAGTGTTGCTCTTGTCTCACTTTCATTGCAGAAGGATCTGAATGGCTCTAAGCTCTGTCAGCTTCTGCAAAAGAGACTCCAACACTCCCTCACAGCCACTGTCCCTCTCTTTCTGATGTGGATATTCTTATCTAGCATTAAAGCATAGTAAACTATCTCAGCTTCCACCTTAAGAACTTTAGTCCCTTCATTCATGTCCAAGACATTTGTTCTAGGATATGCTAGACACTAGTGAAATATTTCACTTTATTTCAAATAAGAAAGTTACTTCTTCCTCTGAATTTCTTTTCTATACTTATTTCTTATAGTTTAGCATGCTAGGCACTGTCATTTTTGTCTTGTGCAGCATGTGCTGCCTTCTTAGTGCCTAAACCTCCTAGGCAAATAGGAGCTCCATTAAAATGGGTGAAGGCTGGAAGTCATTCCTCACAGGTTATGGAGACACAACTCTCTCAGAGACTGTGTATGAGCTTGAAGTTTTACAAGAAGGCTAAGCAGATCTAAGCATGATCATTTAGATGGCTTAGCTTTACAAGTATCTTTGCAAGAAAGGAAATATCTCAACTGAACCACCACTAACTTTGTATAAGTAGAAAAAAATGGCTGTCATACGATGATGAGCAATTGCTAGAGCAAGACAATAATTATCTGTCACATAAAGCATCAGCACTGCTATGTAAGTAGCAAATCAAGTCGATAATTGACATTGTATAATTGCTCAATTTTTATTTTATAGTTAACTTTATCACCTATGAATCACATTAAGTCCCTTATTAAAAACCCTTCAATGTTAGCAATTGCTCACAAATAATTAATGTAGATAAAGCCAATCTCTAAATGAAAGGAAAAATCCATGATCATATGCCCTTTCCATTTCCAAGTGCCTGGCGATAATTATATGGGAGGCTTGTTATCTTGAGTGTTTTGTCCAGTCCTGCTCTAGTAAAGTAAAAGGTTCTTCCAGTTCTGTAACTACTCTCAAGAGAGTCCAATGCCACTACAAATCAAATTCAACCTGAAAGAATAAGAGCCATTTCTACCACAAGGCTTCTCAGCACATGTTCCCAGGCTACCGTAAGGTTAGGAATTTTGGCAGTCAGGCTCTCAAGGAGGTTACGTTTGCATCCTTGTGTGACCCTCTTTAGATATGCTCAGGATGCAGGTCCCTGAGCCAAGGAAAGCTCACAGCTTTCCTTGCTACAAATCACAAAGATTTGCATTGCCATTGTTACCAAGGACATGTACATGTATATGTGCAAAATATAGCAGAGGCAATATAGAAGAAGGGAGGAGCTGGGAAATGAGAGGTGAAGATCCTGTCCCAGCTGCTCACTGGTTTGTAATGTGACAGCAGACAAAATCCATTTCATTGCAATCAAAGTTCTCCCTAAATAAATAGGAAATTATGTTGAGGCTTTCATATAAACAATTCATGTGGGAAATTGCAAAAAAAAACTATTTTTTGTAAAGCCCTTGAGATTATGAAATGTGGATTGCATATCTTTCTCATGTAATTTTATCAAGCATCTCAAAATACCAGTAAGAATATTCTGAAAGGCTACATGAAATAAAGATTTACTTTGCGGACTCTCTTTAGGAAGTTTTATACAAATATGGTGTTCTCTCTCATTGAAGTTGCTTTGATATAGCATGGTGTAAAAATCATAACTGAGGGAAATATATTTCCCATTAAAAAAAAGTGAGATTTTTCACTCTTAAACAGTTATAGTTTAATCTAATAATTTTAATATTTGCAAAATTACCACAGTAATTTACAAAATTTAATTGTCGCTGGTTTTTTTAGAAAGTCACGTGCCGAAGAGATGGTTGATAGCAGGCCATCTATTAACTATTGTTATTTCATACACCAGTGTAGGCCTATATAATAACTGTAAGTCTTAATCATGCTAACTGTGAAGACAACTGAGAACTGTCTTTATTCTTGCTAGGAAAAAATGACAAGATTTTGAGATGACTTCATGTTTTGAAACTGGATAAAAGGTCATGTAGAATTTGACAGATCATTTTTCACAGTGGAGAAAAAAGATCTAAAATTCCAAAGCTACACTAAACTGTAGAATTTACCTCTGGCTGAGAACTATGTCTTAGAAGAAACTCAGAAAGAAAAAATTTAAACTTTTCTATACACAGTTGTATATTATAGCTATGTTACATAAATTATTGTAGAACAACATATTGCAAGAAACAGTGTATTACTTTACCTGTTTGTCTGCTAAAATTATAATTCAAATTTTTTTCTTCCATTAGGTATGTGAAGCGTGACAACTGAACACATACAGAAGTACTGAATACACATAGAGGTAAATACTGTTGTGGTAAACGATGCAACACTATTTTAACCAGAAATTAGCATTTCTTTCTAATATCAGTGCCACTCATTCTTAGTATTTTACTGAAAGCTTCCTATGGGCACAGAAGCTTCCATGGGCAGATCAATTTACAGGGAAAAGGTTGAGTTTCTAGTTTGTTCCTCAACAATCTGAGCTCAATTGTGCTACTTAAACACACAATATGTTGTTTGAGACACCACAGTTTTCTGAGACAGCCTTTCATAGAAGGCTGGTATCGTACAGGACCAGTGAGAGCTCAGTGCCCTTCAGGAATAGTATATGGAGGGCAAGTAGAAGGTCATCTCAAATTGTAAGGGATGCCTTCCAACTGCATTGCACTGCCTATGTCAAAACATTGACTGGCCACTGTTCATGTAGACAAACCTGAGTTAATATAAAATAAGCTACCTTGGTGATGCTAGCAGCAGCAACAATTAAAATAGCAGAGGATAAATGTTCTACCATACTCCTAACCTGGCCATGTGCTGCAGTGAACTACAATGCTGCTAAGATTACCCTGTCAAATTTAAAGCGAGATTGGTAATGCCTGCATAAGCAGCAATCACAAATAAAAACATGATAGAAATACAGGAAGAGAGGGTCAAAATAACCTGAAGATAAAATACAGTGGTTCAGCAATTTCCTAAAATTTCCCAATGACAGAGGCTGAGCCAATTAAATTCTCAGTCATGCAATCCAAAAATAATAAACCATATTTCCTGACAGAGAGGATGACCAAATATAGATCCATTGATCTGTCAGCTCTTTTAGTCTTCCTGTAATTCGCTGTCCTCTCGAGACCTTAATTATTGATTCGCATTCTCCAGAGTTTCCTTATGAATCAATTTCAATAATCTATAAGTAAAACTGAGCTGATATCATTAAAAAAATGTGGGCATTATCATTAGAGGTTGCAACACTGAATTTGCAAGGCTTATTGCTTGCCTTTGATTGCATAGTTCATAAGATTCAAGGAACTGGTGGCAATTCATAAAAATTAATGAGTGACCTTGCCAGTAGACAAGCAATTCTTTACAGAGCCTATAATAGCTTTGGCTCAAAGGTATGTGCTAGAGAAGTTCTCTCACCATCCTTGACATGCTCTTTGTTCTCCACCTTTTAAAATGATTACAATAATTCATCTTCTTATTTAACCAGATGCCTTGGATATGTGTAACACTGATTACAGAGAGGGCCACATTTGACACTTTCAATTCTGGCATTCAGAGCAAGTGAATTTGAAACTCTCTTTGCCTTTATTTCCAAAACCAAATGCAAATAAAAGCTCTGGGGGAGATTCTTCAACTCTGGCATCTCCGAACAGTACATGATTTCCCTGAGAGTGGCCAGGCTCAGCTGCACATTTTATTGAAGAAAGTAAATCAACTCAAGAAATACAGCAGGATTTAGTGAATAAAACTTCTCATATTGTTGAAATAGACTGTTTATGCCCTGATGCAGATATATAGGGCAGCTTCTGAAAACACAGTCAACTTTTCTTCTCCAAATATAAGCCCAACACATGCTTTCAACTCACTGTCATAAAATTGCCTCGCTTCATCATTAATTTAATTTTCCTACACTCTCCAGAGCATAAGACTTTGAAAGATTAAACCTCATTTTTTAAATAATCAAATGACCTGCTAACAACCACTATCATAGCCCAATTTGGTGGAACTTTTCTATATTTTGTCTAAAAATATTGGAGAATTCCTCATTTTTCAACCAGTTCTACTAACAGGGAAACACATTGTTGGCAGAGGAACGAGTGAAAGCAGAGCTGGGGTACTAGATATTTCAGCCCCAGAGCTTCCTAAGAAGCACTGACAGTGGGATGCTAATCACAGGGTCAACATAGGAAATTAAATAGCTTTTAGATATATACACTGTGCCTCACCCCCCTTTTATCTAGTCATGCCAGGGAGTCTAACTGAATGCTGAGTCTGCAAGCTTGAATGGAGACACTGGAAAAAACAGCAACTTGGTAAGAGCTTCTCCTCTTGCATCTCAGGCAAAATAAAGGAAAAAAGTGGAATCTCACCACTTCCCAAGGTGGGCCTCACAGACTACTTACTCTCACAAAGAATAAGAACTTCTACTGATATATGGCTCAGGTTTTTCTGGTGATATTTTTTGTAGTCTCCTGATGTAGAATTTTACAGTCAGATATTAGTTAATCAAATTATTTCCTTGCTTATGCCTGAGAGTATCTAATGGAACTAGTCATTCAGGAGAGGAAGTGACTTTTTAAACTAAAAGAATGTAGATTTAGATTAGATGTGAGGAATAAATTCTTTACTATGAGGGTGGTGAGGCCCTGGAACAGGTCACCTGCAGAAGTTGTATATGCCCCATCCCTGGAGGTGTTCAAGGCCAGGCTGGATGGGGCTTTAAGCAATCTGGTCTGGTGGGAGGTGTCCCTGACCATGGCAGGGGGGTGGAATTAGATGATCTTTAAGGTCGCTTCCAACCAAACTGTTCTTTGACTCTATGATTCTGTGGTTCTACGTATAGACATGTTTCATCTGATGAACAGGAATTATGGAAATTTAAGAAAGAGTTGTCTACAAACTGTCCCTGCCAACTACAAAAAGTGTTGGTGGACCAAATTAAGCAATGATAGCTTGTATAACGTGTTACCATTTAGTTTCTGGTTTATGTGTTGTTAAATAACTAATGGTTTTAGCTGAGCTCATATTTGACAGAGATGTTATTTGTGTACTTTTTAAAAATCCATTTGTCCAGAATAGAAATTTAATTATTTTACAGATATATGGATTTCACTGAACCATTGACTCTGTGTTAATAAACAACAGATTCCAGACTTCTTTGAGGTGCCAATTCTCACTATCATGAGAGAGATCATGAGAGAGAAGTTAGAAGTTAGAAGGCTATTACAATATCTTTTGAGCTAAATGCTGAAAGAAGAATGAAAACAAGTCCAAAGGAGAATATAAGCAAGTTTCTCTAACATTTTCTGAAAATATTGGTTTGAGTTTTTCTTCAGGTGGGGAAATAAAGGGTTGAAATTTGTTTATTATTTCCAGAAAAAAATTAACAGTAAGCATTTAAAATGACTAGGAGTCAATTTTCAATGATGTTGAGTAAACTTACTTAAAGAATTAATTCCACATGGGATTAAACAAAAGAATCCATAAGACAACATAATTAGAAAGGCATTTTTCTATATTCTTGTCACCTTCTCTTTCATGTTGCTAGCAGTTTTGTTTGTTTTAGCCTGAGGCTTAGTTTAGTGATTGTGCCTAACAGAAGGACAAACATGGAAAAAAAATGAGGAGACAAACCAAACTCTGTCTGTAGATGAAGGTCAAGTTCATATCATCTAATCTCAGGAACACAAATTTCCCATTATCTCTAAAATGAAATACTGCAGACACTTTGGCTGAAATATTTGAGCCCTGTGAACAGATTTAGAAAATCTTCAGGCAACTTCTTTTGCTTATGAGAAGAAAAGTAACGGCTGTGAGCTAAAAAAAAAAAAAAAAAAAAAAAAGTATTTGAGAAAATCTATTTACCACCAGGTAGGCCCCTTCCCTCGGCTCTAAGCCACACAGCAAGAGTGACCCTGTCCCACAGTGACCAAGGGGGAGATCCCAATGGTGTGGAGAGGCTTCAGCTTAGCCCAACCCTGGCCCAAGGAGGCCCTAGCACCTGGGGTGATGGCTCTGCTGTAAAGGCTCACCACAGATGGCCTGACCTGTCCCCAGCCCATCCCTGTGTAAAAAAAGCTCATGGGTTTAGATATGGATAATTTAATTAAAGGGAAGAGAAGAGGCAAACAAACAAACAAGGGCCATGTGGAAGCACAGAGAAGAAAAAAATATTCTCTATTTCCCATCAACGAATGATATTTGTCCACATTCCAGGAAGCTGGACCTCAATACACATAGCAGTTACTTGGGAGGACAGACGTCTTCATAAAGAGAGGCCCCCCACTACTTCCCTATTCCCACCTTTTATCACTGAGTGTGACATCATAAAGTATGGAATATCCCTTTGGTTGGTTTAGGTCAGCTGCCCTGGTGATGTCACCTTCCCACCACTTGCCCACCACTTTTGTTATTTTGTCAAAGATTTTTAAAGAAAATTCATTTACCAAATATATTCAGTAAATTTGTAAGAAGATGCTATGCTCCTCAGTCCTACATCCTTGATTATGAGCTGGATTTCTCTCCTGGGATACATCCTGAGACTCATGATGCTCATGTTATTGCTTTGGATTACAAGGTTTTTTGGTGGTGGTGTTTTGTTTGTTTGTTTGTTTGTTTGTTTTTTGTTTTGTTTTGGTTTTGTTTTGGTGGTTTTATTTTTATTTTTTCCTTTTTTTTTTTTTTTTTTTTGTGACACCTTTTTTGACCTAGACGTTTTCCCTCTGAAGAGTGCAAAGGCTTTACAACTATTAGCCTGCATTTATAGCAGTGGTAAAGACTGATCAGATTTCAGTAGGAATAGAGTATAGCTCACAGCTGAGGTGCTTCATAAATCCTATTTATTTGCTAATGTTAAAGAGGGTAAAACCACCTGCAGTGAACCAATTAGATGGAAGACAATTTATGTGTTTTGTTCTGGAGTCCAGCTGAAGTGTGCAGTGCAGGACAGTCCCTGACAAAATCTTCAGCTCATTTCAGGGAGAGAAAGGTGTGAGCCTTGCAGCTCATGCTGAAACATCCTCATCACTGTCAGCTGTTCCTGGCTGCAGGCTCTGGGTTTGAGCCCAAATTTAATAATTTCAAAGGTGTGAATTAGTATCTTCAGCCAATCTGAAAAGCATTTTTCTTCCAGACTTCTGCCTTCAAACTCAGATCTCAGCAGCAGTTCCACACAAATCTTGGGCTTAAAACTGGGCAGTGAATAGGACCTGCTGCTTTTAATTATCTTTTAATCTCTGCTGAGCTGCTTTTCTTTAAATTGCTAGTACAGCTACTTAATTTCCCTCCCCAGCATTACCATTTGTTGGTGGTTTTATTAATTATTACTGTTAATGTTGTTATTGTTATTATTTAATTGTTTCTTCTTACTTGAAGATAATAGTCACCCTTCCCATCTGAAGATAATAGATAGCTGGAAAGCCTTCCCCAAAATGCATCAGATCACAGCTTTTGAACAGGTTTCTTAAACTGTTTTGCAATAGAAAGCTAAAAGCCTTCCAACTCAGGTTTACTATGCCATGGCTGTGGGATGAGCAGAGAGCAAGCATTAATAACTTGGTGTAAACATAGTCACAAACTAAAGTACTTTGGACTCCTATCTTCAGAGCATAGCCTAATAAGATTTCAGGTACAGGAGAACCAAGAGAAGGCACTGGAGAGCAGAGACCGATTGGCTTCAATGTTCAGGAAGAGCACGGAAATGGACTTTTGGATCCAAAGACCTGAAATGGCTTTGCTTGCTGCCTCCCTAATCCTGAAAGCATCAAAGTCAGGTGGGTGTCCCTCTTAACTTTAAAGATCCCAAACATTTGTTCCATGTCAGCTCACTCTGACATGGGTTTCTGGGCTCTGATCTCCTGCCTACTGACAAATCTAACACTGAAAGGAGAAAGAAATGGTGGATTACAAAAAGGCTTTGGGAACTATACATACAGTATTAAACTCTCAAGAGTGCCCAGACCCAGGCTAGAGCTAGACTGTCTCTTTCTGTTCTTTCTTTAGCCCATTGACTCAAATCCCTTGATCCCAGGCTCAGCTCCATAAGGATCTGTAGGAAGCATTCCCACTCAAACATCCCACAGTGCTATGATGAGGGTACTTTTCTCTAAGGTGGGAAAATGAGTAGAATCCTCGATAGACCAGGGAAAGTTCAAGGTGCCAGTGTGTGCTTTATCCACTAACATTTAGCAAAAGATACGTAGTACCTTATCTTCCAGTGAAGAACTCAAAGAGGTTGCCCAAAGAAGTTATACATGCCCCAACCTTGGAGGTGTTCAAGGCCAGGCTGGACGGGGCTTTGAGCAACCTGGTCTGGTGGGAGGTGTCCCTGGCCATGACAGAGAATTGGAACTGGATGACCTTTAAGGTCCCTTCCAACCCAAACCATGCTGTGATTCTACACCTGAATTATGATGGAAATAGAGCCTGAAGATATGTGCTCATGTTCCTAGAAAAAGCACTTTGGAGTATGTGTGAATGACTAAAGCGAGATACTGCTTTAGTGAGTTTTTTACATTTTTTAGCGAGAGGTTTTCAAGTAGGTAAGTGCCTACAAAATTAGGCAGTATTTGAAAGCAGCAAGTCTAGGTTGCTATCTAGGAGGAATGCATACAGCTTTGATTTATGTGTCTACATCACAACTTAGATGGGATTTTAGCAGCTTAGTTCCTATCCAGAGTGAATATATAAATATATTTTTGCCACAAGTTGATGTGAAAAACTTTGTCAATATAATTTCTACAGTAGATTAAAACTAATTTCCTGCATTTATATATAAGCCTAAGTGACAAACAAGAATAGATAGGTAAATGATAAATAAAATGCAGTGCAGATCCTTAATCGTCCTCAGTCTTCTATGCCCAAAAGACTGTGAGGAACAGTTGCAGGTATGAATAAACGAGGAGCCAGAAGACTCACATCTCAATTATATCACAAGACTTGGGCTTGCCCTGGTATGCCACATAGGTCAGACCTCATAATTCCTGCTGAGAAATCTGTGTCTGTATGTGCTTATAGAATTACTCTGGAACTCTTTAACCTAAATTACAGTTCTAAGACATCCCAAAGCATTCTATAAGTTGTTTCATATTTTAGAATCTGTCTAAATTCTACTGCTGCTTAAATCTAATTCATTTCTCCTCTGAGTAAAGGTACAGTAGCTCTGAAAACAACAATTTGTATTATATCCATATACATGGATATAATGAGTGGAGAAGGAAGAAGTAGCTATTAGAACTAAACCTGTCTTCTTCTCAGACATCTTTGCAAGAAATATTAAAACTGTTATCTCTAGTCTTCAAGACTCAATCTGATGCAAACATATAATTTTCATTAATGTTAATGGAACTTGTGCAGATGCATCATCTTAAAAAAAAGCCAGTGAGTAATAAAAGCTGTAGCAAAGTAAAAACAGGTGGCACTATACAGATACATTAAAAATTAATATATTAAAATACAATATTTTAATATGAACCTTCAATTTTCCCAAAAATTACAATATCCTAATCAATTCTTGGAAATTTATATGTAAAGATGAAAGGAAAAAAAAAAAAAAAAACAGTGGGACAACTCATCAAAAGTTTTGTCTGTCCCTTAACACCTGTGTTTCCTGCTGCTCCCAAAAGGAATAAAAATCTTATTGCACATGTTGCACTGTTTAATTAATAAGAAAGCAGCTATAAGTTGTTATTTCTCCCTTTCACAATTCAGAAAGAAAAGAAATCCTCCATATCATAATTTGTTTTGAATAAATATTATGTATGTAATATATATACAGTGAATTTTTATCTACTGAACAAAACTTAGATTTTTTTTTTAGCTGTCTGAAAAGCTGAATGAGAAAATGCTCAACACATGCAAGTTTTTTGTTTTGTTTTGTTTTTTGAACTTGGTGTCTTACATACTAAATAAGACCAACTTTTGAGTCTGGATCAATTCTTTCTGAGATACTACTTATTCAAAGGCCTCAAGACTCCTCTGCACACTCTCAAAGGGAAGTCAAATGACTGATATTAAAGGAACTCTTGTGTATTTTGGCTGATCTTTGTAGCAGTAAAAATATCTACATCTACCAACTTAATATTTTTATTTTTAAATTAATTCTGCACTTAACCAAATTCCCAGATGGTAAGAATGGAACTAGAAACAATCCTGTTTCTAAGAACTAGACATATTTGTTTTCTTTTGTTTTTTTTTTTTTGTTCCAACTTTTCTGAAATGTTCCTGTGTTTGCTAACGCACTTTTTAGCCTACAAAGTCTAAGTTGTGTGGAAGGAAGTGATGCTTTTCAGAGTAAGGGGAACAAAAAGAAATAGAAGAAAAATAAAATAAATTAAAAAAAAAAAAACTCTTACGCCTGATTCAGATAGAGTTTTAAACTGTAATCTGATTAAAAATTAAATTGTTATGTCCCAAACTTGTGTCCTGGATCTCCTAGCTTGGTATTTCAAAACCCACTAATCCCCCAGGGTCAATAACTTACCTGCAAGTCAGAAAAGCATAGGCTAGTTTACTTCATTTTCCTTGTTTTCTACTTTAATCTTTTGAGGTCTTTTCAGTCCTCACTTAGGCTGTGGATTAAGGCCAGAACATGTTTGATAGAGATGCTGGTATAAGATATCCCATACCTCTCTCTTCTTCCTGGCTGTTCATTCCCACCTAAACTAGGGATAGGCTTTAGAGATAACTCTGAAAGTTGTTAAGGAAAAATTAAAAAAATAAATAAATAAAAGACAGATTTATTCCTGGTCTGATTGACAGAGCAGATAAGGCCTGTTGTGCCGGACAGTTCACTCTGTAAACAGGGATCTGATTTTCAGTTCACAGGTGCTCATCCATCCCTTCATAAACTGGCAGGTAACTGTGCAAACAGTAAATAAACTATAAAAGAGAGAGAGGAAAAAAAATGTTTGTAGATGTTTAAATGACCTTTTAGCAGGTAACAAGCAGATGGGCTCTGCCTACCACTGGCAGTGAGGGTAAGCGTTTTGTTGATTACTAGGAAAAGCCGGCTGGAAAACTGTAGTTCTCCCCTCCTTTCCTGCTCTACATCATCACTGTCTGCATGATCATTAACACAGCAGTTAGTTGAAGAACAGCAGCTGGTTAACATCAGTTATTTTGGAACATTATTAATTCAGGTAAATGATTATCAGGTAAATGGTTAACAACATTCACAATAAACTTGGTTGTCTCTTCTCTTCTCTTCTCTTCTCTTCTCTTCTCTTCTCTTCTCTTCTCTTCTCTTCTCTTCTCTTCTCTTCTCTTCTCTTCTCTTCTCTTCTCTTCTCTTCTCTTCTCTTCTCTTCTCTTCTCTTCTCTTCTCTTCTCTTCTCTTCTCTTCTCTTCTCTTCTCTTCTCTTCTCTTCTCTTCTCTTCTTTTCTTTTCTTTTCTTTTCTTTTCTTTTCTTTTCTTTTCTTTTCTTTTCTTTTCTTTTCTTTTCTTTTCTTTTCTTTCTCTGTTACCAAAAAAAAAAAGTTACTACTTTGGATAATACATGCCTGAATTGCCTATTTTGGCAAATCAACACTGTGACACCTATTGTAGAAAAATGTGGAGTATTGGCCTCAAATGTCAGCCACATAGTCCTGACATATCGTTCTTATAGAGAGGAAAAAGGGGATGTTTGTCTAGTGATGAATTAGTGTTTCAGGATGGAGCTATAATAATTTGTTCAAAGACTTGGGGAAAAGATTCACTGTTCCTTTCATTAAACTTACCTTACAAATTATGCTAGCAGGGAATCTGCTTTCTAAATCACTGAGGAAAGCAAAGAAAAATACCAAAACTTTCCGAATGACTTCTAAATCTAGTAGCATGTATGTTTATATGTGCAGGAAACAGCCTTGCTGGTAACTTCAGAAGCTGGTAAGGATAGTGTTCCTTTGATGGACAGTAGAAGGTAAAGAGCTATCCTATGGCTTATTAATTTCTCACTGGTATAGTTTTTTATAATTTCCTCTTAATAAGATTTTATAGATTTTTTTTCTCACTTTTGTAGAAGGAATCCATCTGAAGGTAGAATTTGTGAGTAGAAAATAAGTCAACAATAGATGCATGTCTTAAACAGATAACAACCATTGCAAGGAATGCAGGAATCAATTTGCCAACCTTATGCATGTGAACTGTCCAGTATCCAGCATAAACTGCAATGGGCACTGTCCCTTACTGGAAGTTTAGAGTGGTTTCATTTCATCCTTCATTCATCAAAATTTTCCTGGACAGCTGTCTGCAATTACATTCTTGCAGTCACCATATTTAAATGCAGACTTTTGTTTAATTTTTCAGCTTATAAGGAGTAGGAATGTTTATAAATATGATCTTAAGTAAGAGGTGTGAGTCCTTTCAAGTGTTTTCTGACTATGTTATCTATATTATGGGAATGTAGTAAGGCAATATGACTGTTAACAGTTGGAATTTGTGATTCACAACATAATTTGAATCAGTGAAGCTATATAAATAGCAGACAATATTGAAAGAATTTCTGAAAATCCTTTAAGTTTTTGTGTCATCTTATGGCCATAAGGCTTTAAGTCTTCATGTCATCTCAAATACTGTCAGAAATACATGACATTTAGGGCAGAAGCAGAGCTAAGGTACTACAAATAAAAAGCCTTATGTTATAGAAAACATTTTTCCTGTACTCTCCAAAATCTGTAATCCTAACCACAAACAACTTCTCTTCATGCCTGGTAAAGTCTTAGTGCCCTCTGTTTTTTTTGAGTAGGATCCTTTAGAACCATAAAAATGTTAGAGGCTTAATTTAAACAAGTCTTATTAGTTCCTCAGTTGTAATGAGGACAGACAGACAGTCCCCAAAAGTATCTGACCTCACATGTTTTCAACACATAAATTAGGATGAGATTAATCACCCCACAGAAAGGTGTTTTTATCATCAGGGACTAGGGAGAAGTCTAGGCAGCTGTCTTAGACTAGACCCCTCAAGTTTATACAACTGGTGTTAGTTCTCACCCTTTGAATTAGTTTTCAAAGATGATTTTTCATTTAGGGAAATATTTTCATAAATATTTTTTCAATAGAATCATACAGTAACTTAGGTTGGAAGGGACCTCCAGAGTTCATGTAGCACAAGTCTCTACTCAAAGCAGGTTCAGTTAGATCAGGTTGGTCAAGGTCATGTCCAGTCTTGAACACCTCCAAGAATAGAGACCCAACAACATCTGTCTCCCGAAGTATTCTCCTGGAGAAGCTGGCAGCCCATGGCTTGGGCATATACACTCTGCAGGGTTAAAAACTGGCTGGAGAGCTGGGCCCAGAGAGTGGTGGCAAACAGACTGAAATCCAGCTGGCAACCAGTCACCAGTGGTGTTCCCCAGGGGTCGGTGGTGGGGCCCATTCTCTTTAATATCTTTATTGATGACTTAGAAGAGGTAATTGAGTGTACCCTCAGAAAGTTTGCAGATGACACCAAATTGGGGGTAGTGGCAGATGGGTAGGAACTACCCATCTGCCAGTGGGTAGGAAGGCCCATCAGAGAGACCTGGACAGGATGGGTCGATAGGCAGAGACCAATGGGATGAGGTTCAACATGGCTAAGTGCTGGGTCCTGCACTTTGGCCACAACAACCCCACAAAGTGCTATAGGCTTGGGGAAGAGTGGCTGGAAAGCTGTGCAGAGGAAATGGATCTGGGGGTGCTGATTGATGCTCACCTGAACATAAGCTGACAGTGTGCCCAGGTGGTCAAGAAGGCTGATGGTACCCTGGCATCCTGGCTTGGATCAGGAATAATGTAGCCAGCAGGACCAGGGAGGTGATTGTTCCCCGGTACTCTGCTCTAGTGAGGCCGCACCTCGAGTACTGTGTTCAGTTTTGGGCCCTTCACCATAAAAAAGGCATTAAGACTCCTGATATGTCTTGTGGTCCAGCTCCCTGAGCATCTTCATATGTCAAACTAACACTATGTCCATCTTTCATGTACAGGGGAGCCAAAATCTGGGTGCAGAACTCCACATCTGTCTCACAGATGCTGAATAAGGGGAAATGATCATCCAGCCCTCTGGCTATAGTTTTACTAGTACAGGCTTCACTCTTCCTAGTAAACTCTTACTGATGGTGATATGACAGTCTAGAGTTGTGCAAAGTTAGACTGCAGAATACAATTTAGCCAAATGGTGACCATAAAGGTCTTGGTATCTATGACTTATATCTAGAAGGGTATGTGAAGGCTACTAGGAACGTAACTCCTGGAAACAAAGCCAAATTCAATGAGATAAAAAGAGTGAACAAATACTAAGCAAAGAAACTCAACTCTTTTTCTCCTACTAAGTTTATTTTTTGGCCACGTCAGTTTTGTTACTTAACAATCTGTTATATAAACAAAGCATGATTAACTGGTATAGAATAGAAACAAGGAGCAGTTGTGGGGAAGACATAGGTATTCATTACGTATTTCTCCTATTGGAAAAATTATCTGTGCAAGTACTCCCTAAGAAAAATAAGTGTAGTCTTTTAGGGTTTAAATTTGCTTTAATTTACTGTCCATGGCTTCTTGGGAAAATATTTTCAATCCAGAAATGGAAAAAGATTGAAAACCACAGAATTAGAGGAGAAGGACAGAGGAGATAATTGACTCCAGTGAACTTGTTAAAGAAGAGTGAGCCATGCCAGTTAAGTCCATTAGTGAATACATAGAGCATACCATATGCTTGGCAAGATGCATTTCATCAGATTCTGCTAGATTTAAGTTTCATTGGTTTGCAGTTTCTCTGAGATATAGAGAAAATTATTTAGCATCCCAATAGAAGCTAAGCCCCAATAGAGTTTTGCTTATCCAACTTAACTGTGGGAGGTGCATTTGCACCAGTGGCTGAAATACTTCTAATGGAAGAATAAGGTTTCCACTCTATACCAAACTGTATAATAGTTACCTGTTTTATGAAGGTCTTTGGCTGGAATGTTTAGTCCTCACCTTTGATGGACCTTTAACCTGATTTATAGTTGTAAATATAATTAGATTGAAATATAAAAGTATAAACATGATTATAATATTTACAATTGTTACATTAGAAAATGTTGGACAACAATAGTTATTAGTGACACAAACTGTATGTTTTTTGAATTCCTGAAAATCAAGACTGTAGTTGTACTTCCTTAAAAAAAGCTTTCAAATATGAGTCTAAAGGTTTTGCTCATAATATTGATCTGGAAGAAAGCTGTCATGAAGCATGCTACAATCACACTCCTTTTTCTTCCTTCCCATCCCTATTTATTGAGGCTATTGCTATCAATAGATAAGGTTATTATAGCAAAACATATTAGGTCCTCAGTGAAAGAAACAATTTATTTCATATCTTAGCAGTTTCTCAAAAGGAATTTGGGAGATCTACAGACTTACAGCAATGTGAGAAGAAAAAGAAGAGAACATTATGTCAGTACCTTGAAACGGGACATTTACCAATGACAAAATTTAAATTAATATTTATAGAGAATGAAATAGAGAAGAGAATTTTGATTCGTTTTCTCTCCACCACTGAAGTAAAATTCAACATGGAGATTGGTTTTACCTTAATTTAGGTTGTCTAAATGCATTTAACATTAAAGTGCGGACATGTTAATGCATGGTGTCTTTCATGTGGAGAAATCATGGTGAACACTATAGTAATAAGCCTGAGTTAATGGAATATGCATTTTAATTAAGTGGCTCAACTATGGCCACTGAGTGGCTAGAGGAGGAATCAAACCCTGTTCTCCAGCAATAAAAGAGCTATCATTTTCATCAAGTTGCACACAGATCCACAGAAATAGAGCTGGGGAGAAGCAAGATTGGAAAGGCAGGCATGAATTATCTGAAGGCAATATTGCCCTAGCTCAATAACACCACAGTAAATATTGTATGTGTCTGAAGACCACCTACTGGAAGAGAACAAAACCCATGGTACAGAGAGATAATTTGAAGTGGAGTTCAAAACTAGAAACTTCAGGATTAATGATTTTTTTCATGTTCAAAACTTCTAAGAAACAAGGTCAGGCCAAAGGTACAGCAAGCACAGTATCCTGTCTCCAACAGTGAAAAGCAGCAAATTTTGAAGTAAAGACTATAAGCAACAGGATAAATATAAAATAATTGTTTCACTGATAAAACCTCCCAGCTAGGATAATCTCACTGGGGAATATAACTAATAGAGAAAACAGTACAAATGAAACTGGAAGTTCTCCAGGGTTTAGACTATTTCCCTAATCAGTCTGGGAAGGCAAGAACCTGTAACTTACAGTAAAAAAAGCACTCATATATTTCTGATGAAACAATCATTTCCAGAAAACAACAATCCAGAGGTCTAAATGGTCTCTAGCTCTTTCCTCCCACATTACAGATTATTTCAAGGGAGATAAACTCAAATTTAAAGAAAAAAAAATGTATCCATGAATATCAATAGTTCATCTAAAAAAGAGGGAAGATTCAAGGTCCCAAACTTCATCTCTCTCTCCAGTGCCAAAGCAAAAAAGACAGCTTTTGTTAAGGAAGAAAAAAACTCTTTGCCTCAGAGCTCATTGAAAAGAATAAGACAGGAACAATGATTATAAAGTAAAATTATAGAGATTCCAAGAACAATTCAATTTTCTTTGTCTGTCTAGTGTATCATTCATACATTTGGGAGCAAAGTTTATCTTCTTCCACCTAGGCATCCAGACTAAGGTCATACTCTTTCTTCACTGGAACTCTTAAAACATCTTTCCAGCTAAGTGTTTTATACCCAATTCTAGAGTCCAAGCAGTAGCTATTTGATTATGAGAAAAAGTAAATTAGCTGTATCAAAGAATCACAGAATGGTTAAGGTTAGAAGGGACCTGTAGAGGTCATCTGATCCAATTGCCCTCCTTAAGAAGTGATACCTAGAACAGGTTGCCTGGGACCATGTCCAGGTGGTTTTTGAAGATCTCCAGGAAGGAGACTCCACAACATCTCTGGGTAATTTGTGTCAGGGCTCCATCACATGCACAGCACAGAAGTGCTGCCTGGTGTTCAGGGGGAGCCTCCAGTGTTCCAGTTTGTGCCCATTAACTTTCGTCCTGGCACTGGGCACCACTGAAAACAGCCTGGCTCTGTCATCTTTGCACTCTCTCTTCAGGTATTTAGAAACATGGATGAGATCTCCCCTGAGCCTCCAAGTCTCCATATTGAACACCCAACTCTCTCAGCCCCTCCTCACAGGAGAGATGCTCCAGTCCCTCCATCATCTTGGTGGCCCTCCACTGTATATTTCCAGTATATCCACATTTCTCTTGTACTGGGAGGCCCAGAAATGGACACAGTGCTCCACATGCAGCCTCACCAATACTAAGTAGAGAGAAAGGATCACCTCTTTTGACCTGCCTTTGCCTGATGTAGGCAAGAACACCATTAGCCTTCTTCGTGGCAAGGGCACATTTCTGACTCGTGTTCAATTTGGTGTCTACCAGGACACCCAGGTTCTCTGCAGAGCTATTTTTGTGAGAAGCAACATTGTGTTTTTGCAGTGGACAATGTGAATGTAGAATGTTGTTTTTGCAGTGTAAAATTCCACTGAACTTGCATATTCAAAAGTGATCATGCATGCATTACAATGGCATAGCAGTGGGGAGAACATTGAGCAGATAAGGGGAAGGTTCCACTGTCCCAAAATAAGGAAGATGGCTAAGAAAAACATTATGAGCAGTGTAAAATCAGTAAAATAAATAAATAAATAAAAAATCACAGGCCCTCTAGTCACAAGAGAAGGAAGAAAGAAAGAAAAAGGAAAAGGAGAAATTAATGGTTGGTCAAATAAAATTGTACATACATGGTAAAATAATAAGTGTTGAGTAGTTTGTGAACCTGTAGTACCCAGCCAATGAGGAAAGAGGAGGAATCAAGTGTCGTGTAATAGGAAATATACAGTTATGAAATACTTTTACTGTGTGCTCCTATTTGCTGGGAGCCTGCCACTGCAATCACAAATAAAATAGCTTCACAGATTTTCTTGTTGTCCTTGACATACCTGGCTAGATTAAATTCTTACTGGCCTTTCCTAATTCAATCCCTTGCTGTTGGGACAATGTCTTTGTATTCCTCCCAGGTTACCTGTCCTTGCTTCCACCCTTTGTAGGTTTCTTTTTTGTGTTTGAGTTTGGCCACAAGCTCCTTGTTCATCCGTGTAGGCCTCCCAGCATTTTTGCTTGACTTCCTCTGTGTTGGGATGCTTTGCTCTTGATCTTGAAGGAAGTGATACTTGAATATTACCCAGCTTTCTTCATCCCTTTTTCCCTCCAGGGCTTTATCCCTCAGAACTCTACCAAGCAGATCACTGAAGAGGAGAAAGACTGCTCTCCTGAAGTCCAGGTTTGTGATCTTGCTTTGCACCCTCCTCACTGCTCTAAGGATCCTGAACTCCATCATAGTACGTTAATATGTTATCTTACCATCTTAAAATTTTTCTCCTGTAAACCTGTTGGTAAAGAAAACAGTCAAGTATTGCTTACTCTCAAACTTAACACTGGTAAGTTAATTTAGTCTATAGAAAGTCCTTACTTACAGTAATTTAAGATTTAAATTATGTGGTCTTGAAGAAAAATAGATCTGTATTTGAGGAATCATAGTATTCCACTTGTTATTACAGCATAAAAATACAATTCTGTGCCAAAAAATAATTATTAAAGTAAAAATAAGTAAACTGTGTTAACTACTTGTGAATTTATTTAATATTACCATTTTAAGTCTCAGTATACTTAAGCAATTTGAATACTATATGAAATATAGGCAATCAAATACAAAGCCGACAGGTCCTAGCCCATGGTACATAGCACTTACTGCAATCTGGACTGCTTATAATTTTTGTAGTTCTAGATGTCTCCCTAATGAAATTGTAATCAGTTGTAAAAACTGGCTGTTGGCCAATTCACTGAGCAATTTCTTTTCAGGGACTCATGATTACCTTGTACTTTCCAGCACTAGAAAGTCACTGGTTGTCTTTAATCATTTAATTTCTAATTCAGTTTTGTTTTGTCCTTTATCTCTTTCTCATCACTGTTGTATATGAGAATTTCCTTTCCTTTCCCTGGTGCAATTTTTCATTGTATGCTGAATTAGACATGGACTTATATCTTCTTTTCAACCCCTTGACATTTGTGATACATGAAGAAAGGCTAAGCAAAACATGTCTGTCTTACATAGTAGGCTCAGTCACAGAATCACAGAATCACAGAATTTCTAGGTTGGAAGAGACCTCAAGATCATCGAGTCCAACCTCTGACCTAACGCTAGCAGTCCCCACTAAACTATATCCCTAAGCTCTACATCTAAACGTCTTTTAAAGACTTCCAGGGATGGTGACTCCACCACTTCCCTGGGCAGCCTGTTCCAATGTCTAACAACCCTTTCGGTAAAGAAGTTCTTCCTAACATCTAACCTAAAACTCCCCTGGTGCAACTTTAGCCCATTCCCCCTTGTCCTGTCACCAGGCACGTGGGAGAATAGACCAACCCCCACCTCGCTACAGCCTCCTTTAAGGTATCTGTAAAGAGCAATAAGGTCGCCCCTGAGCCTCCTTTTCTCCAGGCTGAACAAGCCCAGCTCCCTCAGCCGCTCCTCGTAGGACTTGTTCTCCAGGCCCCTCACCAGCTTCGTCGCCCTTCTCTGCACCCGCTCAAGCACCTCGATGTCCTTCTTGTAGCGAGGGGCCCAAAACTGAACACAGTACTCGAGGTGCGGCCTCACCAGAGCCGAGTACAGGGGGACGATCACTTCCCTAGCCCTGCTGGTCACACTGTTAAATGTTCACTGTCAATGTTCAATGAGTGAACAACATTTTTCAGGATTTAAGTCATAAAACCTGCTTAGTATTTCAGCACAAAGTCCCTGACACACCTGCAGAGGTCACTAATGTGAGAGCCTGCTGTGTCAATTCAGAATGAAGAGATTATTGTGATAGCAGATATAGCTTGTTCTGAATACATATTATGTAATCTTACATCATCCTGTTGTTATGTGTGAGTCTGATCAACAAAGTAGACCCTGAGGGACATGCTTGACATCCAAGGTTGCTAAAAAAAAAAAAAATGTATTCTTGATAAATTCAGCCTGCTTTTTTAAAGATGTTCTCTATAGCCAGCTCTACTCAGTCCTTGCTTTAAGCAATTGTCTTAGTAGGTTGCAGTCAGCTTCTTCACACACAGTGATCCACTGGATTTCTCTCTCAGTTTTAGACTTCTATTGCTACACTATTTCCAGTAAGTCCTTGCCTTAAATGTTGCATATTACTCTCCCTTTCTCCACATCCAGCCTCTTAATAAGTCAAATTCCCACTACACAACTGTGGTAATATCAATGCAGTTTATCTGCTCCTGTCAAAAATCCCCTTTCCTCTGTGTCACTCAAGACTTGCTGTCAGTTCTTCCACTGTCTCTTTCTCAGTTATTCCACTGAAATATTTAGTTATTGGACACTACTAATGAATCAATAAAAATATTTTCAAATCCCCCAAATTGACTGAAAATGCATGTGCTTCATGGTAACATAATCTTACTGCCTTAATCTTACTTCCCTTATTCACTAAAACTTCTCTCACTGAGATTTTATGCCTAAAATGATGCTGCAAGCTTTTAGGAATGGAGATTTCTTTAGGCAAGGAACTACACTATTTTCAAAGGCAAGGAAAGGTGATGAAAGGTGATGAAAGGTGAGGGGAGGAGAAGGGAAGGGAAGGGAAGGGAAGGGAAGGGAAGGGAAGGGAAGGGAAGGGAAGGGAAGGGAAGGGAAGGGAAGGGAAGGGAAGGGAAGGGAAGGGAAGGGAAGGGAAGGGAAGGGAAGGGAAGGGAAGGGAAGGGAAGGGAAGGGAAGGGAAGGGAAGGGAAGGGAAGGGAAGGGAAGGGAAGGGAAGGGAAGGGAAGGGAAGGGAAGGGAAGGGAAGGGAAATATATATATTGTAATTTGTATTTCCTTTATGACATGTCTGGAAAGATTCGTATTACCATTGTGGGATGAGGGAGGAGAAGTGATGTACTGCATTAAGTTGATATAAGGACCTGGCTCTCCTTTACTTGTGAGTCACAAAACTCATACAGCAGTGACTTGAGACTGAATCTAAGGTCCATGTGGAATCAGTCAGGCAATAGAAATATTTAGCCAGCTTTAACTGAACCATATTCTGCATGAGAAAAGATTTATAGAGCAAATGCAGCATATGTTGAGCTATAATTAGTTCCTCAACTGTTGGGCATCTTTCTGAGAGAGCTGCTACAATCTATAGTGCGATAGAGTACAGAGCATAATGTAATCACAGATTATTCTTGAATTTACACCATACTCAGTGAGTTTCAGGGCAAACAAGATGAACATCTGGTAGCAGAGACAAGTATCAATGAACTTAGCACTGTATTTTGACTCATGCAGCTGTCCTAGCTAGCTGCATTAAAAGCTTTTGTTACTCCTGATGTCTGCAACGTATGTGTAAGAGTCTGTGGGAAAAAAATAAGTCTCACATCATTTGCAAGCTCTCTTCCTCTCATAAAATATGTATTCATTCAAGCTAAAAATACAGCTTCGTAAGTCACGTTCACATGACCTATGTACTGAGAATGTGCTCATGACAACAAAGTAGTAAATGTACTAGAGGGACTGACAAAGCAGTGATACCTGGCTCTACACCGATCATGGTCCCCTTTGACAAAAGATCTTTGTTTCCCTGTGAATACTTCTAATATTTTGCCCTAGGAACTGAAGAAATAAATTTTCTTTCTATTCCTTGAAAGTGTGATGGATTTCAGTTTGATCCAGGTTATGTGTTTCCTGCTGCCTCACTAAAAGTTAATGAACTTGCACAGTATGTATGTCAGCAAATAATGTGGAGGACAAATATAGTATGATTTATGTACATTGGACCCTTGTACTGATTTTGTGCAGAAGGACAAGATTAATCATATTAGCATTTTTCTTCTTCCCCAGACAGTGGAGGAATATGTAACATAGTTTTGAATATACTGACCAGAGAAAAACAAATTGTTTTGTCTTCCACCATGATCTGGGTCTTCTTGATAGTACCATGTACTACAGAATGAGTTTTATCCCAGCCATTGCCTAGAACAATGATTTTGCAGGGACTTATGGTTGGACAGCTGGGAAACCCATTCCTGATGTGCCAAAAAACTGCTCTAAGTTTGGCTGTTTAGATTTTGAACAAGAGATGAGAACGAAACAATCTTAAAAGTCTACTATTTAGAGCTTTCATCTCCCTACCAGTATGGGATTGATTTTAACTGCAGAATATTTTGTCCATCCTGGCTGTAAATGAGACACTTCACTGAGCTGTAGGCTATAGTATCCTGACTACAGTATTCTGATTATATTATTCTTATATGTGATTGAAATGATTCCTATGTCTGGAGTTAGCAGCCTCCATAGCAGCTTTCTGCTATCCTGAAACATCTACTTATACATATAAAATAATATATTATTTGTACGTCAGTATGCATCAGTGGCTCCAAATCATTAGTCAGGAACTACAGCTGTAGGAATTGTACAAACTCATAGAGATAAAATGGGGTCCCTGAGTTTGCATTCTAAATCTAGGAAAGTTGTAATAACTATATATATGTAATATATATATATATATGTAATATATATATAATCATGTTTTATTACAATATATTATATATCATATATATATATAACCAACTACATATATATATGTAGTACATATATATATATGTAACTACATATATATATATGTAATAACACATATATATAAGTATATATATGTATAGTTACAGACACGGTCAGGCAAAACATTTGTGATGTTATCTTCTTTAAAAAATCTTGGCACTTTTAACAAATGCCAGTCAGACACCCTACCAGCATGCAAACACCGAAGTTTTCTTAAAGTGTGCCTTATTGATATGGGATCTTAACTTCTTCAGATAAGGCGTTGATTTCCAGGTAAGATGCAGTCTTTAGTAATCAGAAGTTTTACAGCTGAAATTCAAGCTGCATGGAATTTTACTTGGGACTGAGGTATTAACGGCCTTGTTTAATAAATGCCTCTCTTGTGTGCAAGTCAGTGTAATTCCATATGTTAAAAATAGAAAATTACTTTTTGGGGACTACTATTGCTGTGATAAATATCCTTTAAAATCAGTGTGAATTTGTGCTTAGTACGTGCCTTTCTGAACTGCATGATACTTATGGTCCTGGGAAGAGGATTTTAATATCAACAAACAGGAAAATTGTCACAAAGGCAAGAGTCAGGCAGCACGTAGCCTCATTTCAGGAAACTTAGTAATGGTTGAGAGTTGCTATATGTAGCTGGGTTGCTATTGGAGTACTAGGCTTAAAACAGTGTGTTTTGTTAACAAAACCAGTATTAATTTCCTGTTTCATCTTTACTAATAGGCAAGCTAAAGCAAAATACAAATGCCAAGCTCTCACGTCTTTCCATGAAAAAAATACCTTTTGAAAGTCAACCAGGTTCATGGATGCAAGCAATAGTGAATTGTCCCATTGGACCTGTAGGCACTCCCCTTAAAGCATTTGGTAACGTGAATTCCCTGTGAGCACACAGGTGATTAAGCCAATGGCCAAAGCCACCCACAATACTAGAACTGAACAAGTATTCCTTCTGAGGTTTTATCACTTCTTGGAGGGAACTAACATTATATTTATAGCACAGCTGAGAGCAAGGTTCTAGGATACTATATTTGAAAAAAGTCATTACATGACCTTGTGCTACGTTTCCTGTCAATTAAGTCTCAAAACATATTATTCATTACTGTGAAATATGCTCCAAAACAGAAAGTTAAGTCTTTTGAATCAAGACTATTTATAGCTAATTACTGTGCTGCTCTGGTTTTTAAGTCTTTCTTGTCTTTGTGTTAATTTCCTGTTTATATGAGAATTCATCATTCTTTTCTACCATACATAACTTGATTCTCTGTAATGATTCACTTTTACACAGGATCATCATAAACATTTTTATATCTTGTTACCTGTACTGAGCAGTCACTTCTTCATTGTAATTTAAATCAGAATTATAGAATATCATTTCGATTTGAACCATTTTATGTGAAACATTTAATATTTAACTCTGCCATTCACTGATTGTATGTTGAACACTGCCAGTCTCAGGGATCTACCTAAATTAGTATAGAATTCTTTTATCTAGAAACAAAATAAATTAGGCAATTCTCAGGTAACCCAAAGCCATTGTTTTATCAAGTCTCATGTCAAATTAAAAAACAAGCAGAAGAAATTAGAAGCCAAATCTACATAGTCTGAAAGGTAGGGAAAAAGTGACTGAGAAGCAAAGTCATGGCGACCAGACTAAAATATTTCTAAACAACCAGTCTGTTCAATCTGATTTTCTCTTCTTTTTAATAGTTTTTAGAACAGGCTACACAGGTGTAAAGCTGGCAATGAGAGAGACAATATGAATGAAGGATGGGGATGAGTGGATAAGCTCTTGGATGATGCCAACTTCTACTTCAGGCGACTGGATAAAATGCAAGAGAGAAGGTATTGTAAATTAACTCTGAACGTATGGACAAGATGGGACTTGTAGATGAGCCTATCCTTAAGACTGATGTGTGGATGAGAAGGAAAGATACACCTGTAATCCAATAATGTGAATGATACCACTTTATAAACATAACAATGCGCAGAAGACTCTCCAGGCTCAGGGGAACAGAGAATGCTTTCAACAGCATGTGTTTCACAGGCATCCAAACTCATGTTTTGAATTAGTGACGTAATTTATTAATTTTAGTTCTGATTCATAATCAAGTGTATCAATGGAAGAGGCAAATAAATGTAATGTACTTGGCTAGAAATACATGAAACAATGTTAACCACTCCTTTTGCAATAAACCAATGGAAACAAACACTAAATAACTGTTCCTCTATAAAATAATGTGCATGTGTTCATGTATGTTTATGTGTGTGACTATGGCAAGCAGAGTTATAAGCATAATTTGGTATAATTTGTTGAAAGAATGAAGAAAAAGGTTTGCAGATTGAAAAGAAAAAGATGCTTGAGAACTTTCAGTAAGTGCAAAGTCATACTTCTTTTGAGGTATTTTAATTCTTTACATTAATTTAATTCTGGTGACTAGTTAGCTTAATGATCACAACAATAAACAGTGTTTAATCTTAGAAAATTCATCCATATTGGGAAATCTGTGTAGTGGCTTGCTGGATGACACCAAGGAACCAAATCCCAGCACTGGGATGCACTCCAGCACCCCAGTTGTCTAGGCATTAATGGCTGAACTGCTACTTGAAGAATTAGTTGCAGGTGAAGAACTGCTGAATAACTGTTTTGCACTGTGTTTGCTTGTGTGACATACACCTTATTACCTGCAAAAGAATCTAATGAATAATTGCAAATTTCAAACTTCAGGTTTTTACAAGATGTTATTCACAATTTGCCTATTCAGTTTATGTTGAGTGATGAATGCTTGAAACAACACATGCAGTCATAAACAGTATAAGTCAAACCCCCTCGCATTTCAGACTTTTCTAGCTGTATGTCTCTTTTACTCATTACTTTTGACTATTCACTAAATTTCTAACAATCAATTTAATCAGAAAATTACCAACTACAATAGATCTGTATTAGCTCCAGCAATTATTGTGATTACTGGTAATAATCAGGAACACGCCCTGGCAATTTCTGATGGTTCTGGTTGCCAGGTAGGTCAGGAGCACCATGAGAACAGCTTCTCAAACTGCGTTTTGAACCTTCCCTTTCTTGTTGTCTCTAGTAAACAAGAAGCACAGAGGTAAGCAAAACAAGTCAGAAAAGAACATGAGGATTTTTTTCAAGACTTAAAAAAGTTTTGGTTTAAGTCTGATGTGAAAGTTCATGAGACTTATCCAAAACATTTCCACCCTATTAATAGCCTTGGTTTAATATAGGCACGGAGCAAAGACACTGTGAAAACTTCCCAAATAAATCTGTTAATGCACTTCATTTGGGGGTTTCATAATTGCTTGATTAGTTCTAGAACCTCTTCAGAAGCCAAACTGTATTATGCAAAATTTAAAGTCTTCTAAACTTGGTTTACGGCAGTGCTGGATAAGATGTTTCCAACAAGAAACAGTGTCAGCAGTAAGAAAGCGAAGATATCAACTCAGTTCTATACCAGATTAGTATTGTTTTATTCACAAGACCAATTCACATGGGTGCAGTGCTAGTGAGTCTTTCTAACCTTTGGAGAATTCTAGAAAAATTACCACAGGAAGGTCATTTTTCAAGTGTGGCCTTAGCTTTGGAAGCTGCAGATGGTGCTACAGAGCTATGAACTCTTTCAAAATCTAGCTTAAAGGAAGAATCAAATTACTTGTAAAATTATCAGGCATCACCCGTCATGCAGTTGCCTTGTGACTGATATCACTCTTGGTCTCAGTTTTTCAGACATAGTAACATAAAGATCATTGCACTGTCACGCTTTGTAGTGAAAGTTACTGGTTTTGGCAACAGCAAAGTAGATGTTGAATGTTTTTTTTTAGCACCAGAGTATGCCTATGAGACATTTTGAGTTTTTGGCATATTCTGAACAGGGATGAAATGGTTTGAAATTTATGAGAGGTTTTAACTCTTCTGTTCCCAAATTAGCAACATTTTACTCTGAACTTTTGTGTGTGTTTTTTTTTTTTTTTTTTCCAAGTGTTCAATCTTTTAAGAGGGTAAATAAGTTCATTGGCTTTCCACTTATATTAAAATACTTTGAAAATTTCATTGATTTCACTGCTAAGTGCAAAGTTTTCTTTAGCCCTCCTACCAATCAGAAGAAATAAAATAGGATTTCAGTTAACGTTCACAGGCATAGGCAGGTGATGCTTCTGGGAAGGGACCAGAGAACCTGTGGCACAAGGAGGACAGTCAGAACAGGAGGAGACACAGGCACCCACCAAGACCCAGGGTGGGGAAAAAGGATACCCAAGGTGCAGAGTTTGTGGGGTCAACCACAAAAAGGGAAGGGCATGTGGAGGAACTATGTAATAATAATTTTGCTTTGGACATGAACTTAAATTTAGGACAATCTGGTAAAGGCTCTTCCAGTGCCTAACTTTCTGATTACTACTGGAAATGATAATAGATATATATTTTTTTCAGTGATTACTTTCAGTGCCAAAAAAATAAGGGATGAATAATAAACTTAAAATTTGTAAGGCCCTCAGTGACAGATGCTCAAAATGTGTCTCCTGGGGAGATATGATTTGAATGACCTTGACCTACAGTAGTCATATTTTAGCAATGTCCAGGAAAATGTTGTTACTCACAGAAAAGAGACATCTGAAACACACTGCCATGACATACAAATAAAACCTTGCTGCAAAGGGTCTCATATTAGGTATAGGAACCCAGAATGTGCTTTCATTCAATGCAAAACTCCGCTTCATGATCTCAGTTGAAAAATAACTGAATTTTTGTTTAACTAAAAAGGCGAATCAACCCCCAGATTCCAACATGTGCTGGAATGCTTTGCTAAACTGTGTTTTAACTATTAATACTGTTACATTGGATAAATATAAGTATAAATATACATGTACATATACATATAATCAAAACTGTAAGAAAGTTAAACAAACTAGCCTTGATTTCAGGGATAAGGTATAATAAAGCCATCAAAAATCACAAATAATAGTTGTGATGATAGGGATACAAACAGGCTTTTCCCTGGTATTTTGCATAATAGGCAGAACACTAGGAATACTAAATAAATCAAGGTCAGTGAAGTATTCAAAGCTTAAACATTAGAACAGGCTAACAGAAATTTAGAACTTGGAAGTGTATTGTAACAATCACAGAATGATTTCAAATGTTGGTACATCACTAAATTCTGAATTCTGCAGTTACTGTCATCGGGGAGTCCCAGTTAAAAATAACATCTTACTTAGCAGTTCAGTGTAATACAATCTCTGCAAGTAAGATGAAGGACTTGTAAAGTCAGCCAAGATTAGACTGCCCATATGTAACCTGCCCATAGGTGCTGACACCCTTGCTTGGGGATGTACCAACTGGTCACCTCCTCAGAGCTGGATGCTTGGAAGGGGAGGTAGATTTTCCTATGTACTCTGTCAAAAGTGGGGGGCACCACCAGGTGAGCATACAAAGGAATGCACCCCAAATGTAAAATCTTCCCTTGTTTGCTCTTGGGGAGCTCCATAAAGGCCACTGAGTTTTCATTGGCCCCAGAGGTCCTATCATGTTAGCATAATAAAAGATCATTGAGCATCCACAAAGAGCATCTTTAGGAAAATTGGAGAAAGAAAATTCCCAAGGCCTGGGAATCTGTTCAGTACTAAAAGTTATTTCCTTCCTACCATATAACTTCATACCATTTTTTCTAGTGTGGGAGGATACATTTGAAGAGACAATTTCTCAGTGATGTGGCAGCTCATTTTAAGGTTGGACTAGAACACAGGGATGTGAGAGGCTTGATGGAGGAAGAACCAAGAGGTGGAAACAGCCTTCACATCCAAACCTAACTATTGCAGGGACATTTCTAGGAGGGAATAATTAGGAAAAACTAAATTAATTTCAGAGAAAAGTGTGTGTTTACTTGTGGTGTCCTTCATCCTCGGATTTAGGTCCAAGAACTAGCTATAAGCTTATCTGATCATTCCTCACATCTAATTTCATGGACCTGTCACACTAGGGCAGGAATGAACACCAGTCATAGTAAGGAGTTTTTAAAATCCTAGAGTCTTGAAATAGGAAAAATATCTTCAAATTAAAGTGTTATAACTTCCAGGAAAGAAGCCAGTTATTTCAAGAGCAGATTAGAAATTATTTTCTGCAGAACAGAACAATTAGTGGAGTTACCAAATTCAGCCCTCTGCTTGAGTAATCAGATCTGTCTATATTCTCTAGCAAACATCAATTCACAGAATGTAATGCAACATTTATTTGGAACACAGTTCTGTTTGCTCTGGCTTTTTGATTGTTTCACAGTCAAGAGTAACAGAAAATAGATTCCCTATAATTAATTGTTCTTCAGTAAGGAGAAAAAAATAAATATATTGTACGTAAAAGCTTTTAAGCTGTAGTTTCTCGTGACAACACTCATCTTGTTTTCTAAATCAATTTGGTCTTTGCAAGAGACTGCAGGCAAAATCTGGGCCATTGGGTAGTGGTGCTATGTAACATAAGGGATTCAAACAGATATGTAAGATCAATATGAGCAACTCTGAAAACACAAACTTTTTATTCCCACATGGAGCTCATTAGAACACACACTGAAATCCGCTTCCCCAATATTGATTTTAGTACTAACATATAATTTGATAAAAGGCAAGAAATGAATAGAGTAGGAAGAGGAAGAAACACCACAGTCTCTATCTCAGAGTATGTCAGAAGTGGCCAAATTCTGGAATTTCTATTCTGTGTGGCCATTTAGTTCTTTGGTGTTGCCTTTTAACAGAAATTGAAATTAAATGTCAAAAACTCCCATGAGGCTAAATTTCTAGAAGAGTTCACCTCAGAAATGTTGAATATTATCTGAAATTTCATTTCAATACAGACAAAAGAGTCTTTTCACTAAAGTTTTCCATGACAAATCCTAATATAAGAGTCAACATGATAAAGCCAGAACAAAGCACTTCATCTTTATCACAACACTCCATTAAGACCCTACTCACAACTATGCCAGCTATGAGAACTGACAGTTCCTGCAATAGTGTGACTTAATCTGATCTTTGCTTTTCAAATAGAAAAGTTTTTGTAGGTTTTAATAAAATAATATATTCATATCAAGATTCTCAAACATTCTCAGACATTAGTTCCTGAATTTGAAGGACTGGGTAAACATTTAAAAGTATTTTTAGAAGCATTTATTACTGTCCACAGAAGATTAATGTATCTTTTTTTTTTTTTTCTGTTTGTGGTTAGTTTTCCTGTTTTTTTGTGTGTGTTTTTTTGTTTGTTTGTTTTGTGATTTTTATTTTTTTTTTCCTCTCAAAAAATGTTGCATGATAAAAGCCGGTATCCCTTCAGTCCCATAGAGCTCTACAGCAAAGCAGAGGCAGCTAGTGGACACTGCAGTTCAAGCAACAGTTTCTGGGCTCTGCTTTGAGATCCTGTACATTTTCTGGGAACTTTAACTGAGATTGTCAAGGGACGGCTGGGAGCCCTCCAAGGAACAGCAGGGTGCCTGCTTCTGCCAGGAAAGGTTGGCTGCAACTGCCCATAAGCTTTCAGAGATGGAGGAGGCCAGCAGCCAGTGCAGCATTGGAGTAATGAGGGCTCAGGAGCCCCAGCCCCAGATGCATTGTGTGGGATCTGCAGTGCTTCCACTTACTGGGTTGGGAAATTGAGATTTCCACAACACTGCAGTCTGGTAGCTGGTGAACTCTGGCTCCTGCTCTGCCTGCAGATCTGCAGTTACAGAAGAGTTTCAGTGGAGCAGAGGAGGGTCAGGAGCCATATCCAGCACAGCTCCATTGGACTGAACCCAAGCTACAAGGGAGTACCAGGATGAAGTAGCGAGTGATGGGCTGGTGAGAGATTCTCTATGGCAAGGGAAGTGAGACCCAACCTGTCACCTAGGCAGGTTTTCTGCTTGCTGGTGGTGTAGATCCGGGACATTGTTAGAGGTTGCTAAGGCTGTTAGACAGTTGTTACACAGCAACTCTCTGCTGCTCCTCCACATGGGCACTGATGGTATGGCCAGGAGTGGCTGATACACCAGATGGATGTGCTGTCAGTCAGAGGGACCTCAACAGGTTGGGAGAACGGGCCATCAGGGACCTCGCAAAGTTCAATAAAGGGACATGCCAAATCTTGTACATGGGAAAGCCAACTAGAGGCAAACTGCCTGGAAAACAGCTCTAGGTCCTGGGGGTCCTGGTAGACACCAGGTTGACCATCCATCAATATGCCCTTGCTATAAAGAAGGCCAACAGCCTTCTGGGCTGCATTAGTTAGAGTATTGCCAGCCTGTTGAGGGGTTTGACACTTCTCCCCTGCTCATCTCAGGTGAGACACACCTGGAGTACTGTGCCTGGTGCTGGGTTTCTCAGTGCAAGAGAAACATGGGCATACTTGAGGGAGTTTAGAAATGAACCACAAAGGTGATTAGGGGCTTGGAACATTTCACATACAAGGAAAGGCTGAGAGAGCTGGGACTGTTCAAGCTGAAGAAGAGAAACTCAGGGGATCTTCGTAATGGATATAAATATCAGATGGTGTGAGTAAAGAAAACAGAGCCAGATTCTTCTCAGTGGTGTCCAGAGACAAGAAGCAATGGGAACTGAAATAAGGGAAATTCCATTTAAACTTAAGAAAAAGCTTTTTTACTGTGAGGGTGATCAGATTCTGGGACAGTTTGACCAGAGAGGTCTGAAGTCTTCCTCATTGGGGATATTGAAAACCTAATTGGACAAGGCCATTTAGCCAGAAAAAGCTGACACTGAGCAGCTTTGAGCAGGGTGGTTGGGTTTAGGTGATCTCCAGAGGTACCTGCAAATCTAAGCTATTCTATATATCAGATGAAATTACTTTCAGTTTAGAATTGTGCCTTTGTGATTGCAATAATAATGTTTTGTAAGAAAGAAACCACATATACTGTCAAATAATTTCTAAGTGAATTTTTTAGTCAGCTTTCTATCACTTAACACTGTATCAGTGCCATCTCCTTCTCCTTGCTATCTCCACCCTATTCACTGCCAGACAACGTGTTTGATTTTTTCTGAATTACTGAATATTAAATGAGATGAAAATAGAATCCAATTTGAATAAAATAGGAAAAATACCATAATTTCATAGGAAGATTTAAAGTGATTCAAGTAAATTCTAAGATAACTATATATTTTATTCCTTTTATGAAATTAATCCAGTATCAACCTTTTGGCCCTGCTTGAGCAGAGGGTTTGGACCAGAGATCTATTCTAATTAGAATCCATTCTAAAGTGGATCTGTCCAGAGATACACTTTAATCTCAGCTATTCTGTGATTCTGTGAATGTGTCTCTTAGACATGATTTTTGCTTGGTTTGGTATTTTTTTATGGAAGAGGAAAAAAGTGGCCTGACTAATATTTGTTTCATTTCCATAGTTTTTTTCTGACTTTTTTCATTTCCTGTACCTTGCATACATTATGGGTCATTTCTGTTCAAAAATCATATGTTTAAAAGGCAGAATTAATATACTAACCGTATTTTTATTTAAGACACTATTGGATGTCTTGCTCCATGGTGCAGATGAAGAAGTAACACCAAGCATTGATACAGCTGTTGCAGTAGAATGAAAACCTAAAACAAGGTAGTAAACAGCAAAAGGGAAAAAGGATGAAGTAGAAGGCTTGTGTGACACTAGGGATTATATTCACACTACAAATTACAGCTCATGCTTTGATCTTTCAATTTAAACCACTGCAGCCACTTTTCTGAATACCAATTGGCAAACATTGTTTTAGGCATAAAAGGTAATTTCCTCTATAATATGCAAATGTCGGTATTGAGGCCAAAAAAAGGTCTGTCTAGGCAAGGATCCTCATTCTTTTCCTAGTCCTCTTCTGCTGTTAGAAAAAAAGCAGCTTATTAACATACAATTCTTCACTCTAATACTCTCCTGACTCATTTCTCATCTAAATTTAGACAAACACAACAAAGATGTGTACATCTGAGATAGTCACTTTGGGAATCCCACCATATGGAAAATGCATTTGGTGAAACTTGCCTGACCTACTTCAAGCATCACTATCAAAATGAGATGAATCATGCTCTAAAAATATTTACTTCTTCTTTGGCTACAGAGGGAACCAAGCAAGATTAACTCAGATATAAATGTCTTTGTAAGAGACAGATTAAGGTCTCTGAGATTAATCCCATTCAAAATGCCTGTAGTCAAACTTGGATTTGGGGTTTTAAAATAAAGAGGTATGGGCTAGGTCTCAGACCCATTCTCAGACCCACACCTGATGTAGCTATATTCCCAGGGAGCAGAAAACTTGTGATACTGAGATGTGTTCAGCAAAGTGGGAATGGCAACAGCAAAGCAGTGACAAGAAACAGTGATAGAAACAGCGGTCAGAAGCATAAAAGGAGCAGCAAGAGGGTAGCAGGCAAAGCAAGTAGTTTCAGAACAAGCTATTGAACTAACTAGGAGCTGGGCAATAAGCACGTAATGCGGCATAATCAGGGAATAAGGGCTGCATCTTCAACCACATCAGTAAATCTCAGTTGAAGGAATACTGTTATCAACATTTCCTTCAGTTGAAGGAATACTGTTATCAACATTTCCTAAAGACTTGTCCTTACCTCTTTAAACTCCATCAGTTGCTTTTCCAATATGCTTTTCTTCACATATATAAAAGAGGACCTTGATCTTCCTTAAGGCCTTTGTTTAAAAATATTATCTCTTTGTGACTGCTGTTCCCTCTGAAGCACCCCGGAAGGTGCAATTTAGTGTCTGAGATGGAGCATGGGCTGAAGTTGTTTTAAGCTTTTAACGGAAATCATTAGAAATTGAACCTATCCTTTTCTTACTGGTTAAACACATTTGACAGAAGGGTCAGGTCAGACCAAGATTGATTGGTGCTTCCAGCAAGGAAATTGTACAAAACAGCTTCACTCTGTACAGCATCTTTCATGCAAAACAAAGCAGAAATACCTTTAAAAGCAAGAGAGTATAATAGAATGATTGCTCTTAATGAAACCCAACAAAATCATCATCAAAAGCAAAACTAAACAAGGACAAAGCTAAGAAAATAATTATAAGAATCAAAACAAATTAAGAACAGGAAGGAACAAGAAAACCTGGTAGGTTATTTCAAAACAAGAAAAAAAAATGCATCTAGGCAGTCGTAGCATCAATATTTCACATTAATTTACTTAGCAAAATGAGACTGCAGCCTCCAGACTCTTTTTCTCAGATAGAATTTGAAATTCTAGCTGCCTTATGGTAAAACAGATTTGGTAAAATAAAGCTACAGAGGGTAAAACAAAACTCAGTTTTCTCAATAAAACATGGTGCTACCAACCTCCTGTGACACTCTAAAGTTGGTTCTTATTTAAGCTCAATGAGCAAAAATCTAGTGTATCAGTGAGAATCCTTATAACAAAATGTAACATTCTCATGATGAAGGTCCTCTGTCATCACTGTTGAAAATTTGGGGCTGGAAACGTCAGTCATCATAAAAAAAAAAAAAAAAAAAAAAAATGCTGTAGATCAAACTTCCTTCTAATAACACAGGCTTTTCTAATCCCTCTTCCCACAGTTCTGCTTTCAAGACTTAGACCTTTCTTTCTACAGGCCTTAGGGAAAATCACGTGAATCCAGACTCTTTGTCATAGATGCATTGTTTTTTGTCCAAAAAATAACTGTTTTTTAACTTCCAGCTGTTCTTATCCCACAGTCATACCCTCTGCTGTCAAAATAGTTTAATCTACAGTGACTGTTGATGTTACTTTACACTCAAATAAGGAGAAAAAACAACACCACCACCAACAAAGATAAAGAAAGGCAAGGCAAGGCAAGGCAAGGCAAGGCAAGGCAAGGAAAGGCAAGGGTGCAGTCTACCACAGTAGTTCTGGAGTAATGAACCTCAGGTTGGAAAAAAAGAATTGTACATATTTTTTTTATGCCTTAAGGATACAAGTGTCTTAATTTTAGAATGAAGTATTGCAATATTGCTCTATTACAATTTTTGAATCAAAATAACTTCAAAGACCATTTACTATGCTAATATTTATTGCTGGTTTTCAAGATAGGTCATGAACAAGTGCACTGAACTTTAAAAGCAATCATGACAAATTATTTAAAGTAGAGATGCCAAGTGTCTTGACATCCAGACCACATGGCATTTACAAACAAAGACAGTGAGACAGAGTAGAATTGCTCCCTTGAGTAATATGGTCTTTGTTTCCACGACCTATGATGATCCTCTTGCTCAAGCGTGCCATACATTTCCTTTCTATGTGAAACACTACTATTTCCAGTTCATAAAATGATTTAAAAGGTCACTATCAAAGACTGGCTGCTCCAAGTGTTCTAAAATTCACAGGCTTACTCAGATTCTGTTGAAATTTTCTGTGGCCTATGACATAGGGATTAATGATGCTGAAATGGAGTCACTTGAAAAACTCACTTCCAGAGAACACGCTCTCCACTTGCTCCCAAAGCAGGCCAGTAAAAGTTCAACAAGTTCTCCTGGCTTATTTACTTGGAGCTTAAAAAATGGCCCAGATCAACAGTGCTCCATATTTTTCAGGGAATAAGGCAAGTATAAATAAGAATCTAACATTTTCTCAACAAAGGCAACACTTTTATTTGGAAGAACTGTGCCAAACAGGACTAAAACTTGTCTTCTTTCAAACCCAGAGTTTCCTCCAGACAAATATTTCTACATTTCAAAGTCTCTTCACCTCTCATGGCTACTTTTAAGCCTTGCACTTAAGAGACCATGGAGCAGAGTATGATGCCCTAAAGCCACCTAAATATCACTTCAGCATATTTGACAAAACTCAGCACTGAAATTTAGCAAATATCCTTCCCCAGGATATAAAGAGAGTTATCTTTAATCCCAAATACATATGGGTAAAAATGCAGGGAACACTGGTTAGACACCTCATCGTGAAGGACCCTCACCACCAGTTACTTCCCATCTCAAGCCTGGGACACAGGAGAGATTTCTGCAGTGTCATGAACTGCTGCTCATCAGCTGACCCACAGTCATGAATCATGTTTATATTCTCAGTCTTAGGAAAACACAAGGTGATGCACGCTGATGAAATGAGTTGAACCTAGTCCACATTATCTCACATTTGCAAGGAGCTGAAACCACCCATGCAGTCAGACATCGCTACTCCGTGATGCACAATAGTGTGTTAAGTCACGAAATCCTGATGGCTCAGACACGTTAAGGTCCAGCTAAGACAATCTTCTCTAGGCTACCTCTCCTCATTTGATAGCTGCCTGAGAAAATTCAACACCACCAAACTGCACACATTATTACCAATTATTCCAGTGGCTCCCCATTTCTGTGGCTTTGGCAAGTATCTGAACCTTCTGCTATGCCAATCACAGAGTGGATTACTAAAGGTTTCTGGTTTATCTTGTATCTATATTCAGACAGTTTTCCAAATAATTTATGAATAGTTAATACCCAAAAAGAATAACTAAGTGGTTTCTGAAAGAGGAGATATCTATTTATCAACATTACAAAGTCCAATGGGCCAGTTCTCCACAGAATTTATTTGTATAATGTTTTTTCACTCCTTTTTACCCCAGTTATTTTATGTGGGAAACATTAAATGATTATTCTGTGATGAAATGAAAGGTAGCCAGAGTTCTTTACCTGAGATGTAGCAAACTAACAGCTGAGTTTAACGGCAAGGCATGTGCTAAGGTATGCCAACCCTACCTAAATGTCGAAGCCTAAATACCGACCACATCACAATACCCCATAACAATCCTAGGAAATTTAGGCCAACATTGGAGGCCAACATTGTACCTTTTAAGTCACTCTCTGTCTCTTGGTCATTGAGATGGATAAGCAAAACTGTAAATTGGTTAATGGAGAAGCCTTCATTAGCAAACTACATACAAACCATTAAAATGAAACAGGTGGCACTAAGGAGGATCCAGAAGGATGTAGGGCTTATATCCATCCTGGCCACTCATTGGCTCTTGTTACATTCTGGAAAGACTGGTGATGACATGTTGGTAATGACTGACAGAAGCCCTTCTCTGACCTTTTCCCAAACTAATGATGTTTTCACAAAGAGGCAATAGCAGTTATTTTCTGTTACATGAGAATTTATTATATCATACCATAGAATATTATTCTTCCTAAGTGAAGCTGGAATGAAATCAGAGGAAAAGAAATCTCATCCACTTGACAGACTAAAATCCTGCATTTGTTAAAAATAAACATGGTTTGAGTGGTAGGGACATTGTGTCTGTCTTCAGCCTCACATTTAGCTGCAGATTGTGAGCAGTGAAAGATCTGATGATCTGATGATCTGATGATTTTCTCATAAATTCTCCTCTCAGAGAGAAGTTCAAAATGAACTCTGTGGTTTCTACCTAACAGACAGATTCTAAAAACTGAAGACATTTGTAAGCATTTTTTCCTGAGATACTATGAGAGTTTCCGTATGCACAAGCAGTGATATTAATGCAAGTGCATAAGTTTTACTCAGCAGCTATGAAGTGTGACTGTTCTACAACTTTATACTGGGTCTTGCTGAACTACCAACTAGACTCAAGGCAGGCCAAACTGTGCTAAATTGAAGAGGAAAAGACTGACTAGAAAATCAGCTCCAAAGATCAAAATGTAACACTTGATTCCAACTTAAAAAAAAAAAAAAAAAAAAACAGACTTGCCCATTGCTGTTAGTTTCTTTTAATTGAAGAAAAAATTCTCTGTTTATGTTTTTGCTTCCCCAACAGCATTGCCTCTGCATGAAAAAAGACATTGATATGGTAATTCACAGCAGTCATTTGTATCTTTAGAACATCTGACAATGTAAGTTGTGCTTCATACTTCAGAAGTGTAGAATCAACAAAAGAAAAACTTAGAATGTGAAATGAGATAGAAAAAAAAATAGGGAAATTTTGGTGGAAAAACTAATGGGGATAAAATCATGTTCTGCTTCTGTCTCCTGGTGGTTTTGTTTCATAATTGTTTCATTGACATGTCTTCCTTACAGGAAAGAAAAAGAAAACAAAAAAAAAAAAAAAAAAAAGAAAAGAAAAAAAAAGAAAAAAGAAAAAGAAAAAGAAAAAGAAAAAGAAAAAGAAAAAGAAAAAGAAAAAGAAAAAGAAAAAGAAAAAGAAAAAGAAAAAAAAAAAAGAAAAAAAAAACTCTGCTTCTAAGTCTAATTATTTTCATTACAATAGTTAGTATATTCTACAAAGAAAATTTGCTACAAAGTTAAATATTTAGACGAAACATTAAATTCCAAGCAAAACTTTCTACTGTCCAAAACTGATGACATTTTTAAATCTGGCTAATGGAACCTTTGAGAATTTTCAGGATAGTTTCAGATATGATTCAAATTTCTCAAAATTTGTTGTGAAGTAAGACAGTGATTTCCCCCCAGTCCTTAATATGTAACTTCATTAACAGTATTCTTGCTGCATTTCTATCGTTACTTTATTAATTGATGTTCTTTACATGGTACTTTTTCTAACAGATGATTTGAAAGAGAGTATTTCACAATGGAGCTGATTTGTCTTCATTTACATTTCTGTAAAGATAACCATTGATTTCTGGAGTGATATCATATTCATTATTACAAATAAGGGCAAAATCAGACTTCTTTCCAAGTCTTATTTGGGCTTGTAACAAGTTCCATGGAAGTGGTTTTATCAAACACTTTCTTTATCACAGTAATTAATTTGAAGTGACTTTAACAATGTTATAGTATTTCAAATCAGAGCAGCTGGCTGTAGTCATCATTAGGGCTGTGAAAAACTCAGTTTTTTCAGTTTGCAAAGGATCTTATGTTTTATGTTTTAAGTGTCATGTTTTGTTTTACATTGGCTGAAGTTTAACATTGGAATTTAAGGTCAAGCTAACTGAAAAATTTTCAAATGTTTGACTGCTCAGTATTGAACATGTTGGAGCTAAAATGGAGTTGGTCTGACTCCTTAAAACAAGCTTCTTAAAACTTTGTATATATCACCTTTGAGTAGTACAGATTCTTTGATTTAGACAAACTTTAGTTCCACCTCTGCACATGAAATGTGAAAATGTATTGAGTTCAATTGCCATGCCATTTATACTTTTTTTCCCCATGTAATGGAAGTACTAATTAAACTGATATGAGCAACTCAGTTATGGCTTTTGAGTTTTGTTATAAAACCTATTTGGAGAGTGAATTTTGCCATATTTTTGCCATATTTTTTCTTCTCTTTCAGACAGAAAGAGAAGAAAAAATGTTCTACCCACTTTCCAGCTTGAGCAATTATAAATTCATTGTTTTCAATGGTCTTATATCTAAGTCCTTTGTGTAAGAAAACCAGACTCTCCCCCCACCCCCCCCCCAAAAAAAAAAAAAAAAAAAAAAAAAAAACACCAAGGAGGTTTTAAAACCCAGGCTTGTTGCTATTTTAAGATTTTATACCTTGCAAATAGATTTCTTCTTTCCTTGAAATTGCAAACAGACTGTTTATTCAAAACTTTCCAACAGCAATTTAAAAAATCCCTGTACCTACCTTCCTGTAGAATAACCAGTTCTTAGGAATAGAGCACAAAGCAGCACATAAGTGCATCCCCTTCTGGGCATCCTGTATTCTGCAAGGCCAAAATGATTTTCTATGTTCAGAACAATTTGTCAATATTTTGAGGGATCAACCCAAAACTAGTAGATTTTTTTCAGTTTCTTTGATCAAGCTTCCAAACAATATTTAGAAAATTTGGAGAGAGACCCTCCATGTTCAATGTAATATGGAAATGGTCGTGGGAAGCAAAAGCTGATTGCTATCTAATCTGTCACATAGCTTTTCAAACTCTATTTTTAGTCTTTTATCAAAAGGAGGGTGTCCCTAAGTACCTTCTCAGGAAATGGAGTTACAATGCTAAGGTAATAAATCATCTATACAGATGTAAAATAAATGTATATCGTAATTCAATGCATGCCATTACTAATTTTATTAGATTTAATATTGTCTGACATGGTTGACTCAGCAGACATTAAAAAAATGTTCAATACAGGCACATGGGAATGTGAGTGGTCTGTCCACTGAGCTTTAACTCAAAAGTATACATAAGAAATCTGACTTTCTAAGTCAGTTTCTAAGTCAGTTTTCTAAGTGCAAAATGGAAAACTTTCAACTACTACCTTAAAAACCATCTCAATGACAACATATTTCCTAACCTCCTAAGTGATGAAGAAAAAGGCAAGAGCAAAGACCTCATCACCCAGTTTTTGTTTTGCTTTCTTTTATGAAGACTAACCCTTTCTCTAGTTTTAAAAGAGAATGATGAGAACTTATTTCTGGAGAAGGTCTTGGCCTGTAGTTCTCAGGCAGGCTCTGGGGATGAACACAGAGACTACTTGCCCCTGCCCTCCTTTGAGCCCTGTGCCTGTCCTTGGTGGGCACTGGGACCAGGGGTGCTTCAGGCACTGAGTCCTATGCTAAGACTTCACCAAAACTAAAAAACAGTGTGGTACAATGGAAGCAGGTTGGTAGGCAGGCACGCCTGGTTCCAAGGTCCCTATGTGCATGATAGATTCAGACAGGGAAGTTGAACTCCAGACTGGAACTAGTCTGGCCCTGGAAATTTAATACCCCTCAGTGGTCAGACTGCATTGTATGTGGTCTTGGAGCCTATCTCCCAGTTTAATTTTCTCCAGAAAGAACTGTGTCTGTGTGCTGCGAGACCAAACCACAACATGAACAGCAGCACTGTAATTATGGAACATCGGGATTCACTTCTGAAGTGCACTCCCAGCCTAAATTGAGAAGCTAGCATAGATGCAGTCTGGGATGCTCAGCCTCCTGCACTGGAAAGAGACTTGGTGCTGCATATAACATTACTAATATAAAGACAGAGAGTCCAGCAGCCTGAAAACAGCAGTATGTGGGGATCAGAAATCTGATAACAATGAGCTCACAGAGTTTTACCAAAAGCAATTTGCTTTTGGCCTTAAGTTAGGTATGCACCAACCAAAATCAGCTGGCGTATGTTACTAGACTACAGCACTAAGCAGTCACAGTGATCGCTCCCGACCTCACGTTGTGTGAACCAGTGGATTATACTCTTTGTAAGCCAGACAGAATCCATTTGGCAGAAACAAGATAATATCAACAAAAATAACTCAACTCAGAGGTTATCAGAAGCTTTTAGTGTTCAACATCACCATGAAGCTAGTGCGTGTTTGAAACAATCCGCTGACTGCGTCCTACTTTTTTCTCTTTCCTTCATTACCTTGGGAAGCCCTTTTCCAGGCAGTGTTCAGCAGTAAAGGCCATCACTTGCTATTACTATTTAGAAATTAAATCCTTCTCTGACAACTCAGCCTGCTGGAAAAAGCCAGCTTTTGCTTTCTTACTGCACCACTAAATGAACTAAATTAACTTCCAGAAAGGGCACAGGGCTCACTCTCCTGCATATTTCAGTTGCTGGCTGTCAACTGGGAGTTGCAAGTGCTCGGTTAAAAGATGTCAGATAATTTTGGCTTCTCAGGTACCTTGAAATGAAAATCTTTTTAAAAGCTATATAGTGCCTCATCTCTAAACAGACAGCTGAATACTCCAGCTACCGCCTTAGAGCATGGAGGGTGAAGGAGAAGAACAGCTTGTGTGCAAAAGGAGCTGGGCAGATATCTTTAAACTAGCACAGAAGGACTGGTCTGTGGAGATCCAGCTACAGGCTCGCTGTGCTTAGGTAGCACTTACTGTTAACACTGGGTCTTGGCATATATATTTAGCTTGATTGCAATTATTTTGCACAGCCGTGGCTACACTACACCCAGCCTCTCTCAGCTCATACTAAGCCACGTTGGGTGCCTTCACACGCTGTTCTTAGATGTGGTTTGCACTTGGTGCAATTGCAATGTCTGCAAGGGGTCCTCTGCTCATCTACAACACACATGGGCCATGTCTCAGCACTTCTCTTCTGTGCACACTCATCAACGCGCGAAAGCTGTGCAATTGTGCACCTCTGCTTTGAGAGGGCAGAGAGAGCACTGACCTCATTGCAGTGTCACCCCACATACTGTCACCAGCTCAGCTTTGACCACTGGCCCTCTGGAATCACTCCTGGCCTCTGATGCCAAGACCTCACATCAGCAGTGTAAACACAAAACCGAAATTTTCCAGCTGCCCACTAGACACTCTTTTTTACTGCCAAACCTAGCAATATGTTCTAGATGCATGCACACACAAATGCTATGACTATGGTCCTGCTCTCACCAAAACTAATGAAAGTTAACTTAATTTACATCAGAGGAGGCTGTACTCAATTCCTTATCAGAGAAAAATGGAAGGAGTGAACACAAAAGAGATACAATGCGCTTGCTAATGTACCCAGTACTGGCAGCAATACTAAAGCACTACCCATACGATACCACTTACAGCCAGGCAATCACTACACTCTGGGGACCCCAACACTCAGCATAGCATTAGAGCCCTCATTAGCAGCAATGAGATTTCATGCACACTCCCTACGAGTCCCGTTTGACGCACTGACAGTAAATATCTAGCCAACACGCTTGTGCACGTACCCATTAATGCAGTTAAAACTCAATGCAATGAACGCCTGATAACAGGTTTAGTACTTTGAATTAGCTTACAGGAAATGCAAGCTGGTAAAGCCAAGGCATTATTTCAAGCTTGTTATTTTAAACAAAGTTGAAAATAATTACATTTGCTTTTTGCCAGTTTATTCGAGGCTACAGATTTACTTCACACCAGCATCCAGTACTTTTGATCCTTCAGCAGTGGATTCACCTTCCGTTGGTGTTAGAAAAACAGAGCTGGAGACAAAGAAAGAGACCCCATGGCAGGAGAAAAGCTTTTAGCCTGAGGCATACAGCACTGAGGCACACAGCAATAGAAATGCTGACCTCAGAGCCAACCTGATGGTTGAAGCAGCTGAGGACAGAGCTGGCACTCAGTGACATTGAGTCTCAGCTCACAGCATTTCTCCAAGTTTTCCTCTCATCTCTGTATCAATTCACCTTCAGCTGCAGATCCAATTGAAGACTCTGTAGGAATCCACCCTCAGAGAGATCCCGTCCAGAAGAATGCAGGTTTATTACAGAATCACACAGAATCACAGAATTTCTAGGTTGGAAGAGACCTCAAGATCATCGAGTCCAACCTCTGACCTAACGCTAGCAGTCCCCACTAAACTATATCCCTAAGATTGTCCCAGAGGTTTCGTACTGGTGTGGACTCAAGCAAGCAGCACTTCTGTGGCTCCAGATGTGACACTGAGAGTGTGGCTACATCCAGGTCCCTGCCATCCCCTCCCCGCTGAAGGTGGCTGTACCTACAGCTTCCCTCAAAAAAGGGGTCCAGGTGGGTGTTTCCCAGTCTATTCAGTCAGAATAATCCAGACCCTTCATTAAAGTGTTTAAAAAAGTTATGTCTGAAGAAGAATGCAGGGAACATAGATTAATTTTTCTCCTTCAGGAAAAATTGTACTGTCTGTAAACTTCAGCAGGAGGACAGACATTGTGAACCCATGAAGCTGTTTGCTTAGTGAACAGCTCCCCACAGCCCTGTATTCTCTTCTTATAGGCATTGCTGTTCCAGTATAAAATGTTTTTTCTTAGAGGTTTATCACTTCCGACTGCAGGAAGATTACTCCTTTAGATTAGCTTGTGTCATTCCACTGAGACAAACAATTTAAATATAGAAAAGTTCTCAGCAACCACTGCCTCTTCTTCAAATAATGAGTAAAGATCAGAGATATGCACTCTCCAGCTTCCTATGGCTAAGGCTTCAGCAGGGCAAAGACACATCAAAATGGAGTACCAGTAAAGGAACAGCTCTTTAAGGTACACATGCTCCTGTTTTACCGTTTTTCTTTTAGTATATGACAAATTTCTTCCTCTGCCTATTAATATGTTAATTTTCTTTGCTAATTGTTTACATCAAAATGTTGGATATGAAATATGAGAGTATAGAAAATTAGAAGCTAAATCAAATTATATGTCTCCGCATATTTGTGCTTTTCTTTGTCTGGATTTTTTGTATGTTATGTTCACCATTTGATTCTCAGGATACTAAGGCAGCTTTTAGTGTAGCGTATTGAAAGAGTTGTAAAATATGGAGCCAGTAATTTCCAACTGAGATGAGTTAATAACTAATAAAACAACAACCTACATATTTCTCAGCTGAAGATCTCAAAGCACTCAGATAAGCACGTAAAGCGTCACAGGCCTTTAGAAAACAAGTTATAGCTAAGAAAATTGAGTTATGAAAAGATGGCATGACTGAAATACAGCAATAGTGAAACTGAGAAAGACCTGATTCCTGTCAAATTTTACAGTTTTCAAGGGCAAGAGTCTATATAGATATATATTTGAGAGATACAGGTCAAAGGTAAGACAACTGTTTAACAAAAAAATTCATGGACTTCCATCATCTGGGAACAAAGAGCATCTTTTTTATTCCTGTAGTACAATCTGTGCATTTTTCTTTCCACATTATCTACTTCAAAAATGTACTGAGATGTTTCATGCCAGTTGCATTGCCATGCAATAGGTGTCTTTAAAAGGCAGGGGATGCCTCAAAAATACTTAATTTTGCTAGTATCAAACATGATGAACAATTTTTGCCACTAATGAATTCACTGAGCACTTAAAGTCTTCACGTTCCTTATGGAGGAGTGTTAAAGACTGGGGGCTTGTCTTTATGCCTTACATCTCCTATCATGGAAGGTTTTTCTTGCAATTTGCTAGTCATAAATAAATATTTTAGCCTGAACTGCAAAGTGATATCAGTTTTCTGACCCTAATGACCAATTATTTAGCTGAGTTCTGTTCAGCCACATACTCTACCATGTGCCTCCCTCTCTGTAACTCAGATGTTCAATGAATTTTCTGCCTCAGAGTTGTAGGTTCAGTTCATTATACCATGGAAATAATTTGAAAGTATTGGAAACTAAGTATTCTTTAGAATTTCATATACCTTTTAAAAATCATTTACCAGAGAAAAATATTACAGACATCAAAGAAAGATGTAGAGGCCTAAAGGAGATTTCTCTTTCATAGCAGTTTCTGAAACTTTTTGCTTCTATCTGTGAAGTCTGAGATCTTTTCTCTAAGATCTTTCTCACATCTCCTTGATATGAAGAAAAAGGCTGGACGTTATTCTCCATTCCTGCTGAAGATGGATGACTATGTGGCAATGACTACTCAATTCATAGGAACTGGGAATATACACCTGGGTCTGTTAAGCAGCTAGAAAGCAAAAGATCTGGTTTCTGGTGCCTACATCCAGATCCTTTACAATTACACATTCCTTAGATAGAATGTTTACATAGCTCAGGTAAAAATGATTAAGAACAGCATTCACATGCATAGTTGAATAAATACCATGTCACTTGCTACAGAGGAGCACAAGTGTCATGGCCAACTTCAGCAGAGAGGGTGGAAAATATCTGTTTGTAGCCTAGATGGTAGCATTGTGGTTATTATCTCATGTAAGGTTATCATCTCATGAGGTTATTATCTCATGTAAGGCAGAAAGATGATCTTATGCTTAGGGCTTTGAATTCAGGACTAGATGAGTGTTCTCAGTGCTATAAAAGATAGACACCACCAGTGTCAAAAACGTATTTTCTAAGAAGCAGCCCTAGTGGATCAAGACATTCAGGAGATCCAACTCTTCATAGAGACTTACTGCAGGGGAGGTGAATTCTACTCCTGTACATCTGCATCAATTCATGGCCAGAGCTGCCCCAGCTAAACAGTTCATGGCTTTATGGGCTAACAGGGAATAGACTTGAAAAAAAAAAGGTGTTCTTCTTCATTAGCTCAAGATAAATCCCAACTAAGTTGTCTAGTTCAGATGTAGTAGCAAAAACCTGATATTTAAAGTTCTGTGAGACAAATCCAAGTAATAACTTTGCACTTAAGTACCTCAATTATGTTATTAAATGGCCACATTCTCTGTTGAATTAAGTCCTTGGAGGATTAAGCTAGCTGCATCCTGTGCTGATTTGAAACATTGAAATTAATGAGTCTAGAGAGATTGAGAATTAGTCTTACCATTAATGTTCTTTGTGTTTATTATCAGTTCTAATAAAATCAGATTTATTGCAATTGCTGAGCAACTTCAGCAGTCGTACCACAGACACTGTAAAATTATGCAAGTGGAAATGTTGCCATAAAATACAGGCAAATACCATTAGCACCTTCTGAAAAAGCAAACAAAAAAAAAATAGATGCAATCCTAATAATATTTATGCATGTGTGGGAAGAAACATTCAGGTTTCTTTGTTTGTAAAATATTACAAAAGATTTCTGAGCTGTGATTGCAGTCCATCAGATGCAAGGTAAGATCCAATAAAAGTGAAAATAAAATTTCACCAGTTCAACATAAAAATCATCTCTTCTGCAAAATGTTGGTAATGGTGAGATAAAATGGATGTATTTTTCTATTTACAAACAGCAAAGAAAAGCTGAAGTTCACCCTTGTAATGGCTTTCTCGAGGAACACATAGTATGGAGCAATAATGGGAGAAGTATGGCTGGTGCTTCACAGAGATCTCAGCAGGTCATCACACTCTTCCCATCTAACCTTAGAGAGTCCAAGATCATAATAAAAATTCTCAAACACTTTCACCAGAGAAATCCTGAAATAAAAATCTGAGAAAATATCTTAATTGTTTGCATATTGTTGCAATTGAATATGTGTATATATCTACAAATTAGAGACTGCTGTGATGGGAGTGTTCAGAAGACTGATAAATAAGTCTGCATTACAGAACCATGAAGCTGAATCCACAGTCAGCACTAATTGCTATGGTCCTTGGTGATCCTAGTTACCTAGGCAGAGGTAATCAAGCCTTAAAGCTCCTTCATAAGGGAGGTTGGACCTGAAATAGACCTCATACTTCTCTCCTGTTGTCCTCAAATCTGAGATTTCCTTTTGTAAATTTTCAGTCTCTGGATGTTTCCTAGGCCTTTTACCCTTGTTCCTGAAGTACATATGGGCTATGTGATGTTTTGATGGCGTTATATTCCAGACTATAGCTGGTACCTTATTTTACAATTTTGCTGTGTTTTTGTTTTTTGTTTGTTTTTTTTTTTTTGTTTTTTGTTTTTTGTTTTTTGTTTTTGCTTGCTTGCTAAACTGCATCTTCTTGTCTTAAAGCAAAAGCAGTCTTGTCAGATCTTACTATTGCCCTTCCCCTGTGATCAGCAGGTGACCAGTAGGTGACCATCAGCTACTTATTCATAGTTCTCAGGCCTCTCTTTTTAACCTGTGCCCATGCTTTCAAGGTCTCCACTGCTACCCCATGCTTCAGCTTCACACCGTGACTGGAGACACCCAACACCATGTTCCAGTTCAGACAGCAAGCTCTCACCACAAGTTGGTAACAACCCTAGGCTGGGGCTTGTTCAGTTAGCATACAACAATTAAGCATAAGGTACAATGACTTTAACTGGGTCACTGTGTACAAAAATATTCATTTATTGGTTACCAGTTATTTATATTAATTTGTTTATGACTGAGTTCAAAGCAAGTTAATACTAAGTCCTTCTCAGCCTATTTCTACTTTGTGGGTACAAAAATCTGCGCTTAGGCTTCATTGTTGAGGTTGAACCATGAACAGTCAACAGGTCCTGCTGCTTTCCATGGTCTCCATGGGAGCAGTGGGTGGTTCTGCAGAGAAATGGCCCATTATTCATTCAGAATTAAACCCTTGTGCCCATTAGAGAGGAAAGAGTGATGTTTGTGGAGCATATGTTTCACTTTAAAAAATACTAGCTCCCAGCAGTCTTGTTGACATAATCCAAACTAATAAGCAAATGGGCTTCAGGGCAGCAGTTGTACCCAACAAACCTGCTCCCCAGGAAGTGCATTAGAAATAGGAAGGGACATGTCAGACAAAATGGGAAACAGCCACAGTCTGTGATAATGTAATTTTCTTTTTTGTACAAATCCAAATTGTTTTCAAACATACTTACCTTTTCTTATTATCAAATAACAACAATTTACTCTGGAGTGCAGGAGTTTCCTTGAGAAGGAACTATTAAAGCAATTTTATGGTCTTCTGATCTCTTCCAATCCCTTACTAATGATGATACTGGTTGCTATTGTGCTTGCTCATTTGTTTGCTAGTTCAAGGATTGTGTGACCATTAGTCTAAAACTTTTTCCCCTAGGAACAATCCCATGTTCCAGGGAAATGGCACTGGGTTGTTTCTCACTGACTGAAAATGAAGTGCCAAATTTCCTTCTCACCCTCTTAGGCCCCAGTGGGCCAGGCATGTTAAGAGAGCCATGCTGGTGCTTTTTTCTGCTGTAATGCATCAGGGAGAGCAGGTGAGGCTGCAGGATGAAGCCCTTTTTATATACTTCATATGTGAGAAGCTGCACACTAAACACTGTGAAAGCACTCTTGAGCTGCTTCTATGGATTTGAAAAAGTATTTGGGGCCTTCAGTGTAATGCTAAAGATGTAAAGAATTAATTAAATTGATTTAAATCAACACTGATTAAAGCTACTGCATCACTACTCGTGCAAGGTATTCCACCAGTGATGTGAAATGTGTAGAGCAGCAAATAACAGAAAATGTTTATATCTGCATCTGGTGCCCATCTGAAGAGCTGTCCTGCTGGGTGTATTCATGCAAGTCATTGGCTTCCAGGAAGAATATTGCATCACCATCTGGTTATGAAGTTAGAGAAAAATGTCAACAATGACAGGATTCTGAATTATGCAGTGCAAGTTTTTTGTCTGTAAAAACTTCCTTAGAGTAAAATGAAAAATGTTTTGCTCCTCTGTTAATTGTGATGCTCTGTGTTGCTAGTAGGGAAGAGATTTCAAGAAAAGTGGATACGTACAGCTTCTGGTAGTTTTTTTCTTTTATACTTAAGGTTACACAACAATAAAAAGAGATGAATAAAAGTGGGAAGAGTAAACCTGCAATATTGACCTAATTTTGTGTTTATTTGATACTAAACTACTCATACAGAAAAATGTTTACATTTATGCTTTTAAAATCTCTTAATGTACTTGCTAATATTTGCATTTATTTTGTTTTAAAGACTGTAAATTATGGACTGTGTTAAACACTTCCTGTTAGGCCCACTTCTTAAAACTTTTGTGAATGCAAGTTGCAAGTTATAATATAAGTAGGAAATCAATATGAATACAAGACTTGCCGAGGACATCATTTCCTTCTACACACACACACACACACACACACACACACACACACACTAACTAACTAAATAAATAAATAAATATTTCTTTAATAAAGACGTAAAAAAAAAAAAAAAAAAAAAAAAAAAGAGAGAGAGAGAAAAAAATCTGCTACAGAATAATCTCTAGTTTTAGTAAATCTTAAATGAAAATTGTACACCAAAAAAATCTTTTTTTTTTTTTTTAAATGAAATACATTTTTTGGCCTTTTTTTAGAAATTCCAACTTGCTTCACCAGGAGCACATTTCTAGGAACTTATTCTTTGTGTGTTCTGTTTGTCACTATTTCTGTAGTCTGGTAATTACACCAGTTCAATAATCATTTGTGGTGTTAAGTAATTACCTTTCAAGTACTTTTACAGTCATTTGAATTTCAATACATGTATTCTGGATTGGTCTGAGTTAAAGTTAAAACAACTTTTTTACAACTGGATATTTTCAAGTAATTTATATGGAAATATAAGCATAATATACATATATAAGTGCAGTCCACTTCAGCATCCAAACTAGAACTTCTGAGGTCCCTTCCAACCACAACCATCTGTGATTCTGTGTTTTTTTCTTGCTAAAGTGAATCATCTTAGAACTTTGATCATGATTCTACCAATTTTCAACGTTACACTGCTGTAACTATATTTAAACTCTTCATGATTTACAGAAACCTATGTGAAAGACAGTCCAGAAATAGTATTTGTAGAAAATCATATCAAAGTAGTAATAATACAGCTGGTTATATAATGCCACACTCTAGAAAGATAAAGAAAGCATTTTATTTCATTTTTCTGGCCTCACACCAAAATAGTACAGGTATTTCCTACTGTCACATAAGTTCTGGATGTCAGAAATTATGCTGGGAAACAAACTGCATCTCAGAGAGCAGCTGAGGGCTGGCACACAGCTGTTTGTCACTAATATAATGAATCACCCTCTAGAGATTTGCATAGGGGAAATTAATAGACTAACATGTCAACTTTATATAACATCAATAGAGGTCATTTGGAGATTGCTCCCTGTAATTTCTTCCCTGAACAAAAATGACAATTCGCGTTGCTATGGAAGTATCACATAGTTCACTGTTTTTCCCAGCTTTGACCAACAAGTTTAAGTAACCAGAAATTTTGAATGTATGTTACTGATATGGAGAAGAGTTCTAACTGTATCAAGATAAACTGATCCTTCAAGACTCACCAAGTGACAATCAATTGCTTTCATTTGCTTTTGGAATGGGACCCCAAATTTCACTCCATCTTTGAGTAGGTCACGAAGTTACATCACTTGTCATCAGTCATCCTTTGCAAAAGTCCAAGAAGTCAACCTTCATAAAGGTCTAATGAGTTTTTCAAAAGATGAGAGTCATTTTTTGTCAATTGTGGGCAGCAAAAGTATAAAAAATCAACTCCTTTAAAGTCCAGTAGACCTTATTGGCCAAAAATCCTCAGCATATGGGGAAGAGGATTTATGAGAGTGAAGAAAAAGGCTCTCTGATCTATTTCCCCATATATCACTACCAACATTTTTATCAGTACAGTGGCAGTGCATTAGTTAGGGTTGGGATAAAGTGTTTGCTGCTGAGAAACATGCCTGTAGAAACTCATCAGAAGCCCTTCTAAGTGGAATCCTCACATGTTATCTGAATCATTCTCAGGGAGGCAAGCATGAGGATGGGACATATCAAACAACAGCTCCAGCACTGGAAAAATATACAAATTCTCTTTGAAGTTATTGGTCTGCTAACTGTAGGGAACAGAGAAAGCACCTCGAATTGTACCAGCCTCCAGGCTGTTTTAAAGCACATTAGACTTCATCTTCCAGTGCCCATCTTCAACTATAAGAGATGAATTTTTGAGATTTGCATTTCAATATAATAAGTCATGTAAATTTTACTCAGCTTTGTAGTCTTAAAAGAGATTTCATGATGGGTGACCAACCAAAGTGTCTTTTCTTCATGTAGCTGAGAACTTAAAACACTGATATTTGCCTGAACTTCTAGCACATCTACTCTCCACATAGTACCAAAAGTCCCTTCAGTAGTGTGCAGAGATTTTTATTATGAACTTGCAAGGACATTTTCAGAAAGTGGTAACACAGAAAGACTCCTCCAAGAAGCAGAAGAGTGGGAAGAAGACTTGAAACTTATGGTTGTCCACAAACTGAGATAACACTCCTACTATCAAACTGCAATAGCAATGATCACTCAATACTTAATGCTCCATACCTCCCCTTTTCTTATTTTCCTCCACATCATCCATCATTCTCCACTTTCACTATTACAGTCCAAAAGTTCTGTCCCCATGTTATACAATCATGTGAATGTGTGCATGAATGAATCAAAACATTAAAGAAACCAATCTCAAAAATAATCTTTAAAGAACTCCAGTGGTAAAATCCCCCAAAGCTGGCTCCCACTGTTTCAGCTCTAAGCATTTCTGTCTTTCACTTACTCAGTTAATCACGCATCTTATAATTTCCACATTAATCCCCAACTTCTTCCATTTAATGAATAATTTCCATGGTGACTGTCTGTCATATTCTATGCTTATGTCCAGATAGATTAAATATCACTTCTTTTACATAGTTAATAATTATTCTTTTCAAATAAAGATACTGAGTTAATGATGTACAGTGGACCTTTGGTAAATCCATGTATCATTTTGAACCATTTTCTACTCATTTGTATTACTTTGATAGTTATTTCCCTTGATTTGTGTTCTTAAGTCCATATATATTGATAACAGATTGAAAAGGTAGCAAATATTTAATCAACAAGACAAAAAGGAAAATTCTAACTTGAGTTAGTAACACAGGTAAGGAGAGAAAAAATCTTTTATGGAAGTCTTAAGAACTAAAGACTGGGTGTAAATGGAGTGGAGTCTATAAAGAATGCAAAAAAAAATCCCATCTGATTATGAAATAAAACTATGGTTAAAGTAGCCAGGAAGTGTGGGGATAAAGGAAGAAAGAAAAGGAAAAAATAGGGTTTCTGAGAAATGAGGATGAACAGGTAATAAATAATCTCATCATGTTCCCAAAATAACTACTTACATAGAGTTACAAAGTTTAGCTTGGGGGCAAAATCAGGTTATCCAGCGGGAATGAGAAGAAGAAAACAGAAATTACCAAACCTAAGGTAAAAGCAAATTTCAGCATTCGCTTAGTGGATTCTAACTGTATAAACAAGGTCATCTTTCTCAAACATGATCACTGGAACAAGCTGAGTATATTGCTATTGAAAGCAATGCAAAAATATTGGAAACTAAAAGAAAGCACATGGTAGGGACTGAAAGCAGAATTTTACTGGGATGGAAACACCCTAAAAGCCATCCCTTTTCCTGAATCTGCTGAGGTATTTTTCTTGGGGAGTCGGCAATAGGGGGCAGGAGCAAAACCAGGATGCTTGCTGTCTCTGGGGAAACCCCAACCTGCCAGGCTTAGAAGTCAAGCTTTCTCTTCTATCTGTCTCTGGCCCCATGAATCTTTCAATCCTCTTTGAACAGTGGCCCAGCCACTTCCGAGCAAGAGATTTTGCCAAAGGAATGAAGGGTATGCAGCAGTGAAGCTAGACATCTCTCAGGACTTACTTATGAGATTCATCATAATACTGTTCTACACGGTGATCTTACAAAGAATGTGAGTAAATAATAGGAGATAGCATACATTCACATGATCTTTACAGAAGCTAATTAACAAGAACAACTGTAGTAATAGAGAGACATAATAATGATAATCATAATAATTAAATTATTATTGTAACAGATGTCAGATTTGTATCATTCGTGAATACACACACACAGAGTTTACTTCTAATTCCTGTGTGTACGGTTGATTTTTATACTATGTCAGTATTATTTAAACATTTACACTAGAGATTTTTCCCACAGCTTGCCTCCATTTCCTGTTTGAAAACTGGTGACCTTAAATACCAAGAAGCCCTTTAAATAGCTCGTGGCGGGTGACACAAGCTCATGTTTTTATTTTTAATGAGAAAAGAAGCATATCTAACAAGGACCTATTCATGCAATATGAATCACAGGGGTAGAAATGTTCCAGTTTACCAACAACATAAAAGGAAGTTTATATTTTCTTTTGAAGTTCCAGCAAACAAAATCTCATGTTAAGAAAGTACATGTCTTTTTTATTGTGCCGGGAAACACATGTAGTTACATAATCTAACTCCAATATGTCAAAATCTGATCTCAGTTCTATACATCCCCTTTATGTCACCTGCTAGAGCTCAAAATCTCTGGATAGAACATATCACGGCTTGCTTTTTGCTTTAGTCTCTATTGAAAAATCATTCACAATTTTCCCAACTTTATTTCCTTAATGCAAACAACTAATAAGCATTTCTATGCTAGTGTCTGCCTATGGAATGAGTTCTCCTAACTGATGTTCTTAATAGTCTTGCCAAACAAATGGAAAGCAGAATCTTGACTCAACAGGCAGCCACACCAATCTTACATCAATGTCTCTTCTTTGAAATTGTTGGTGTGAAGCCAGTTTAGTAGCAATTGAAAATCACAGAAATGACCAATTGTATTCCCATCATTAGACTATGCTATGGATCAAATGGTGCCACCAACATGCGTGGAAAGTGAGAAACTGCTATGCAACTGTCTCCTTAGTAGTGAATTCAGCAAAGTGGCCTGACTCTCCACTGTTCAAACAGTGACAAAATCAAAACAGTAGAGTTTTTTTATTAAAATGCCAGTGACCAGGCAAACTAACTACACATACCATCTTGCCTGTGCCCACACTGGTATCAGACACCAGACTGATGTTCCAGTAGTGCTTAATGATGGAAAAATGGGACAGGAACATGTTCAGTGATGTTACAGTTTGCCTGAAGAGGACCATTGCCCCCATCATAGTAAAGGGGAACAGGACAAATGACTCTCAGTTGAACATGAAATGGTTGCCCTAAGATCACCTGTCACACTGTGACTAAGGTATCATGTGCCAGCAAGAGGGATATGTTGTAATCAGAAAAAAAAAAAAAAAAAAAAAGGAAAAATATGCTGCATGTAATAAAAGTGTAGTGAAATTTCTTGTTCTCACAGTCCTCCTGCACCCACTCTGTCCTTTCCTCATCTTCCTTACAAACCTTTTCCCTTTCTTTGTTTAGGACAAATAACAAATATCAGACAAATTCCTGTCTGTTTTTAGGCCTCAGAAGTGGTGTCATTAGGAGGTGGGTCACTCAGATTTTCTTTTACACCCTTTTCTCCTCCTCCAGACAGAATTGTCCATCTAGGCAGCCACAGCACACTGCTCTGCCTTTTGTGTCCTTCCCAAGGCCTGCCCTAGCTGGGTGGACCTGCTAAACAGCCTTTACATCATGTGCTCTTTTGGCAAGTCAGTAGAAAATAATTTTCATCTGATTAAATTCTCTCATTCTCCATTATGTATTTTACACAAAGTGCTAGAGGAAAGTGTTTTTTCTATTTTATTTCAAAAGCATACTAACTGATGACACATGAGATGGAAAGAGGCCAAGCCAGCACCCACTGATATGACAATCCATGGTGTCATACATAGGACAGTGACACTAATGCCATAGACATGAGTTATCATGTCTATGGCATTACAAGGCTTACAATGGTCTTACAACATCTTAGCTTGCAAGGCTTACAAGTTCTTACAGTGGTATTACACTATTATTTTTACACCATTAGCTCATATATAGCTGCTAGTTCTAGGCAGTGTATCCTGTTCTGCAATGTTGGTGCTCAGCTCTTCTTTGTGAGTGCATGGCATTTCACTGTCCATACCTCAGTTGGCTTGCCAGTCTTCCCCCTTATTCTGTCTCTGTCCTTCTAAAATTTCAAAACCTGTTGGTCAAATTCAAATTCAACAGCAGTAACAGTCTCACAGGTATAACAATTTTAATCAGCCAGGGAAATAAATCTTATTAGAACTCTCATTTCTGTGATAATAAGTTCTAATTGGAGCTTATTTGAATATATTAGGCCTTCTTGGAGCTTTCTATAATTCCCATTTCTCTCTGTTGAATGAATGACTACAGGCTTGGTGCCTCTTACAACTCTGAGAATTCACACAGGAGCTCAGCCTCCATGCACAATTTTGCATCACTTTCAGCATGCATGGAATGACCTTTTAATTTAAATCTATGCATAATATCCAAAATCTGCCAGTAAACTGAATGAGGAGCTAGGATTTAACCAAATTGCATGTCTCCCACTCTTTGGGGCAAAATTTGGTCTGATGATCCAGTGGTAAATGCATGATGGTGAGTCTGGAAAAAAAATAATAATCCTGATTTCTTGTCATTACCAGAAGTTCCTAATGAGATGGTAGGTGAATCACTAAGGGCCATGGTCAAACTGCTTCAATTCACAAAACTGATTTCCTAGTTGTTTGGCTCTAGTTGGTTGGATAGCTTTTACAGATACCCAGTAGATGATACTAAGAGCAGATATTTAAGAGAAAATTAGAAAGTTAAGCTTACCAAATATATATATATATTTATATATATATATTTTTGTGGTTCAACTTACCAATTTCTAAACTGTAGACAACAGCATTCATCTGTTTTAAAGGTATGAGAAAATATATTAACAACTCCAAGGCATTCAGATGTTGTCCTGGCAAGGAGGGCCATATAAATGCCAACAAACCATGAATAGTATTCCCAGTATTAGTCAGTAACAATGACTTAGTTTGATTCACTTATTTTTCTTCTGCATTATAATCTCCCATTCTGACACTAAAAATCAAAAAAAAAAAAAAAAAAAAAAAAAAACAGATAAAAAAGAGCTAATATGTTTGCTGTTCTAACATCGGTCTTTCATATTTGGGACAGAAAGACTATTGTCAATTTCTTATATTTTATGTGTATAAAGTAGCTTCTGTGTATCACTTCCAGCATTATGTGAAGCTACTCTTTCCAGAGGAAACAAAAGAAAGCATGCTGCTTGTATAAATCTTAAAATAATTCACCATAAATCAGAATAGTTATTATTATACAGAGTTAGAAATTGCCCAGTTTACTGGGTATCAGTCTTTGTAAAATTACACTATTGCTACTCTTGTCAGTAAGTGAAAATAAAGCTCTTTTGTACTAACTCAGTATGTTCAGGAACTACTTATCAAGAAATGGAGCCTCATTAAGGTGTTGACCAAATTCACAAATAGAGTTTTTCATTATTATGATGAAACTGAACAATGGTCAATCCAATATCATTTATTGGTTAAGTAAAATTTATAAAAGTGTGAGATCATCAGGCTTACCCAAGAGTTTAGAACAAGTTTAGAACAATCTTGTGCAAGTGACCTTGTAAAGCAAAAAACAAGTAAACCAGACATGAACTGGAAAGAAAATTCCATTTCATCAGAGCACACACAAAAAAAAAAAAAAAAAAAAATCTCAAGACATTACCAGTAATCAAATCCTACAACTCCCAGAGGGTCAATAAAACTTTCTTAAACTTTTAGCAGCTTAGCCAGTAAAAACTCCAAGGGTTGATCTCCTCTTAAATTCCTGTAAAACCAACAAAGTTCAGAATCATGCCATGTGTACTTCCACAGCATACACAAACAAATCGTTACAGCAGATCTATCAAGCACAGGATAGTTTCAGATGTTTGCTCCGCCTACTGTGCATCCCAATGTTAGGCAGGGCAAAGTTTGGATCTTGGATTTATTTTCATGGAAACAACTCAAAACCCCCTTGTTGAACATCGCACTGCTCTAAAAGTGCTACCAATGCATTTACTGGGGACTTGGTACCCTGCCCTTACAAGAACTGACTTAGATTCTTACACAAGGAGTAGGAATTTTCAATTCGGGTTATGCAGCTGAACAAACACTAAATTCAAGTTTACGTATATGTTTATCACTGCTCTTCCTTTAAATAAGTTACCAGACTGAGTGAAATCACCCATAAAGGATGCAACTAAAAACTAAATACTGTCTGGCCCCACCGAATATTGTCTATGTTGTCCCATTATGCAGCAACAGAAAAGTAATCAAATGATGTAGAAAGTTGTTCCCAAAACTATTTAAATGGCAAGGCTCACGTTAATAGAGTTAGTCATCAAAGATCTGATAAGGGTTCATGCTCCTGCTGTGTGTGGTGATGATGTGGGGCCATAACCAACTTGGAACTATAAGACCCTGGGCAGCCTGAATCTGTTCCACAGTGCTCCTGAATGGTCTCATCCATGCTTAGAGATGCTTATTGTTGATTGCGGTAGCTTGGGTTGATTTGGTGGTAGAACAGAGAAGTACCCAACGCTGCACAGAAAACAGAAGAGGTAAACAATTGCATCCCTGCATCAATTTACTGATATGAGGAGGACAAAGACACTCACAAGCAGGAACCTTTATAGGTTCCAGATGTAATGAACTAAATGTTATTGAACATTATTAAAGCAACAAGTCAGAAGAATCACTCCTAGACTAAATGTGGATTTGCCATCCATCTATGTTACACACATGGTATCACAATGCTGAAGCAATTCACATAAATCATTTATCTTTAGATTAAGACAAAAATCCCCTTTTCACATTCCTGCTCCAAGTCTATTAAAGCCAGTCCGTTATGCTAAGATCCTATCTCTCTGTACAAAGAATGTTTTATATCAGTGAAATGTTAAATGACGTTCCTTTCTTCAGTGGCTACTGTGTTCCAGCTCATTTCTAGCACTTGCTTGGAAGCCATGTGGCTGTCATAGCTTTGTTGCAAGGCCTGGCCTAGAGGAAATTGTACTCCTCTCATCTCCTACAGAAATGCCCTTGCAATTCCACATCTTTATTGCAAATATTTTCTTTAATGAAGCATAATCCAGTATGAATAAATAAATGTGTTATAAATTTACTTGGGACTTTTACAATCATCTTTCCTACACTTTCCCATTTCGCTTTATGTCCTCCATAAAGGAGGACCACTCACATGTCTTGTCTGGTCTCCATTATCTGATTTACCATACTTCTGGACTGCGTGTGATCTTTTATATCTGGCAATAGTGGCAACCCAGGTACACAGACTTACACAGGGCACAACTGGAGGATGACAATCCTTATTATTATCACTGCCATATGCAGCAGATATTCAAAGCAGGAACACATTCTTGGATGAATGAGTTCGAACTGAAACAAAAGCCTTAATGAAGTATGAAATGTTGCCTTTGAGTATATATCATCAAACCTAATCATTTGTGTATGAGCCAAGGTAGTGGAAAACATCACCTTGATGCCTCTCAGGCTGGAAAGTGAAGCTTATTTTCAAGAGCTCTCTAATCACTTGAGTTGCCCTATAAAAAGCACCTGCCACTGGGAAAACAAAGTATGAGCTAATTTTCTACAGTTCAAACAACGAAAGTGCCCAAATCAGAGATGTGATTTCAAGCTGTGACCCCCAGTCTTATATGGAAGAAGGTGAAATTTTCAAGTTTTCCCATTTTCCACCCCTGTGTTCAACAACCCTTCCTTGTGATATACACCAAATGCAGATACAGATCTGATGCCAATACCAATGCAAGGTGAGTAGCATGTTATTTCTGTCTAGCATTAGTATTAGGGCTTTTCAAACCTTCCTTTGGCTTTGATACATGCACTTTCTGACAGTTTCAGAGTGCTCATGCAGTTGTCCTGACTCCCTTCCTCCTTGCCCATGGTCCCCCCTCACTAAATGCACTGCAGGAAAGAAGCAGCAGGGCTGGGCCAGTGATGTTCATTATAATAATAATAATGAATGGATGTTTATTATAATAATAAATCATTTATTGACTGCCAATTTGATTATGCCTGACTAACCTAAGATAAGATATTCATGAGTGGTAGCTAAATGGTAATTTTCTTGTTTTCTGGATACCTGACAAGCAGCCCCGGGGTCAATTTTCTTGAGGTACCAAGCCTTTCCATCTGTGTTGTATAATATGAAGCATATTTTGAAAAGTCTCCATATTTAGAAGATATCGCTGTGTGCCTCAGTTCCCAAGATGCACAATGGGGATAAAAACAGTCCTTCTTCTCACTGTGTTTTTTGTGAAAATAAATTAGTATGTTAGAAAGTCTTGTACTCCACACAATGATTGCCATAGAAACACCACAAGGAAAGGATTGGTTTTATTTTCAGAGAAGCATATAGTAAATAAAGGGCTAGGCCATAGCTTGAACAATGAACATTAAAATAAATAAAATAAAATAAAATAAAATAAAATAAAATAAAATAAAATAAAATAAAATAAAATAAAATAAAATAAAATAAAATAAAATAAAATAAAATAAAATACTGGCCAGTGTAACACAGTCCATCTTGTGCACTGAATGAGGAAGCGTACCTCTGTAAAAAAAAATATGTGATCACATCATGAACATTTACATGCGCACATGTTTTAAAGTGTTTTGCTCTATAAATTCCCCACTCTTTAATCACTGGAAAAAGTTATTTATCTCTTGCATACCTGTGTAAAGAAGTTTGTGTGCTATCTGTAAGAATACTTCATAAAATCTTTGCATTAATAACTTCTAACATTAAAAACTACCTGCTTTTTTCCCATTTTAGATCACTGCTGTTAGTACACCAAAAGCTTCCTCTGCTGGAGCTCATGTGCAATGGCATTCCTGTTTTCATGCATCAGCTCTGCTTCTTTTCAGGTGAGTTCTAAACACAAATCTTCTGTGTTTTTTTTTTTGTTTGTTTTGTTTTGTTTTGTTTTGTTTTGTTTTCCTATAACATTTGAATAGTCAAATGGAGAAATGAACATCACAATTTTTCTGTTTCACCAATCCTTCAATTAGGTTGTGCTATTTGTTTGAGTTAAGAATGAAACACATGAGGAGTAAGTATCTTCAAGGCACCACTGGCATTTCAGGAAATCAGTGTTAGATGGGAAATCTTTAACAGAATCCTCTGTTCACGTCATCTTACTGTCTGGGGAGTTCTGGGATCTGATGACAGCTTTTGTTCAAGTAAATTAGTGAACAAATTCAAGCTTTTATTTACTGCAGGCATAGATCTGGTGGACAAGGCAGAACAACCCCTCAGGGAAAAATGACAATGTCAGGAAACTCCATCCCGGGTGTGTAAAGTCAAATAAGAACTCATAAGGAATATTATCCCAGCCTCAATAATTTACAAAATCGCAGCTTGTTTATCGCACAAAACATATGTAAGAGAAGTATAACACGGTGTCACTTAACTCGGTGTGTGACAAACTACAGTTAACCATTTCCATGGCAATGCATGCTTGGCAGCTAAGTTTTGATTTCAGAGACAAAATTTGTTTGTTTCTTTTTTGCTCTTATCTAACCACAACTATAAAAAAATCTTCTCCTGCCTTCATGCACTGGCATCCTCTCCACTTTTGCTACAGATTCAAACTTCTTTACCTCACCTTCTTAATTCTTCAAGGATGATGGTGTCTGTAGCCTGGTCTGCCTCATCCTCCACCTCTCTCCATCTCTACCTTCCACTCACTCCTCTCCTCAACCACCTCTGCTCCTCCTCCTCTCCTTTGCACCTGTTTTCTGCCAACAGATCACCAACAGTTTTTTTTCCTTTCTACCCTCTATAAAAGAGATGGGCTTTTGTTTGGTAACAACACTCAGCCAATTGCTACTGAGTACAGCTAATTTTCCTGGAGCAGAAAAGCACATGCAGGTCTATCTTGCTACTGCTGTGCTTTTGCTACCTCTTAAACAACTGCCAGTTTCCTCTATGCCTAACACTGGCTCCCACTCCACATGCTGGCAGAAATTTTCAGGTTTCCTGTGGGATCTGAAGCTTCTGAAGAGCTGCTGAAGACTCCAGCTGAAAAACTCACAAATAAACAGAAACTGAGACAGCAAACAAGCTTCCAGTAGCTTCAAAAATGGTATTTTACCAAAGAAAAATGTTGGTCAGGAAACTTCTGACCAGTTCCACTAAATTCACTTATTCATTTCCCCAGCTGTAAAATAAATTATTTTTCATTTCTCCAGGAACAATGTAGAGAAGTTCAGCTAAGAAGCAAACACCTTAAAAAGCTTTCAGTATTTCTGGAGAAAATAGTTGCATAGATGTGGAAAATCAGAAACAAGGAGATATATTGTTACCTCAAGGATTTAATCAACTCGTTATGCTCACAGCCATAAAGGACTCAAATGACAGATACTTTGTAGAACTGCCCTGAAAAGTTTACATTGCCTTTTTTTTTTTTTAATCTAATGAACTGGAAATTTTCCACCAATCAGACTCTACAAAAAAGCCTTATATAATTTATAAATATACCTGGTGCAAAAGGATCAGCTGAGATCTGCCTACCTATTCACAATAATAATCACATATTTCTATAGCAAACCTGATTCCAGAATAATACGGACCATTATCAGCTACAAAAACAACCATGGTCTACTCTCAATGAAAATGTTTTTTTGAAGGTTCTTTTTCAAAAACTAAATAAAAACTAAATAAAATAGAAGTCTTTCAGTCTAAGATTACACACCACAGTGCACTGCAAGGTTCTCTACTTTTCCAGTCAGGAAGCATATTTAATGTGTTTTTGTTTGTTTGGTTGTTTGTTTTTTGTTTGTTGTTGTTGTTGTTTTGTTTTTGTTTGGGCGGGGGGGGGGGGGAGGGGGGTTCTCTCTTTCCCAGGAGGATTTTCAGAAGAGCTACATGGCTAAACTCCATTTGTCCACAATTACAAGTTTTCAGGAGCATCCTGTGATATGAGAGCTCACAAACACGCATCACTTACATCTCCAGGAATTTTCCTACAACAAGGAGACTGAGTAGGGATACAGGAGTCCTCTTCCTTTAGGTAAGTGGGCTTGCTCCATTACGCCTGGAAAAAGTTAGGTATCAGCACCATCTGAAAACCAAAAACATCATCTAAAGAGGTACCTAATTTAGGTACAGGAACTACTGGAGTTACTGGGAACTCGAGACCAGGGATATGCTTTCAGGATCACCAGGAAAGCCAGAGGAAAGGCCTGACTCTCAATGCACAGTGAGCCTGCACAAACTGATGGCACGATATGCAACAGGGACTAATTTGGGGCATTTATTTTCTCAAAGGCCAATGAATACTAAGCAAAACACACCTATGTCTCTGTCAACCTAGATTTTTTTCCAGTAATTCTAATCAGAAATGGTACATACTTAGTTTGATGCAGTGATGCATATTTGCAAGCTTTCTTCGCTTGTAGCTGGCTTCTGAAAAAGTTGAATCCAGAATTTGAGTGCTTCCTTCATTGAAAAAGCAAATTTGTAAATAATCACAAAAGCTTCTGCTGCTGTTGGCATTAATTACATCTATTAATATAGTCATAAATACAGTGGCTCTCCTCAGTAACTTTGTAAGTAGTGATGTAGGAAAAGACAGAGATTTTGTAATGAAGAGCACCAACTAGTCAATAAAACTATATTTGATTATCTGTGAATTCACTGTGGAATTTTCCTGTCCTTTTATATGTTCTTTCCTTACAGCCCAGAAAATAAAATAACCTGAGGCTTTCCTCATCTTAAATGTTATCCACAACTCACCAAATCAAAGTTTGTCATATACATTTTTCAAAGGCAACAGAAATATATGGCCATCTAGGTTTAAAATTGTTACATACCTACTTCAGTGAATGAACTTAATCACAGCTAATTCAACTCAATAGTATTTCAGGGAAGAGCATAAAAAGGTTTCACTCTATAACAAAGCAGAAATACACTCTATAAATGCAATTGAAGAGAATGTCTTGCACCAATATGTTAAATACTAAATTTAATTAAAGATTTCACCTAAAAAATCTTTAGCTTGATTGTCTAATCTTGACTCCTAAACTAAGACTTCAGCTTGGATTCAGGTAAGCATTTAATTAAGGTAACATGCAAGTACTTTAGGTTGGGGTGCCCAAGCTGCAGGAGGCAATGGTAGGGCCCTGGGTGGGCAGAGGGGAGATCCATTCCAAGGCCCAGATAGAGAAAGTTCAGGTGTCCCCAGACTCCCTATATAGATGTATCCAATTAAAGGAATGTATGGCTCCCCAGGTACATACCTTCCTCTGTCAGAGCCCAAAGGATGCCCAAAAAGCTGCCTCTCTGGCTGTGGTTAATATCCTGATTTCACTCAAGTTTCCATTTCCTTTTAGGAGATTTGGGCTGCAACAGCAATACAGCAAAAACACTTAAGAGTTACCATATCATACACTTACTCCCCCTCTTTTTCTTTTTCTTTTTCTTATTTTTTTTTCTTTTTGTTCTGCATTAAAGGTGAAGAGAAAATCTTAGCTCAATCAGAGAAATTAACAGCAAGCAGGATAGATTAAAATCTAAAATTATAGCCATTTTGTCTCAAGACAATAACATAAAAAGTGTTATTTATTGATCTCTCCAATTAATTTTTATATGTGTAAATGAAGGGGTTACATTTTGAGTGCAGTTGGCTTCGGGCTTTGAGTATTTTCTATGGTTAAATAACATTTGTCACAGAAATTAAACTGAGGCAACATGACGAAATTTCCACCTGTAGTTATAGCAAAATAAGTAGACAAAGTTTTTGAACTAGCTCTTTTTTAGTGTTTATTTATCTGTCATTTCCAGCACATTTCATATCCATCTCCAGTTTTCTTAGTGGTATGGAAAACAAGGCCTAAAGCTATTCCTTTTATTCTTTTAAAAAATGTAACTTCAATTTAGGTGTTAATATCCTATCAATTGAGACTGTTCCCCCTGCTATCCTGGCTTGATATCTTCAGATTTTGCACACAAATTATGATGTTTTGCCAGGCTTGAAAATGCTGCAGGTGTTACTATGCCCACCACAGCAGAGGACGATTGCTTTTCTAGTCTGAGACAGACCTCCCTTCACAGAGCCTCCACCCCACATCCCATCCCACACCTGTGCTGCTCTATCTCCTAGTCCCACTGTCCCCTAGTGTTGGGGACGCTGCTGAGAAATGATATGATTCAGTGGAGATGGCTTTATAAAGCTTCTTTGACTTGTGTTGCACCTTCCTGTGATGACTATTATAAGTAAGTATTACATGGGAAAATAAATTAGTAGAATCCTCCCGGTCATGCCAATGCAAAATGGCCTTAAAACCTCTCCATAATCACAGACTAATGGGAATGATGCTAAAAGGAGTTAAGACAGGCTAACTGGGAACACTTTTGAGAAAAATTCTCATTAAAAAAAAAAAAAAAAAAAGAGCTATCACTGAGGAAAAAAATACAGATTTACTGGGGTAAAGATACACAGATAAAATCTAAATTGAATTAGTATTTCTCCTGTTCCTCTGGGTTTTATGTTTTCAATTTCATTTTAAAATCCTACTGTGGTTAGGAATGGACTGCTTTTCCATCTTGAATTTACTTGGTCTAGTCCAGTGGACATCCTGGAAGCAGACCTCTCCCTAGTTCTTACAAAGACTTATAAACTTCTCCCCAGACATTCACCTTTCACTTGGGATTAGGGATGGGATTAGGTTACTGATCTTTACCCCTTCCAGTTGGTTTAGAAACTTTCTCCCCTTTGCTTTAAAGTCCCCAAGATCTCAGCTTGTCTGCTCTATTACTGGGACCTTGAGGGTTTGTAGAAGCAGCCAGGCTGTACGCACTGACATCTCCTCATTCAGCTTTTGCATGCATGCAGAAGAGGATCCAAAAGAAGCATTCTCATTTCCTACATCTGTGGAGGAGCTCAGGGAGAAGGAACAAGCCCTCGGGCAGCTGGGGAGGGCAAATTCCTTGTGCAGCATCCCCACACCTTGTATCTTCACCCTGGAATCCAGCAGCGAGTCCTCCAAGGGAGCATCCCTGCTCAGGAGCAATGTCTGCAGCAGACAGTGGCACACAGCCCTGCAGTAATAATTCCTGTCATACCAAACCCTGCAAGGATGCATCAACCTTCAGTCATCAACCTTCCAGTCTCCATGCACTGATGCTTGGCATCTGCACGCAGGCTTGTCCAATAGCTCTTCAAGGGTCGTGAGACTGGACCTTACATGATGATTTTGTTTCGAAGAGAAACCTCTGAAGGAAAAGAAGTTTCTTGAGAAGATGGCAAAATGATAAAGACTTGCAGATGATTAAACCCACACTGATTTACGAAAAAAAAAAAAAAAAAAAAAAAAAAAAAAAAAAAAAGATTTCCAAACTAGAAAGGTTATAAATAAAAGGACTCAAGCATCTCTCTCACACATATTTAGAGGTGGATTAAGCGTATTTTACCCCAACATGCCTATCGTTACTGTGTGGGTCTGGACAGACCATGGGGAATTGTTCTGCTGGAAGGGTACATGCCCCATGGAGGACACTCCTTCACAAATCCAAGCCCGAGAGCAAAGCCACCCCCAGACCTACCCCAGCTTGTCAGCAGTCAGTGGTTGCTTGTTATACACCATGGAAAAAGCACCATTTTGTGCAGGAGGTCAGACTTGAAATTCTTTTGAAAAATCTCTAAGTAGAAGGTGGTTAAAAATGATAAGCATTAATCACTCATTCATTGTCATTAATATGAAGGAGTTATTTCTGCCTCTGCCTTCTAATTACTAATTAAAACGGACAGAAAGGAAGTGGGGGGAAATCATTTAAGCATCTAAAAAGACATTAGCAAATGGACATAAAGCAAAACTTAACCAAAAATGTCTGAACAATTAGATAGCTGGATTACTTCAAATATTTCACCCGAAAAAATAGAGTATGCCTTTTCTTCTTGATTGCAATTTTCTATCAAGAAAAAAGGTTATTAAAACTGTAATATCTCATATGCTTTGTGTCAAAATATTCTTTTATATTACTTGGACCTTTTCAGCTTTGGTGCGGTGGTCTGCTCAATTCTGTTCTATTTATTTCTCTACGTGGACTATCAGTCTATGTAGTCGGATCACAATTAAATCAGAGCACTAGAAAGGTTTGCAATATACATAGACTTGCAGGACTTTATTGAATATTATGAGGCAAAAACAGTTTTAAACATAAAAAGGAATCTACTGTCATAGGCAGAAAACATGCAAAATGAATGCTTTTTTAAAGAAACTTTCATTTCTGAGTTCTCAATTTCATAGCTTGTATTTACTTTTGCTTACCAAAAATGTAGAAGAAAAAAATAGTTTCAATTTCATACCTGCTCATTGGAGAAAACTAATTGATGTTATTGACATTTTTATCTGCAGCTATTTGCCACAAAATAGCTGAGACCTAGAAACCACTGCTGTATTTTAACATGTATCATGGTTTCCCAATCCCTGGTTCATTTTAACAGCTTTGTCAGAAGTTTGCTGTGAACTGATTGTTGAAAGAAAATATGAAAATAAACTACAATCTGGAAGGATAAGGGGAAAATAGAAAACGAAGACAGGAAGAAATTATTTCATTAAGAAAATGTTTTCTTGTGTCCATTTATAAATTTATAATTGCAATATTCACAGCAGTTATGAGACAACTTCCTAAAAGTGACCTCTGCTTGCACTGGCAATTAAACTGCTTCCTTATTTGCCATTCAAAGGCGGAAAGAACACATCAGCTGCTTCCTAAATTCCTAGCTCCTGTAAATGTACAGAAGCTTTTGCATAAGCCCAGAGCTGGCAGCCTGAGCTGTACTGTAACACTAATGAAAATTAAGAGACTGTTGTCTCAGAATAACATGTCCAAGTGTCCATTTATGGGAACTTGCACAGTCAAACACACCAGAAACAAAGGTGACTCTGAGAAGTGCTATCAAGAGGCCTGACCAAACCCTGACACAGCTGCAGTTGGCAGCATCTGGACAGTGTTCTCCTGCAGGCTTGGCCATGTGGTCAGCACGCAGAGATCCAAGCACACCAACTGCTCTGCACACCTGCACAGCACTGCTCTTCGCACAAGCTGCTGACTTCCAACATAGAAGGCAGGCTAGAACTGGAACACTGAAACAGGGACCTACGGTTTGTACGTGGTCTGGAGAAAGAGTCCTGAGCAGGGAGAGGGGTCACTTTCTCCATCTGTACAGACACATGGCTGCATGGTGGCCCCTGAAGTCCTGGTCTGACAGCTGCTCTGACCTGGTCACAGCATGCTGTACTGCCCACCTAGGAAACACCATGTAATACTTTTCCATGAAAACTTAGTGCACAAGGGGAAGAAGTGTATGGCATGCACCCAGGCACAAGAAGAGTTATGCAGAAGAGGAATTAAGCCACTGTCAGACTTACCTGTCCTAGAACTGTTTGTCTGAGTCTTTCTTGTGTCATTTTGCTCAGCTCATAACTCATGGGTAAATTTCGGGACTGTCTACAATGGCCATCGCCACAATGAGTGGCAGAGGGTCAATGAGATGAACTTTGAGGTTATTGGACTGCCTGGCTTGTCCAGGGGTTCTGCTTGGGCTCTTAGAAAGTTTGGGGTAACTTTATTGTTTTCTTGGTATTTTTTTTTTGTTTTTCTTTTTGTTTGTTTGTTTGTTTTGTTTTGTTTTGTTTTTGTGTGTGTGTGTGTGTTTCATTTGTTTGTTTGTTTTGGGGGGGAGTAGTTTGTTTTGTTGTTGCTTTTTCCCCTGTTTTATCTGTCAGATTGCCTACAGAGAACCATGAATTTCTTCCCAGTCATTCTAGCACCTGCCCTAAAGACCCATTGCCCATCCAGAAGATCGTAATAGATGTCTCCATGCCATCCTGTGGATGTACCCTAGGAAGTTGCCTTTGCAACCCTGGTTACCACAGTTTGAACACAGTGCAGATATCCAGCGCAACTACACTTTTGTTTTCTGTTTTACTGCTTAGCACCGGATGTCTGCACTGTACCATGTGCAGAGAATTCAATGTGGTCACTTTTAAGAGTGGAAATTTATCACCACGAGCCCCTCATAAAGCACCCCTAAATTATCTCAGACTGCATGGAGGAAATATTAAATAAATAAATAAATAAATAAATAAATAAACCACAGTAAAATAAAGGGAAATGCATAAAAAACACAACACGTAGGAGCTGTGAGGGTCAGTGTGAGCTATAGGGGTTTCCTGACGGCAGAGCACAAACACAGGGAGCCCAGCACGGGCTGCCCTTCCTACCACCACCAGCTGTGGTGTGAAAACAGTAACTTCCATGCAAACTGGGCTGAGGTGCAGTCAGGTGAGGACAGCTGATGTAAAAGCTGGAAGATAGCGTGTAAAAAAAATAAATAAATAATTCTTATAAAGCGGAACGAGGGGGGCTGGGAGGTACAACATCTCCCCTGGCTCCCTGAGAAAGACCGTCCCGGCGAGTCGCCGCGGAGCTGCCTCCGAGAGGGGACGGGGAGGGGACGAGGCCGGTCCCGGCCCCCCCTGGCGGCCTCGTCCCCTCCCCGTCCCCTCACGGCGACATGTCCTCGGTGCTTTGTCGCCCCCTGCCGGGTGGCACCGAGCAATGTTGCCATGGCAGCGCCTGCAGCCCGCCCGGCCATGTCTGTGGCGCTGCCCCTGGGCGAGGAGCGCGGCATAGCGGGTGTCTGTGCTCTGCCTGTGCCGGGTTAGGTTGAAATTAACCACGGAGGCTGAGCTGAGCAGGGAGAGAGCAGCTCCCCCCACATAAATCCATAAAACCCCGGGGGAGAGAACAGCCCCCCCAAAAAATCCATGCAACCCCCCGGGCCTGGTCATCCCCTTGGCTTTCATCAAGTTTGAGTCTGTCCCCTCAGGATTTGAACATCAAGAGGAATGTAGGTGCTTGGCAGTTTTCTGTCGCTGGCAAAAGGAAGATGTGTACCTGGAAAAACTTTTCAGGTTTTGGATTATTTTTTTTTTTTCTTTTCTTTTCTTGCCTGAAAGCTGAGCCTGGTGATTGCTTCTGTGGGCTTGATTTTGTTACAGACCTGTCTGTGTGCCACCTTTCAAGGACAGTCTTTGGAAAAAAAAAAAAAAAAAAGTAAAAACATCAGACCACATATGCCTGGAGAAACGCTCAGGCGATGGAGAAAAACACGTGGAAAATAAATGCAGTCAAGACAGTTTTGTAGTGATCTTACCAGGCACCTCTTTCATTGAGCCTTACAATAGAAATGCCTGGGTATGTCTTCACACGTGACCACTATACACATACATACACAGACACACAGCTAAAATTCAAAATCTTGAAGCAAAGAAAGTTTAATGGAAGGACTACTCATTTAATTACATGAGTTATGTCTTTATGAAATGCTACACACAATAGAGAGCTTTGCAGTGTTCCATGTGAGGATTTGTTAGAGCCTGTTGTAAAGTAAGAATTAAACTTTTGATTGATGACTAATCACAGAACGTAGGAAAATCAACTGCATCCATTGAGAGCCCAAGATGTACTTTTTCCCTCAATTTTAATACATTTTACAATGAGCTGCAAAACAAAGTACAGCCTGTCTTTATTGATCAGCACATGCGGTGGATCAATACCCAGCCTGGAAGTTGGTGTGCATGTTTCCAGTATCCATTTTATAAATAACTTCTGGTCTCCATACAGTCATGCAAACACAAATCACATGGAGCAGCTCTCCTACACCGATGGATTATCCCTGCTGGTTGCCAGGCTAGTACTGAGACACACACAGGGAATGCTCCAGAAGGAGTGCTGCAAAACAAAGCTAATGTCACCGGAAAAATTTCTGATTCACTGGATCTAAATATAAAATCATGTTTATTCTTCACTGTTAGGTGCATTACAGTGGCTGCATATAGAAGGATCCACATCAAAAGTAGAATTGGCATATATGTAACACAGAAACAGAGTATCAGGAATTGGAGGGGACCCACAAGGACCATCGAGTCCAACTCCTGGCTCTACACAGGACCACCCCAAAATCAGACCACATGTCTGAGAGTATAGCCCAAACACTTCTCGAACTCCAGCAGACTCAGTGCCATGACCAAGTCCTTCGGGAGCCTGTTCCAGTGCCCAGCCGCCTTCTTGGTGAAGAACCTTTTCCTAACACCCAGCCTGACCCTTCCTAATTAAAAATGGCTGAATGCAGTTTGCCAGATGGAAGCTCATCTCCAGGAACGGCAACAAATACATCTATGGCAGCATTTCTGGTATGAACCACCACGGTGGAGACTGAAAGAGGCAACAGATCATGGATCTCATGGGATCTCAAGGGGAGGCAGAGCATTACTTCCTTGATGACCTGGTTCATTCTGGCATGCCCTGTCAGACGTCACTGACAAAATTATTTCTAACTTCTTTTCTGCCATTGCTAACAGTCAGGCCTCTCCTTCTGGGAAAGGTTCAGGTATTGCAAGCCAACTGAGGTGTCCCTGGGTATCCTGCCTGGCATATACTCCAGCTCCAGAGCAGCCAGTGTCTACCATGAAATTTGTGTGGGACACTTTGTGTGCAATGATATTTCCAATAGCTCCAATGCTTCTGCATAGGCAGATTAATCCCTTTCTAAAGGTTGCCATGTTCACAGGACTTGATTTGTCCTGCTAAGCTCTAGGTACCCTCCAGAGCTCAGGTAAGAAGCGCAGGTTTTCTTTGCTCCCTGTGCAATCAACAGGGACAGTATGACTTTCCTCAGGGCAATTTAAAATCTGGATCAATCTGTTAATATGCATGTCTTTTGCTGATAAGATGGGGAGCACTGAGTAGCTGAACTCCCTAGTTGAAAGTCTCAGCATGTGAGAATTTATTATTTTATTTTCCAGTGATGAGGCCAATGTAAAAACCTGGCTGCTTAGATAGCTGCCTAAGCAATGTACACAAATTCAGAAAGTAAGCTGTAAGGATTTCAGGGCACCTGCACATGGAAACCTCTGCATAAGCACAGGCTTGGTAGCAGAGGAGCACTGCTTGGATGCAGATTCCTTATTTTACTGATTTATCACTAACACAAAACAGAATCATAGAATGGTTTGGGTTGGAAGGGACCTTAAAGATCACCTAATTCCAACTCCCCTGCCATGAGCATGGACATCTCCCACTAGAGCAAAATAACCTTGGTCTGTACAGAATCATGAGCTGTAAGTAATATTATTTGATCCTGATGTATCCAAATTTATACTAAGGCTAGCTTTCAGATCTTTGCATGTGGAAAGTATTGGTTTATTTCTCTCTTCTGCATCTTATCTGCAATGTTTTTCAAGTCATCATATTTCCCACTAACCTAATTAAAGTTAAGCTTAAAAATGCTGCCTGTTTTTATTATATTGGGGGAGCAAATAAATACTCAGCAGAGAATGATCTTACTATTTTCTGTATCATTTTTTCTGCTATAAAAGACTAAGACTAAGTGTTAGGGCTAGCCTCATCAGACCACAGTTCTGAGCAAAAATGTCATGATTTTATTCTCTGTTTTAATCTTGGAAAAACTAGTGTTTTTTTATTCTATGATCTCCAGTTCATTATATGTAATGACTGTGCGTTTATTATATCTCACTTCTTAGGGAATTCATTCTTTTTGCTTACAAGGAGAAAGACCCAAACTTCAAGACTTTCTTACCTACCACAATCCCTGAATGCCACTTACAGTTTTATTTTTATTTCTCTCAGACAAGGACCTTCCGTGACAGCTTTCACAAATGTGTTTCAGTCAAGCCACAGAATGTGGTGACTTGGCTGCTTTGGTCTCTTCCATTTGTATTTAATTATAAATTGCTCAGTGTGCACAGTTACCCTTCGAACTCTCCCTACTTTCATTGATTTCAGATCAAAAAAAACATTGGCTTTGTGGTCCTTGATTTTTCTCCCTCACCACGTGTTCTTGTTGTGTCTGCAGTATCTTACTTATGTCATTACTTTCTGGTCAAGAATTTTACTTATTCCAAGAAAGTGTTTGACAACATTGATGCCTACTTCTCCTTTTGGAAGTTGATTCTTCATTAGAGGTCTTTTTTCCACTGCAAGTCAAAAATGTCCACGACTCTACTATGCACTGAGCACCAGACCCCAAGCACAGCTCAGAGATGTACCTGGCCTCGCATCACATCTTAGACTTGGCCTGCAGTGACTGTTTCAGATGCTTCAGGAATCAATGTGAGATGAGAGCAGTTAAAGAGTGACTTCTCACTCATACCTACCCACTTTCTTTAAGTCTGGTATTTAGGAACCTCCTGAACTGGATATTACATTTGGAGTTTGCGTCATGTTTAGCAGTACCTAAAGGGTCATGATTACGTCTCTTCTCATCTTGAACACACTTGTATTTTTGGCATTCACAATATATGATGGTAATATCCTACATTTAATCACAGATTATAACGAAAGGATTTCCTGTTTGTATAGAGGCAACTGTTATCAGATTAGACTGGGAGCCACTTAACAAGGATTCCTCGTCCCTGTGCCAATAATGGTTAATCACAGATTTCCTTCTTATAATTTTGTTTTTCTAACCTAGAAAAAGTGTCTTTAGTTTACCTAATATTTCAGTTGCTCTTGTCACTCTTGTTTGTACTTTCTTCTTACCCTACTGTGACCTTTCATAACTGGAGTGGCCAGAACTGTATGAATGCAGTGTTCAAGATGCAGGCACACCATTTAAATCTGCATTATTTCTTCATCACATAAACTCTTTGTTAGGATTCTTGCTGTTGATGCGCTTGAGAAGTTATTATTTATTCTTTTTCCTTTAGCGTGTTTCTCCCGAAAGTTGTTTTTAAACATAAAGCTACAAATGATTGAGCCAAACCACTAAGAGTTGTATTCCGTTCAATTTTCATCCATGCAACACAACTTCAACTTTTATTTGTTATTGGAATCTCCCCTGAAATTTCAAAACAATTCAAAGAGGATACCAGTGCCATGTTCTTTATCTGCAACTGGAGCATGCTTTCAGCAGTGGAAATGATCCTGCCAAAGAAGGAGGATGTTATTAAACACTTGTTTTCTGCCTATATTCTATTTTGCAGCATCTAGCAAGTTCAAAGCAGATGTTACCCATCTTTCAAAATATACTTGTCTGGGACTGTGTTGCATTTCTACATATTATAAACTGCAGAGTCAACAGAAAATTAGCCTAATTTCTCAAGACTCATGTCAAAGTATTCCATGGCACATAGCCCTTTTTTTAATTATTTTTTTTCCCCACAGTTCTAATATCTTTATTCAGACCAGCAAAATGCTAGCAGACAGCATGCATTCTTTCCTTCTTCATCACGTCAATCTCATTTATATCACAGGAGCTGGAAACAACTTGTCAGGGTCATTAAAGAGGTGCAAAGCCTCTGCACAGTTGTTTACTAAATGTCTGCTTTAGCTGTTTAAGTCTGAACTTTCTCCTTTGTGCACTGGAGTCTCTTAAAGTTTCAAAAGCATCTATAACCAGGGAAGGTTTGCAATGTTCTCTTTTCTCTTTTTTACCTATTCTAACACCGGTATATTTTTTATTCTCTTGCTATCGTCTTTATAGTCTTACTCTTGAATATCTTTCATCTGTGGGAATTCTGTGATTATCCCTCTCACCCATTTATCAACTTTCTTGTGTGACATTTCAACTACCACTATGGGAATATTCTATACTATAACTTTTTATGCACATAAATCTTTCCTTAAGTTTGAACGCTGACTCAATTACTGAATCATGACTAGACATGGACTGGTAATACTCATCATCAGAAGCCAATTATAATTTTCCTTTGTAGAACAGAAACACATAATTGGTTTAAGATATGGTTTTACGAAACCTAATTCTGCCTACCACTGGGAGTGAAATCACCTAATGTAGCTCATCACTGTATTTTTCAAAATCCAGCTATGGATCCAACTATCAGCTCAGAAAGTATTATTTTCTACCACTTTTTAAGAGATTCATTAAGCATTTTGTTAATGGCATAGCTGATCATGGTAGCAACTATCTTCTGCCTAACAGATCAGTGGTTAGAGCAGCCACCAAATGGGACATCTGATTTTAGGCAGACAGAAATACAGCAGAACTGTGTCCTTATCTACCAGACTAATGTCTTACTGAAAACAATCTCTACTCCTAATGTGGAAACCTGGAGTTACACTTTCATCAGGAACCCAAGTGTCAGCAACTTGGGAAAAAAACACATAAAACAGAGAATTCAGGTGTGCCTATCTAAAATAAACTTCATTTATACTCTAAGTAGCAAGCAAGCCTTTCTCCTGTGAGCCAAGGTCTTTCATAGACGGTGTCCTTGTCCCTTGATTCTTATCATCAAGACTGTTGAGTGCCTGTTTTCAAAAAAAAAAAAAAAAATACACCCTAGAGCTTATGGCCAAGGTAACCTGCTATATACAGTGATCTGTTTTAAACTCTAAACTTGAAACTGATCTATACCCCTACTTAATGGCAAAATATTTTAGACACTGAAAACTGTAATCTGTTATGCAAGCAAGGAGCATGTTCTTCCACTTTGATTATCATTTTTTTATGAAATCTAAATGTATCCACCCAAAAGGGAAAGAATTACTGTTTTAATGAAGGCACAAATATCTCTCCTTTTTTTTTTTTTTTTTTTTTTTTTTTTCCTGTGTTGTCAAAGAAGGGAATAAAACATTGGAACTGTCTCCATAGGAGTTCAAAAGGTGGACCTCTGGTAAGTAGAAGACACTTTTATACTGAGGTGCTGGTTGAATGCCTCAGGAGATTGCCCAGAGGGGTTCTAGAAACTACAGTTTGGGAATACTGGAAACACAGCAGGACATGGCCAGTCCTGGGCAACCTGCTTTATGCGATCCTGCTTGCACAGATGATTTTGAGAGTTCCCTTCCAACTTCAGCAATTCTGTAATTCTGTGATCTCTCTCCATTGATTTGAAAAACAAAACAAAACAAAACAAAACAATTTTTTTTTATTTTTGTATTTTTTTTATTGTATTCATGAATTTATGTATTTATGAATATTGAATACAATATTCATTGTATTTTTTTTTTTATAGCATTGTATGCTCTAGGCTTATTGTTTTGCCATTGTCCCATTACTGAGATGAGAGTCATCTCTCAACTTTGGAAGAAGGGAAGAAATAAAATTTTATGAAGAAGTTGCAAGGCACTAGTTTTAAGTTTGAGGAGAATGATCCTATTCTGTTGCATTCCCAGGAAACTTATTCACTCTACTATTATGGCAGGAAAAGCTGACGTGTATTTCTCTATGCATTATAGACTTCTTGCAGAAACTTGACTTTACGAAGGAAAAATTTGTTATTGTTTGCTGTTGGTCTATAGTTCTGTAACCAGGATGATGTCACCACCTTAGTAACAAACAATTGCACTGCAGTGAGCTTGGAGAGTTTCTTACATCAGATTTAGTATGTATATATGCAGAGCCAGATTTTTCTCCAGAAAAGGGAGCAATCAATTCTTAAAAAAGTAGAGGTCTTGTAGCGGAAATATAGTAATGCACTCTGGCCCAAGTCTGTGCTCTGTTATATTACTTGCTATTGAATAAATAAATAATCTTCAGAGAGCTTTAGAATATAGATAAATACCCCAAAATGCACACAGATATCTGTCCATTTCACAGTACAAGAAGTAGTGAAAGCATGGAAGTCCAGCATGGATGGATGTGGAGTTCCTGACTGAGCTCAAACACAAAAACGAAGGACCCAGAAGGTGGAAGCAGCAACAAGCTCTTTGAGAAGAACAAAAAGACATTGCCTCCAGTTGTCCAGTAGAATTTGCAAAGCCAAAGCTCAGCTGAAGGTGAAACTAGCAAGGGAGATGAATGTCAACAAGAAAAGGTTTTATGAATACACTGACAGCTAAAGAAAGGCAAGGAGAAGGTTGACCCATTGCTCAAGGGACAGAGGATCTCATAACCAGGGACATGAGAAAGATTGAGGTACCTGACGCCTTTTTTGCCTGTTTTTGCTGAGCCTTGTCCTTTGGCTTCCTTGGTCCCCCAAGCCTACCAGCAGAGTCTATGGGAGTGAAGCAGCACCCACAGCAGAAGAACAGAGAATTAACTTAACCCAGTTCAGACATATACAAGAAGACAGAGGCAGTCCAGATAGGACAATAGGCAGCAAACACAAGCTGGAACATGGGAAATTCCAATCAGATGTTAGGAAAACAAATCCACCATGTGGGTGGGCAAATGCTTGAACATATTGCCTGGAGAGTTTGTTTCGTATTTGGAATAGAGGAGTCTATGAGCAACCTGATCTAATTAGATATGCTGTTAGCAGGGACTTGGACTAAGTGAGCTTCATAAATCATCAATGATTCTTCAATGACCTGTACCTCATTTTATAACCCCATATAATGAAAACATCTGTCTCTGAGTTATTTACATGGATCATGGCAAAATGCAACTAGAACAGCTAGAACAGATCTATAGTGAAGGCACCCAGAAAAAAAAAAAAAAAAAAAAAAAAAAATCAAAATGTATTGAATGCCATGCATGCACATACACAAATTTTCTTAAGGACATAAGCTTTTTTTTTTTTTTTTTTTTTTCCCCGTATTTGTAAAGCCTGAATGGAGTCTAGTTCCTTATACTGACCCAGCAACATCATCTGACCACAGCTACTGATGCCTATTAAAGGTTTCTGTTAAAGGCAAAGGCAGATAAAAAACATAATCTTCTGGGGCTGTTATTTCTGGATGACTTGTACAAAGCAGGATCACTATTTTCTCAGAAGATCAAGACAAATCAGGACTGTCTCTGTTTTGTTGGATCATCCACCAGCTTTGGCTGGGGAAAATGAGAGCCCATGCTTATTAGGTTAGCTGTGGGCTTAATTTGTGCACTTTTACATAACTAGGAAAAGGAAACAGCTCTACAGACACCAATCACTGAACAGTTTCCATATGAAGCTGAGGTTACAGAACTGGGCATTTACAGGATGAAGTGTATTTAATATATTGCATATATATTAAATATAATATATATATTCAATATATATAAGCTATATTTGCAGCCTTCAGTAAAAGAATAGTGGGCTTGGACATTCAGAACAAGCAGAAGTGTCAAGGATCATGCTGCCAACATTTGCAGAACACCCAACACAATAAATTTCAAGCAAGAGTTCTTGATTCTTGAGATGGTAGTTTAAATAAATGCATATTAATTGTGTATTATATTAGTGATCCCTAAATAACTAGAAAAAATTATGTAAATTGTTGAATGCAACCAACTAAAATTTAGAATCAAGCTATGCATCAAAGTTTCCAACTTACAACTTGGAGTACTGTATGATGCACATAAACACCATATTTTTAGTGAAGCATAAATACAGTATATATAATGTTAGCATATTTTTTCTGTAGATGTGGTCTGTAACAGAGACCGCTAATAAAACCAAAATGTTTATTCAAGTTAATGAAACACGGCTGATTATAAAGTTTTAAATTAATACCAGAATTTACAGTTAAAAAAGAGAGGGAAAAAAAAAAAAAAAAAAAAGTAATCTAATAGTTTAGAGGATCTTTTACTGTCCAATTAAGGTTTTTCCAAGTGGAAAGTAAAATGCCTTTGGTTGTACTGTTTTGTTATTTCCAGATGTCTAATACACTAAACCCTGTACTGCCACGTCAGTAGTACTCAGGCTATGGAAACCATGTTGTCATTTGTTTATATTACTGTAGCATCATAAACTGGGTCAAATCATTTGAGTTCACCAAACTAAGATTTACAAATTGAAGACATACTCTTGGAAAAAGAAAACAAAAGAAATGCTGTTTCATAACATCAGAGATTACTTGTCCTTTAAAGACGATTTTTCATAGTCTGGAGTATCATTCCTGGAATAGATATTAAATGTCATTTAACCAAGCTCCTTTTTATTTGGAGCACTCAATCAGTTTCTTTAAATGTGCTACACCATACAGGTTCCTTATTTAGTTGAAACAAGTCTGTTTGGGTAGTAAGTGGCTCATTACTAAGTCCTAAATATATGTTGACAAAAATCTTATGTATGGGTTTGGAAACCACAGGTTGTAAATACTGAACACAAGGCCCCAAAATCAGTTGAATGTCCTTGTAAATTCTCTGTACTTAAGGAAAACAATTATTTGTTTTCACGGTTGTTTTATTCTAAGAGAGGAAATAGAATAAATCTGAAGGCAGTAGACATCTATCACACAGAAAATATTCTATTGTCATTGCTGCATTTCAGATTTGCACCAGGCAATTTGCCAACTCATTTCTGGCACTCTGCTTTTCTAAGCATAAACTGAATTCTAAAGCAAAAACAGGCTATACCAATACCAATATACTACATTTCAGCACACTCACATGTTGATGGACTATGAGAATCCCATGCTCAAAAACTTTTTATCAAAAACTTATTCAGATCTTCTCAGCTGCTAGACTCCATGAAAGGAATGAAAATCATTACATGCTATTAATTATTATCTGATTAATTGCTGTAGACATCAGAGAAGCAATAAGTGTGATCATGACTAATTGATAATATGGGAAATACAAGAGGAGAAAATCATAACAATCTATTTTCATGTCTGTTTTTTAATCTGAAAAAGGACTAAAACATTGTCTCTCTTTTGCTGCCTGAATTGTGCCTGCATGATTTTAAAGTGTTAAAATGTAAGTAGTATTTGTAAATTGGACATCATTCTGTTTACAGATTACATTGCAGATCCTACTCCTACAGCTCAACACAAGTCAAGCCTGGAGTAAAATTGAATCATTTTATCTACTGTGCTGATTTTGGTGGGTATAGAGTTAATTTCTTCATAGTAGATTTTATGGTGCTATGTTTTGGGTTTGTGGCCAAAACAGTGTCGATAACACACTAATATTTCAGCTATTGCTGAACAGTGCTTACACAGCATTAAGGCCTTTCCTGCTTCTCACCCAGCCCCAACAGGGAGCAGGCTGTGGGTGGGCAAGAGGCTGTGAGGGGGCACAGCAAGGACAGCTGACCCAGACTGGCCAAAGGGATTTCCCATATCATATGGCATCATAACAGATGGGGAAGGGGAGATATTCAGAGTTATGGTGTTTGTCTTCTCAACTGTTCAGTGTGATGAGACCTGCTTTCCTGGACATGACTGAACATCTGCTTGCCAGTGGGAAGCAGTGAAAGAATTTCCTGTTTTGCTTTGCTTGCACATGCAGCTTTTACTTTATCTATTAAACTGTCTGTCTCATTTTAAATATTCTGATTCTCTTCCCCATCCCATTGTGGGGGAGTGAACAAGTGTCTGTGTGGAGCTTAGCTGCCGAATGGGGTTAACCCAAAACATTTACAAAGAGAAGAAATTCTAACCTACAGAGAACACACTGCCTGCCTGTGACCTTGCTAATAAAACAGTATTCAGTGGTATTAAAGCATATTTGCTGAGCGCAATACAGACTCTACAAATTGTCTTGGAAATGTTTTTATCTTCTGAGGAATGGTAAATATTCTCTTGCTCCCCCAGTACAGATTTTGAGTTTTTTTTGTTGTTGTTGTTGTTGTTGTTTTGGTTTGGTTTTTTTTTGGTGCAGTTTTACAATATGATTTAGATTCAGTTTTCACTGTCTGTTTGTGAGAATGATCTTTCAAGCTTCAGCTACCTCTTCAGGCTCATCTCCTCTGTGATTTATTACTACCAGCTAATCTAAGAAATGTAGACAAAGGAGAAACTAAACTTGGTAATTAAATATGGTAATATCTGCAAACACAGGTCTACTGTCTTCATTTACCACCTTCATTTTTAAGCAGGACATCTTATAAATTCAAAAGGAGTCTCAGGGTGTCCATAGACTCTAGCACTATACTTAGCACCCAGATTTCACAGAATCACAGAATCACAGAATTTCTAGGTTGGAAGAGACCTCAAAATCATCAAGTCCAACCTCTGACCCAACACGAACAAGTCCTCCACTAAACCATATCCCTAAGCTGTACATCTAAACGTCTTTTAAAAACCTCCAGGGATGGTGACTCAACCACTTCCCTGGGCAGCCTGTTCCAATGCCTAACAACCCTTTCAGTAAAGAAGTTCTTCCTAACATCCAACCTAAAACTCCCCTGGCGCAACTTAAGCCCATTCCCCCTCATCCTGTCACCAGGCACATGGGAGAACAGACCAACCCCCACCTCGCTACAGCCTCCTTTAAGGTACCAGTAGAGAGTGATAAGGTCACCCCTGAGCCTCCTCTTCTCCAGGCTGACCAAACCCAGCTCCCTCAGCTGCTCCTCATAAGACTTGTTCTACAGATCCCTCACCAGCTTCATCACCCTTCTCTGGACTCTTTCAAGCACCTCGATGTCCTTCTTGTAGTGAGGGGCCCAAAACTGAACTACTTAGACTAGATTTCCTACTTACACTCTTTCTTTCTTCTCACAAGCCTGGACCTAGTTGTCAGCACACAGGTCCTACTTTCAAATTTTCAGGCTTTCATCAATACCAAAATTTCATCAATGTCAAATCTGTCCGCGGCCATTCTCCACTAGGCTTGTTGTACTGCAGCGTGGGGACTCTTTCTGACATAACAGCCCTAACAGAGTAACAACATCCAGGCTTGCAGCCAGAGTTCTTACTCTTTAAGCAGTGACATATTCCTCTAATGCTTGTTAATCTTAATGTGGAAGCTGTTTCATTTTAGTATCTGCCTTTATAGGTCTGCTGGGTCCACATTGTTGTTAGAAAGAGATTGTTTTCCTGATAAACCTGGAGTGGAAGGGAGCAATAAAGAAGGTGTACATGCCCTCTTACCACGTCTATCTCCGAAGACTACAGGAAGTATATTAGGTACTGCAAGGAGTTATTCAGACTCTTACATCCTCTCTAATCCTCATCACACCCCCCGCAGGGTCTGACAACAAAATACCCCGTGCTCAGAGAGTTCAGTCTCTGCAAGGAGTGTCAGATACCCTCACTCCCACAATCCCTCTTCAGGGCCTGTGATACTTTTCCTCAAGCTACTTCCAACCATGCTTCTGCTACAGGGCTCCATTACTATAAGGACAGTCCTCAGTTTCTCTCCAGCAAAGACTAACCTCCTTCTGCTCTTAGAAACTTTTTAGCTCCAATTGTTTAAGACTAGTCAGGCACAAAAGACAAAGAAAAAACTCTTCTCTCCCTTGACTTTGTAGCATTACATAAAACCTAGCAGAAGCTTCATTTCTTCCTATAACTGCATATATTTTTGGAAAGTTCTGAAACATGGTAGTTCAAACCTGAGAGTGGTCCCTCACAAAAGGTAAGTAGTCAGGCAAAAATACGAGGAGGCCTGGGAGGATAAGCAAGGAGCTCCTGGCCAAGAAGGAAGCACAGAGAGAGTGGAATCAAGGATGGGTAACATTGGAGGAACACAGAAACATTATTCAAGTGCCCAGGGATTAAGTTAGGAAAGCTAAAGCTTATTGAATTGAATCTGGCCAGGAATGTCAAGGACAACACAAAGGGCTTCCATAACTTCATCAGTGACAAAAGAAAGACTAGGAAAAATGTGGTCACACTGCTGAATGAGATGGGAGACCTGGTTACACAAGGAGAGACAGCTGAGGTAGTGAATGCATTCTTTGTCTCAGTCTTTATGAGTAAGACTGGCCTTCAGGAATTTCAGGTCCCAGAAACCAGGTGGAAAAGACTGGAGCAAGGATCAGGTGACTGGACACTTGAGCAAACTGTATATTCCTAAGTCCATGGGCCCTGATGGGATGCACCCATGAGTGCTGAGGGAGCTGGCAGATGTGTTTACGAGGCCACTTCAATCTCATCTTCAATCATGGTGAAAGGGAGAAGTGCCCAAAGACTGGAGGAAAGCAAATGTCACTCTGATCTTCAAGAAGGTCAAGGAAGACCTGGGGAACTGGATGGTCAGCTTCACCTTGACCCCTGGGAAGGTAGTGGAGCAGCTAATCCTGGAAAACAATTCTAGGCACATGAAAGAGAAGAAAATCATCGTGGATTCACCAAGAGGATGTCATTCCTAACCAACCTGATAAGCTTCTATAAGGAAATGACTAGCCTGGTAGTTGAGGATAGAGCAGTGGATGTAGTTTACTCAGACTTCATTAGGGCCTTTTACACTGTCTACCATAAGACTGTCATAGATGAGCTGGATGGGCAGACAATGAAGTGGATAGAAAACTGGAGAAATGGTGGAGGCCAGAGGGTGACACAAAATCTGGTTGAAGGCCAGTTACTAGCAGTGTCAAATAACCAAGGGTCAATACTGTGTCCGGTCCTGTTTAGCATCTTCTCTAATCATCCAGATAATGGAGCAAAGTGTACCCACAGCAAGTTTGCAGATGACACAAAACTTGCGGGAGAAGTGGATACACCAGAGGCCCATGCTGCCATCCATAGGGATCTCAACAGGCTGGAGAAGTGGGCTGACAGGAACCTCATGGAGCTCAACAAGGAGAAGTACAGAGTCCTGCACCTGGGGAAGAACAACCCCAGACACCAGGACATACTGGGGTGCACCTAGGTGGGAACCAGAAGATCAGAAAGGGACCTGGGGGTCCTGGTGGGCACCAAGTTGAACAAGAGTCATCAGCGTGCCTGTGCAGCAAAGAACCCTGACAGCATGCTGGGCTGCATTAGGCAAAAGTGTCACCAGCAGGTCCAGAGAGATGATCCTTCCCCTCAAAGAAGCACTCTTGAGGCCACTCCTGGGGTCCTGTGCTCATCGCTAGGCTCCCCAGTACAAGAGGGACGAGGAGCTACTGGAAAGAGAGATTCTGTGATTCTGAACTGAAGACGGTTTGCAGTCACTGTCCTAATGCTTATAGAAAGTGTGAGACAGTAAAAATGAAGACTATATTTTTTAACTGATTTAATTCCACATGTTGCTACAGAGCTAACCTGCTGAAACTGAAGCAGAAATGAAAAACACTGTGCTCAGTTTCTACAGAATAGGTGCTGAGTTCATGAAACACTGCTGTACAGACAATATTCACATTTTTATTGATATTATTCCATTTTTATTGATAGGAATTCAAACATTTCACACTGCTTAATTTAAAATGTATTTACACTACTCCAATTTTTTGTTCATTATTACATTAACATTCACAAAGTAAATACCAATAAGAATGAAAAAGACAAGACTGTGACCATATATCCAAATATTAAAATTCCAAAGGTTACATGAAATGTTATACATTTTCTTTGAAAACAATTGTCCATTTTCAGTGAACTGTGAAAGAGACAAATCATAACGGAAGAGTAAAAACCCAAATATGAAACACGTTGACTATGAAACTTAAGTATAAAACAGACCTTGCACATCAGGATCTACCTTACTTGTATAAAAATCAGATCTTGAGAGTACAGAGTGCTCAGGGTCCATACAATACTCTCAGGGCCTGATTTTTATACAGATAAGGTATTACAAGGTATACAAGTAAGAAAACTTACATATGCTCTGACATGAGCCAGTGTAATCTTGCTTGATAAGGAATATAGAAAGAAGAGCTGGCTATGGAAAATAAACGTAAGGTGAAAAAAAAAAAAAAGGTATTTTTACAAAATATGATTACTGGAGTGGCAGGTATATGATGCTTTAAAGAAAACTTCCTGCAATTTCTTGGCAATTCAGATATGCAAAGAGCATAGAAGAAACACATTCAAAAGTCAGAATTACTGTCCTTATTATAATTTTTCCACTGACTGAGATTGCATAAGAAGCAGCTAAACAAAAGCTGACAAGCACTAAGCTTCATCTTTTTTTCTGAAAATCCTTTTCTTAGGGCCTTCTCACTCAAGTGGGAACACTACAAATGCTGACATTTCATAATAAAAGTGAGTAACTGTATTATGTAAATATCTAATAATGTTTTAAGACTGAACTGTTTTACTGAAAATGAAAAGTGTTAATGTTGCAGTGATACATTTTCCCACATAACTGCAAGAAGAAAGGCATTTCTATTTTCATAGGTTAATTGAAATATGGATTAAAGGTTCTCCGAATTTTCATTGAAACTGATTTAATTTTGACAGGTTTGTTGTTTACTGTCCATGTATCCCAGTGAATCCCAGTTGCAAGAAATCTACCTGTGTAACGATGAACACCATTAAGATTTGCAAGGCCACACTGGTTGAACCACCATCCAGTGCTCTCACTGAAGTTACTGCAGCTCTTTACGGGCTGTTGTTTAATAGTGCACACTGGCCTACACCCATCATTATCAACATCAAATGTGCTGAAAGGCATTGAATTCTGATTATCTTCTTTTCTGTATCCTCTAAAGGCATCACCTAAGTGCAAAAGATAAAACAGAATGATGATAAAGGAGTTATTTATGGAGAAACACTACAAACTTTTCCTCTAAAATTACCAGAAAAACAGATTTCCTCAAAAGCAGTTCAAGACAGCACTAATGAATCGGTAGTGTGTTGAAGACACAGGAAAGGAAAAATATAAAATACTCAGAAGTATGGAAGAGGTGATGGAACACCTTTACCTTCCTGTTGCTCTTAGTGATACACACTAGCTCTGAAGGTAAAGGCTTCTGTCCTCAAAGACAGTAAAAAACAAAAAAAAAAAAGATAAAAGAAATGAGAAGAGTTGTTAACTGAAGATTTTCCAGGAATGTGCCCAAAGTTCCAGAGTGAGTCATGAGATGAAACTGAATTGTTTAAACTCAGACGTCAGTGATTACTGGTTCTATTATCTTACTAAAAAATAATGTTTCTTACAGGCAGAATAAGGCACCAACAGTTTCAGAGAATAACTAATACTTTGATAATAAGTGAATATTCTTGCATTTTAGTAAACATGAGTCAAAACAAAATTAGAGAAATCTTTAAATGCATTAAATAAGGAAGTTCTTACCAGCATTTCCCGAATAATGCCCCAAATGGATTTTAAAAGAACATGCTTCATCCTCTATCCAAAATCCATCATACGCTGCATAGGCATGCTTGTCATTTTCCGATTCCAAATCCACATAAAGACTGAAACTAGTTGCTTTTTGGTTTACTATATGAAAAATCTTCCTCAATCCAAGCCAAAATTCCCCTAAAACAGGAATATAATGTATAGTCAATAAATTTCTAGAAACAAAAAGTGTAGTGTCTTCTAGTTTTCCTATTTTTGTTCCTGAACCAAGTGTAATAAAAATTGTCTGATGGGCATATGTCCATTTGAAAGACTAATGAGTGGTCTCCGTACTTCACTGGGAAAATCCATGAAAGAATTCATATGCCTGCATCATTGCTTTCCTCAGCAACAATTTTAGAACACTGTACACATGATGACTTTCAAATGTTCATCTCCAGCCTGCTTCAGAAGAGCACAAGAACTAGAAGTGCTAAAGGTCCTCTTGACTAAATAGAAGTCAGTAGTGCTCCTACAGGCAATACCGAGAAACAAATGATAGAATTGTATGAAATGCAACAAAGCTCAAACCCTGTTCTCGAGATTTGCTGCCCCTGTAAATCACGCTTTTTTCCATGAAAGGTTGCTCCATGTGACTTGAACTTATTTCTATAGTTGAAAATGTATGTGTTTCATTGCAATCCCAGACAAAATCCCGAAAAAGCAGCTGTTTTTAGGCTAGCTGGATGAGAGGTGGCACTAAACAAAATAATACCACAATTGTGTTGGTATTAGCTACTGAAATATATCCATTCTCTTTCTAACCATTCCTAATGGTGTAATATTACTGGGTTTTCTTTCCTTCAGTGAAATATTTTGCAAGCATTATTAAAACCACATAAGGCCTTTTTAAATCTGAAAAAAAAAAAAATGGGGAAAATGCAACTTATACGTATTTCAGGATGAAAATATTGCAACATATTAAACACTTCTTGTGAGCAGAATACAATGGTTAAAGATTCCTGTAGGGTGATGTCATTATTGAGAAGATTAGAGAATAGATTTGATGGAGAGGGAAAATAAAACAAACAAACAAACAAACTCTAACTAGAAGTATAACTAGAATACTTCTTAAGAAACAAGAACTTTATTCTCCATACTCCTAAAAACCATACAAGTCAGTGTAAATGTAGCTTACATAAAGACAGCAAAAACACTGGATCCAAAGTACTTAAGAGTATCTAAAATTAATACCAGATAGGTCACCAAATCCATCCAGATATTCAGACCATGTTCTCTGAAATGTAATGATTCCATCGGTTCTTTTCTGAACTACAGTCCATCCACCTCCTTGAAAATCCATGTCACACAAAACCTAACATAAACATAGATACTATTAAGTATTCTTGAAGCAGCTATAAAGAAGTAAATAACATTTAAATGCAATAAAGGTGGACTATTCTGATTCTTGCTAAACAATGTACCTTCCAATTATTTTAACGAAAAATCTTGAACAAAATTAAGTAATTAACCTGGAGTATTTTCCTTTATGTTCTTGTTAGTCTGCTGCATTTGGAGACTTCCTCAACCAGTGCAAACTGTTGCATGCAAGTGTCTGTTCACGTCAGATGTAAAAAATGCACTGTCATAATTGTTAATGTATATTAATAAAACCATGAAGTGGAAGCAACATGCAACAGCATGTATTGCTTATGCAAAAACTTACAGATAGAAGCACTAATACTGAATATACCTTTATTTCAACAAAGAAAAATAGACAATACTTCTTTTGTGTTCTCCCCTACCATTATACCTTCCTCCCAAGAAAGGCTGTCTTTGTGATCCCTGGGAGATTCAGAGCCCTTAAAAGGTGAGGGAATGGAAAAAGTGATAGTGATAAGCCAGTATATAATCATTTATGCTGGAACAGTGGAAGACTCTACATCAAAAGGGGCCCCAATCCAGGAAAGTCTCAATATGAACATTTAACAGCCTGTAACTGAGCAGTCCCACTGAATACACCAAATTGACTCTCAAATTCTTTGCTTTATGAGACATCACTAAAATTTGTGCCCAATGGTTTGTGATTTTTGTGCCCAATCAAATGGCAATGGTCTACCTGTTCTCTGCTCTACTATGGAGTATCACATTACGTGGCACATTTTCTCCTCAGCCCATTTAACTTTAGACATGTAATTGAGTTCCCTAAATTGGGCACCTAATTGTGCTTGTCTCCCCTCTAATTCCCCATCTAGAGAGAAGTGGCATTCATACTGTGGCTCTGGGAAACCAAGATCTAAATCACCCTCTGCAGGTGGCAGATACCTCCTACAGTCTACAGAAAGGGTCCTTAGACTCTTGGCTGCACTCTATGGGTTTCACTAAAGTGCCCAAAGTTAAGTGCAATGCATCACAGTCACTTTGGATATTTTTCATGTATATCCTCAGTGCCAGTGCTTCACCAGGCCTAACAGGAATTAAACATTCTTGACATCCTAATATAGAGAGGTACATATTGCACATTTAGACAGTGCAACCACCTAAGGAGCAGTCTGAGTTTTGTATGTTGCACCCCCATGGTTTGTACCACTCAGACACTTGGCATGAAACCAAAGACTCTTCCCTTGGCAGGAGCACATCAACATCATACTCAGACCTTCTGTGACTTAACATCTATGAAAGACAGGCAGGCAACAAAGCTGCAATTTGATCTAATTAATGCAGCTTGTGCAGTCTTGGATTCTCAAGCAAGTCAATGCCATTGGATGCTTTGAGCAATTCTTATAACCCAAATATTGAATGAATCATAGTAAAGGTCATGTGCGTGGAAGTACAGCTGGAAAATGATTGGCTTTACTCCCTGGAGAATCATGTGTTTATTTCAGTCACCCAGGGGAGGTGGAACTGGAATAAAAAGAAATATGTATGATTCCAAAATGAGTGTTTAGATACAGATACCTAAAATGTATTAAAAATAATCCTACTAACTCATCTATTGTCTTGAGAAGAGGATTGCATGCTTGGCTACTCCTCTCACTATCAATCAGAAACAGAAGAGGAGCCCAGTTAGTCACAACATCAAGCTCTGATCCAATATAAATCAGTGGGAATGGTGATAATTCTCAGAAGGAACTGATTTGGGTCTACATGAAAGATCATCAGCCGATTATTTAGATATGGCACCTAAACATACTGCAGCTAAGCAAGAATATGAAATAGGTACACAAAAAATTGTCATTGCAGTATTTCTTAATTCCTTATATGCTGGAAATCATGTGACAGCTTTCTTTCTTAAAGCCTTGTAATCATTAATCCACTTTACAGCTTGTTTTATGTCCCATATCATGCAAGGTATCCAGGACATGACTGTGACAGGTACAATTTCAACTAAATGACCAAGAAGTTGCTTCTACTGAATATTTTCCCTTTTCACCTTTAGTGTGCATAAGAAGTATGTTACAAACAACTGTAGTTTCACTGACCCACCCTGGAAGTGTCATCAATTAAAATTTACTCACAAGGAAAGGAATCAGAAAGTGAGAATGATTCAATTTTCCAGAAGAGAAACTGATTTTAATTGCCTCGTGTTTGGATGCTCAGACAAAAAGCCATTTGAGACTAATTTTCTGAGATGACAAGAACCTGCCGCTCACACCAAAACTGCATATTATTACTCCCTGAATTCAGTTTTAAATTAGTTCAAGTTAAATACCTAAAACATATGCTCACTTTTGAAAACATGCCATTTCAAACATGAAGTCATGAGATCATGAGAAATTTTTAAAATAATTTTCTTCATTTATCTATATATGCAAATTATTCTAGAGAAATTTTGTTTTGATTTCAGATACATTTAAGGGGCAGCTAATTTTCCATTGCTAAAAAGGTCCTAATTTAAACAAATTGTTTCATACTGTCTTTCTTTTCTGTTTTTATTATTATTATTATTATTATTTTCTTAATGATTTCTTATATGATTTTCTACCTGTTTGTATTTTTCTTATTTTGGTAGTCTTCAAATCTTTCAAAATGCATGTGTATCAACCTCTTAAAAGCATTACAATTTATTGTTTATATTTTAATTTCTTGATTGTTTTTGTTCATCCAGAATTTCTCTTGTACTCTTTGTATGCTTCAACACATGTTAAAAATACCTGAAACAGTTTTCCTTAAAATAACATTCTGTAGGGAACACACCACATCCTTTAGATATTTTTCTCTGAGAATTTTTGGCACTATCTTTTAATTTCTGTGTAACATCTACCAGACAAGAAATGAGACACTCATTTCATGAGTGCAGAGATTTCTTATTATTTATTGTTACCTTGTGGTTTTAATCAAATTATTATTTTTCCTTTTGTTTCTTGTTCTCCTTAGGGAACCTTTCCACATATATAACTGATTCTTGGTTCCTTAGACACTGGCAGTAACTTCAAATGTGGAAAAATGTTAAATATACTTTTGAAGTGAAAGGAGCTTTACCATTTCACATGTATTTGCCAAAAGCTATGACTAGACCAAGAAATCACTTTTCTCACATAGACAGAAAAGTCATACCATCTCTCAGTAAAAGTAATTTGGGTGACGTATGAATATTTCCTCAACACGATACCCCTCAATCCAGAAGAAAGCAGATGCATTTTGTGCTATGGTTCAGCAGAGGTGAGGCAGAGAGTATTTTCTGCATACTTATAAGTGTGATTATTCTGCAAACACTTCTATGTGTCTTTGCCTTTATTTTACCTGGAATGAACTTGCTGATGAGCTACAGATATTCGCCTTGAGCTCGCTGCATTGTATAGAGCAAGCAACAGGCTTTTCTATCAGGGGTCTACAGAACCAAATCCATTATGTCTTTTGAGATCCCAAGATACTTCTGAAGCTTTTTCATAACAACTCTGAGCTCTTTTTCATAGCATTTTGTAGGTTTCCAGCTGGCTAGAGATAAAGGGATTCATCCTTCCTTTGTTATATATAAAGGAGGACTTTAAAGTTTGATATTAAATTTTGCTATTTATTAGCTGGCTAAAACTCCACATATTTTTTTCTCCAAAAAGTAATGACCCCAGAATGTACTGCAAAATTGAAAGTTTGTAAGTGCCATATCTGCCTTCCCACTATGCATAAGGAATTCCTAAGTAGAACAACCCAAAACAGAAATAAACTGACAAAAAAAAAAAAAAGTTTTCCTTATGGTTTCATGGATCTGGTCATAGGAAACATGACTTCATGCTGCACTTCATTCTTTTTTTCTTCATTTTAAGTATGTATGTCCTACAATGACTGGATATGAAGACTATAAGTTTAGACGCTTTCTGCCTTAAGACTGAGTAATAATGATGCTCAGACAAAAGCTAAGCACCTATTTCTCTAGCAATGTACATCAACACCTACATTAAGATGCCCGGGAAATATCACACTTCAAGGTATAGATACCAACATTGCCTCTCAAGAGAAGGCAACACTATACAGTTGTCCAGCAAAGCAAGAAGTCCAATTTCAGGTCCAAATGGATCAGACTTTTGGCTCTTCACTTTCTACCTCTAACATAGAAGAGAACAGCATTTTTCAATATCCAAAAGGGAGGCTTGAAATTTTCTTCAATTTTTCTCTTCTGTATATTTTTCACCGTATTTGAAAACTGATGATGGGATATTATGAGAGATTAAATTTCTTTGTAGAAACTGAGAAAAATTTCCAAATTATAGTAAAGGCAGGCACATTTGGATGTTTTAATAAACTTCTTATTCATATGTTGGGATACTGTCAAGGAAGACACTTTAAATCTATTAAATATATTCTAAGTGCATATTCTTAAGTAAATTGTGACTATCGTGAGAGATAAATTCATTACCTCAAAAGGATAGTTTGATCCTTCTGGATGAATAATGTACAGACCAGTTGGAGTTTTTGAAACAGAACCGATGGTATCTTTAATATCAGTGCAATCCAACCCTAGAGAACAAAGTATTTGATGAAGCTTGTTAGCACAACATGTTAAAAAAATACAGCTTAAGCACAGAAATATTAATTTTGTTGGGAATTTATGAATGACATAATCGCTCAAATATTGTCATGAAAACTTAAAATTATGTTTTGTCATGAATTTACCTTATAAATGAAAATTCTTTGAATTCCATTAAGCTTGGAAAGAAGAATAAATTGCATTCTATTGAGAAAGTTCTATCTCATCTCAACTGATATGATACAGAAAGTAAAGATTTTATATCCGGGTCTTATTTTACAGATTGTATTTGGGCAACACTTGTACAGAGTAAAAACACGAATTATCCAGGGAAGAATGTCTTCTTCCTGGAAATATTTGTATCTATATTTATAAAAGCTTTCACATCATAATGTTTATATAAAATGTCCTTTGCTTCTAAGTGTTAAGCCAGGTCTGTGTTAGACTCAAGGAAGCAGTTCCTAAGGCTAGGAGGAGTGCTTAGAGGTAACGTTTCCTGTAGTTGGGCTAGACACTATAAAGATGAACAGTGTAGAAATGACTTCCATTTCATTTGAAAAATGGGTATTGCAAATGCTGAGCACAATTATTTCATTACAAAAGAAAGTACTGTTTAGCAACATAAGACATGAACTCATGAACTGATGATCATGCTTGTTATTTTGCATAAAAATCAACAAGATGCTAAAAAGAATGCCCACAATTATCAGCTTGCGAATTATTTAAACCTGTTCTTACATAGATTCTTACGTAGTTCACAAATTTTCCAGATTTTATGTGTGCATAGTAACACAGAATAAATACTGTACATGTTATAATTGTTTGGTTTTGCTTTAACTTGTTCTCTGTTAAAATACTCTCACAGATAAAAAAGGAGGAGGTCAAGACTAAATGTGAAAAATACTTGCCATGAGATTGAACTGCTTTGTAAGGAAGTGGATCCAAATGCTTTCTCAAAACTTCTGCATTCAAAATAAGAACTCTGTTCATGAGTTCATTCACCTGCAAGTTTAAATAAAATATTTTTAAATATGGTGCAGTGAGAAACTTTATATTCATAGGAAGCTCTTTTTCAAAGAATCACAGAATTGTCTAGGTTGGAAGAGACCTCAAGATCATCGAGTCCAACCTCTGGCCTAACACTAACAAGTCCTCCACTAAACCATATCCCTAAGCTCTACATCAAAACGTCTTTTAAAGACCGCCAGGGATGGTGACCCCACCAGTTCCCCGGGTAGCCCATTCCAATGCCTAACAACCCTCTCAGTAAAGAAGTTCTTTCTAACATCCAACCTAAAACACCCCTGGCGCAACTTTAGCCCATTCCCCCTCGTCCTGTCACCAGGCACGTGGGAGAACAGACCAACCCCCACCTTGTTACAGCCTCCTTTAATGTACTTATAAAGATAAGGTCGACCTTATAAAGATAAGGTCGCCCCTGAGCCTCCTCTTCTCCAGGCTGAACAAGCCCAGCTCCCTCAGCCGCTCCTCGTAGGACTTGTTCTCCAGGCCCCTCACCAGCTTCGTCGCCCTTCTCTGCACCCGCTCAAGCACCTCGATGTCCTTCTTGTAGCGAGGGGCCCAAAACTGAACACAGTACTCGAGGTGAGGCCTCACCAGAGCTGAGTACAGGGGGACGATCACCTCCCTAGCCCTGCTGGTCACACTGTTTCTTATGCAAGCCAGGATGTCTTTGGCCTTCTTGGCCACCTGAGCACACTGCTGGCTCATATTCAGCCGACTATCCACCATCACTCCCAGGTCCTTCTCTGCCTGGCAGCTTTCCAACCATTCCTCTCCCAGCCTGTAGCTCTGCTTGGGGTTATTGCGCCCCAGGTGCAGGACCCGGCACTTGGCCTTGTTGAACTTCATGCAGTTGACCTCAGCCCATCGGTGCAGCCTATCCAGATCCTCCTGCAGAGCCTTCCTACCCTCGAGCAGATCGACACATGCACCTAACTTGGTGTCATCTTCAAACTAACAGAGGGTGCACTCAATCCCCTCTTCCAGAAAATGAGGGGATCCCCTCATCCAGAAAATGAGGAGATTACCTCTAATAAGTATAATCTGAAGTTCATTTTTGTGATATGTTAGTGATTTGTAACTTCATTATATGAATTGTTCCAACTTCTCACTTATTGCATCCAAAATCATTTTTAGGCACAACTCTGGTTAATTCAAGAAAAGTCCTTCAGTTAGATTAGGCCTTTTTACCTGTATTGAGTGCACAGTGTTTGTAAATTACTACCAGAGTTAATGATGATATAATGTCATGCGCACAAATATACTGAGACTGAATAAAGCAAGCAATATGCAGGAATGGGCTGTCACCCTACTGCCATGTGTGCCCCTAGGTTATGTAACAGGTAATTATATATAATCAATATATAATCAATATAAGGAGTGCTAATCACTCCTTATAGAAATGGAACTCACACCTTACCCAAAGTACAAGTGATGGTGATAGAGATTCTAATTCTACTGTTCTAATGATAAAATAAATAAAAAATATATTTTTCCTCCATAAGACAATAAGTGTAGTGCTAAATAATAATAAAAATCCTTATGATAAAAATACCTGATTAGAAAGGTAATCCAAGGAAGACTGTTGATCATCCATCATGTTTCTCACCAACTTTTTTGTGCTTCTTGCATATTCAACAAGAGAGTTCTGTAAATTTCCTTTGAAAGAAATATGTTCACCTACTTCATTAGCACAAATTAGAAATATTCTTGACCAAATAATGGCATGCTTATTTATGATATCTAAGTGAATATTGAAGGTGTTTAACCTTAGGGTACCAAAAAGTGAAATTAAAGTAGTACAGAGACCAAAGATTAAATACAAATATGCTAATACCTCAGCCTCACTTGTTGCAGTGCAGACATCTTAAGAAAAGATGACTCTTCATAAGGTTTAAAGAATTTCATATTTTCCTACTCAGATAACCAGTTAGTGGATACAACAGAAATATAAATGTACCTGATAAAGGATAAACATGGTTTCCTGCCATTCTACAATTTCATTCATTCACTATGCTATTTACTCATGCTCCTGCTTTTTGCCCTGATGCTAAAAATAAAATACAATAAAATAATAATAATGATAATGATAATGATAATGATAATGATAATGATAATGATAATGATAATGATAATGATAATAATAATAATAATAATAATAATAATAATAATAATAATAATAATAATACAACTTGCCAGATAGTTAATAGTACATATTAAAAATCATATGAAAAAGACAATAATTTTGACTAATTTTTCTGAGGATGGATAGATAGCATCCGTTGATATGTAGTTTTGTCTAGGTATCTCAGACGTCAAGCTGAGGTACAATTTCTTCTCACTTAATTTCAGACACCTAACGCTGGTATTTAAATGAGGGACAGACACCCTAGTCTTCCTCTTTAAGGGAGAGCTACAGACATTCAGAGGACAACACAGACTTACATGGAGCAAATTGTTGCCTGGATGTGCTTGTCCCCATCAATGATTATAAAAAGAAACTACTACAATAAACTTTGTCATCCCAGCTGCACACAACACCCCAAATCTTTTGAACAATATTCACCTTGGGTAGATGGGTCAAAGTCTGTCACATGTGCTCAAGAAAAATAAAAAATAAATTGGCGCAGCAAAGCATAGCATAGCAGAGGATTGTGTAGCATGGCATTGCATAGCTTGTTGTTGAGCGTATTCTTTATGAATACATACTGCACATGTACTGTTTTTCCCCTCGTAAAATTTTAGCTTGAACATCACATGGTACAAGGCATTGTTCTTTTTGATTTGAAATATCTGCGGATTTATTTTTCTCTTCTGCCTTGAGTGGTTCGTCCACAGCTCCAACATTCCTTGTGCCCTGTTGTACCAAACAATGAAGGGGGAAACAAATTGATCATAAATGTATGTTAAATAGCTCAGTCTGCCAAAATGAAGCAGATTACTCCATGGATCTTCCTTTAAAACCTTTTTTTTTTTTTTTTTTTTTTAATGCTTTATCAAGCACTACTTGACAGAGCTGAGACCTAGGCCTATGAAGTATCTTCTGCTTAGCCATACCTCTCAAGAGTATCAGAGGCAAAGAATAACCTCTATCAATTTTAAAAATACCACCAACATTTCTGCTGTGGTATCTCTACCTGTGAGTACTGTGAACTGGAGGCTACAGCTCACAAGTGCTTTCACTTAAGACGACTACATCCACCACTCCCAACAGACATCTCAAATGCTAACAAAGTTAATTTCACTCAACAGGAGAGGGCTTTGGGACTTACCACGTACTACCAAAACACTTTTACTCTACAAAGTCCCTAAATCCATGACTTAGACTCTGATCATGGAAATACTTCCACAGATTATTAATTGCACACGAGTAGTCCCAAACAGATTTGCAGACAAACCCAACATTTAAAATATTTTAAGTGCTCTTTCAGAGGAGAGAATAAAGGGACTGTATTTACAGGGATAAAATATCTGAAATGGTAACAATAAAAGCATTGGTAAAAGTAGTTTCAAACTGCTGCACCTATAAATGTTATTTTAAAACAGTACTTTCATATATAACATTTTTTCCTCCACGGCACCAGGTAATATGATATAAGTGAATGTCTCTGATTCATCACTTAAAGAAAAGCTAAAAGTAATCCCTGAAATATGTGTCATTGTATAAAGGCTAAGAAACATATTTTCCTTTGTCTTTGTTTCTTAATTCCATAATCTCAGAAGGCACTGTGGCATGCTCCTATGCTGCACTTTCAGATGTAAATAGGACCCATAGAAATGCAAGGATTTTAATGAAAAAGAAAATTTATTTAGACTTGACTGTATCTTCAGCATACTTGTTCTCCTTTCCTGCTTCAGGTTTCTCCTTCTGGTTTTGGCACTACACTGACACGTTTTTTTTCCTATTTTTGTGTCCTCAAAGTGAAAATAAATAAATTAATTATCAATACACATTAATAAATAAGTAAAGAAATTAAATTATTAACAAATATATTATAAGAAAAAAAAAGTTTCTGAATTATTTTAATTGCTTTTTGTGATTAGAGATAAATAAATGCTAGAGATCTAAAATAATATGTTTCTTTAATATAGAAATAAACACAGAATAAAGGAAGAAAAATTCTATAACAGTTATAAATAGATCAACTGAAACTTACAAATAGGTTGCTTGAAACCAAGTTTTGTTCCAGGGCTTTACCACAGCTACTCACCAACTGTTCAGTTAAATACTGTTCAGAAAATATTTTAATCAATAATTGTTTTTAAAATGCCAACATGAAAGAGGCAATTAAATCTAACCTCAGAAATTCAAGTGAAAACTGTGACGCTGCCAAGACCAAGAGGTACTCTGCCTTTACAGTGATATAGGTGGGATAAAAATATGGCCTAACCTAAAAGACATTATGACAACTTTTTTTCTCCTAATATACTGAATTTCTACAGCTTCTTTTCTCTATCTGAAAATACCTGATTCTTTTGTATTTTCATACTTATCCTGAATAGAGCAGTCTATATTTTAAAAAGCATCAGCCACTTTTCTGAGAAACTATTCAGTTATATTCATTATCTTATCTCAGCATAGTAATTGAAAATCTTACCTTAGATGAACAAGGTTTGACATTACTTATGACAGTCTCTCCCCAGCTGACCAAAAAAATACTAAGAGATATCAATGAAGTTACCCTAAAGCAGTTCATCTTTTACTTGAAGAAATGCAAATGTTTTGACGGGTTTCAAGTTTCTGTGGAAAGGATTGTACACTATGAAGTCCTGAGCTAACTATTCGGGAATGTGTAGAGCACAAAGAGCAGCCAACACAACACTCCTCTAATGCCTGCATTTAATAAAACATATTTCAGTTGCACAGTAGGTTTTATATACTACACTGTTTGTCTCCTGAGAGCAATTACTGCTTATTACCTGTAGATGACACACCAAACATACATTGTCATTGTGGCAAAACTGTGACAGATTTCTTATATGACAGAAATCTTCTTCAGAATTCTTATGTGACAGATATCTTATATGCTGTTTTTGAGAATTGGTATATTCGGTGCTGAGAATCTGGGGCTAGTAGAAAGGGGAGGGGGAATTAATCATCAATTTTCATCTTTTTACAAAGGTTTTCATTATTAAAATGAAGGTGTTTACATTGGTGTGATAGCAGAGCACTAGAATTGGCTGCGGAGCGAATTTTAGAATATGTCCCAGCAGCAAATTCTACATAGAAAAGTGAAAAATATTACTTTAATACTTTTTGTTATGTTAAAAATTACTGAGAAGATGCTCAGTCTCACTGGTAGACCATCTTTGGCAACAGTGGTATTGAGAGTGGGACAATAATTCAAATACAGCAATTTTTACCCCTGAAAAATGTCAAAGAGAATGTCCTGAAAAAAAAGAAAATTAAATTTAGTCCACAGAAACTTAATTAAAACTATGCAGCAGGCGCTTACAGTTTTCACACACTCAAATACACAATTTTTGTATCTTAAAAAATTAGATCTGGTATTTTAACCAGATCTGGTATTTTAACCAGCCAGATCTAAAGGGAAATTGTTTTGAAAGTTCTTGAAGGTCCAAGAGATTTCAGCTACGCATGAACATTAGAGAATTTAAACTGTTTGTGATCTGGCTGAACAAATGAAACTTCAGCTCGTAGCTGGGATATATATTGTCTAAAGGACACTGAGACTGTTCAACATCACCTTATGCTAGTACAGCCAGTGTTCTAAATTTGTCTCAATGCTGTGGTTCATCTCCATCCCTGTCTGAAGTTGGAATACACTGGAAATTACATTGGAAATAGCCTTTACCATAACAAGATCTGAAAGCAGTTGCAAGTTGTGGGTTAATCCACTGTTAAATCCAGATTTTAATCCTTTTTCTAACCCAATGTTTTGTTTCGAAATTAATAACTGAAGGGCACTAAGCACCTGCAACTGGTGTCTTCCTGAGAGGAGCACATTCAACTGCTTGTGAAAGTTCTAACAACTTTGGTTTTCCAGTAACTTACTAAATCAAATTTTTAATTTGTTCTGAAGTACCACAACCCACATTATAGTTTTCCAAGATAAGAGCTACGAGAATTTTACAATTGCTTCAGTGGATGCTGGCTTAAAAAAAAAAAATGCATGTTATGATCCATAGTCAAGCCTTGTATGAAGGTGAAAAGATTTCCATTGCTAACCATAAACGACATTAAGGGGGAATGACTATTCCCCCTATACACAGAAATGGGAAGAGGAGGCAAATTTTGGAAGGGAATAGTTAAAATGGTCAGAACCTTGGCTGAACTCCTCCCATGCAGTCACCTACACAGATAAACTAAAGCTTGGACGAAAGCTAAAGGGCACTAGCAGATTAATCCCCCCAGGAACAAGAAGGAAAGAAAAATGTGTTTCTGCACCAGCATAGCTGTGCTCAGGTTTCAAATAGGATTTGTAATAAATTCAGTCTGTCCTGCACATATTTAAAAGCTGATCTTGTCACTGGAATATCAGTCTCTAGCTCACATTAAAATTTATAAAACTTCTTTGAAATAAGCTGCCAGAGCAGGACCTTCCATTTTGTAACCACTTGAGATCAGGCTGCTCGCTGTCTCAGAATAATCATACAATTCTCTAATACATGGTCCTCAGCTTGTCATCTTTTCATCCAACAGTCTGAAAGATGTGAATTATTAATATAACATAATCCTAAATTTCAGAAAGTATCCAAGATGAAGCTGTGAGTTTTGCTAGTTAAGGTCAAAATTTGCAGTAAGTTTAAAGAAAGATGCTCAAATTCTGTAGTTGTTTCACAGCTCTGATGCAGTCTTCTTTGGGTGACTCTGTTCTCAATACTGATCAAGTCTTCTAAGGCTTCCTAAGTGAAATGCTGAATTTTATCAGGATAACTGGGATATTCAAAGTGTGAGTTGAAAAAGCATGTGAAAAGTACCATCCAGAGGCAGAAAAGTGACAACCAGTTTTCCACCTACAATGCAGAAAAGTTCAGACTGGGCAAGGAGGTGAATGTGGGGCTGTTTTGTCTGAACTAGAGGTGAAACTAGAAGACTTCCATTTTAGGGTGTTTTCAACAGTGATATCTGGGATATTGTAAACATGAAGCATTTTTGGCAATCTGAGCATCATTGGTCTTGACTGTAAAATGGCAAGAGAAACAACTACTTCATAAGCTGCTGCAAATATGTGCAGGGGTGTCTGTGGAGAAAAGTATTTTACAAATGCAGAGTACTATTTTTACCCTCCTGGTCAAAGACATAGAACAGCTGCACACTGAAAAAGAGAAGAATTGGTTTAAGCTCAAATACAACAGCCAAGAAACGTCTCGCCAGGAAATCACCAAGGCATTTAGCCTTCTGCTGACAACTCATCCAAGGCATGGCAGTATCCCAAGACAACACACCCTGCTTTGCCTGAAAAATAAAATGAAGACTTTTCATAAGAATTTTTGTTTTTGTTTTTGTTTTTTTTTTCTTACTTTGCAGATGTATGTACTTTTTAAAATAAAATTTATACATATTTTAATGTATTTGTACATATGTTATTTTGTTGAACTACATTTTTAATAAAATGTATACAAAAATACACATTTTTACTTATCTTATTGTTTTTATTTATTTACATGTCTTTTTATTTATTTTTCATTGCGTTTTTTGCATTCTGTGCTTTGAAAAAGTGTTTATCCTGTTCTTGCCATGTCTTCTCCACCGACAGACTCCACATACATCCCCGGAGAGATCTGCAAGCCCATCAACAGCAGCAGGCTCAGGAATGCGCTTCGTTGGCCCTGCAAAAAAAAAAAAAAAAAGGAGAAACGTGGTTTTTCGAGAGACCGGTTTAAAATAAATAAATTGATAATCAGGTAGCATCCTGCTCTTTGTAGAGAGGCTGGGAAGCCCAGTGGGACCTCAGAGACCCTCAGATACACTCAGGAGGTGGGCAGGCACCCGGGGGAGCCAGGACCAGCTCCCGGACACCTCCATAGCCCAGCCCGGCCCGGCCTGGTTTAGGGCCACCCATGGCAGCACCTGCCAAACCGCCGTCCCCTCAGCCGCTGCCCCGCTGCCCCGCCCCGTTGCGAAGGAAGCGGCGTCGCCGGTTGCTACGATGGCGGCCCTGTTGCCGGCGGAGCGAGGCTAAAGTGCCTCAAAAAAAGAGCCGAGAACCGCTCCCGGTCCCCCCGGTAGGGCGGCAGAGGGCCCGGGTCGCCTCATGGAGCCCAGCGGGGCAGCGCTCGGCCGCCGCCTCCAGCGCTGGGCAGCGGGCGAGGGGGATGCCATGGCGAATCACGGCGCGTATCCTTCCGCCGCCGCGGGGCCGGGGTCTGAGGTGGCCGGGGGAGCCCTCAAGGAGCCCACCACGGAGGCGACCTCAAGGGCGGCAGCGGGGACCTCTGCTCGCTGCCGAGGTCGTCGGGCTGCCCGGACCCCCTGTGGGGTGGTGGGGTTATAGGGTGGTAGGTATGGGGTGGTGGGGTATGGGTACAGGGCGGTGGCATCCTCGTCAGCATCCCCCCCGTCAGGGGCTGCCTCAGAGGTGGCTAAGGGTAAAACTCCTCCGCCGTTGTTTTTAAACAACTGTAACAACAAACTACCAAGTCAACTTTTCCATAATACTCTTCCTTGTTTTCCCTCTTCTCAGAGATACTGCCCTTGGGAATTATGTTTTCCATCCTCACTGGGAAATCTGTGTTTTCTGCAGTTTTAAGTAATGGTGTAAGATGTACTGACACAAGTTGTCAGCTCTGCTTGTACCGTACTACTTAAGGCATTATTTCAGTGAGGCGTGACTCTGTGGAGAGTTGTTATTATCCAACAAAAATAATTTCACCACGTAAACAACTAATCCTTTATATATTGGGGGGGGGGGGGAGGGGAGGTATTTTTGCTCTTTAAACGTCTTCATTGTGATACAAGCATCCATATGGTACAAATTTAGATAAGAACATCAAAATGTATCTGCAAATAGACTAAGGTGAGATTTTTCATCTGCACATATCATAAAAAGTGAGTGCAAAGCATCAGTTAAAATCGCTGGAAGTAGTAAAATGCAATTATATTTTTTCTCTGTATGAACATTGAGTGAGATATGACCATAATATATATTTATGGGACCAACTGTTGCATAGTTAGTAAAATGGCATATCAATTTTGTATCTTATGGATAAAGTTTGCCCTCTCCCAAAAAGACATGTCGAGTCAAACAGGCTATTGCATCTGGTAACGACCTCTTGGATACAGTTCCCATTGTCCTTAACACAAGACTAGGGACGGAGCTTTAACATTTCGTTTTGGATGGGATTTAGAAGAAGAGCGCTGGGCATTGAAAGAAGATCAAAAGCTGTTTCGGAGTAAGGCACAGAAATATCTGATAGAGACAAACAGAAGAAGAAGGTAAGTAGCTAGGGCTCCTTGGTTGCAGATCATAAAAAACTGAGTCAGAAGTTTGAGACAGGTCAATATGTTTCTATTGTGTGCATATTCACTTTGCCAAGCAGCCTCAGTGCTTTGATCAAGAGGCATCTAGGCCTTTTTTTTTTTTTTTTCTAAAGGACAAATAAATTATAAAGGGTGAATATTCAGAGGTACTATTCTTTGGACAGCCAATATAGTCACCTCTTATTGTATAAAATACAGGTAAGTAGGTAACTATCAGGTCCTCTTGTGGCTCTGATTTGCATTTATTATACACTTCCATTTTTTATTAGTTTCAGTTGTAACACATGAGCTCAGATATACGGTAAGAGCAGGCAGGCCATTGTTCCTGCTTACTAAAGTGTATGCAGTGAGTGCATGAAGCAACAGCTGGACAGCCTCCCCTATGGGATGTGGCTTTGTAATCCCACTGCCCAATGAATGCAATGCTAAGTCTCCCTAGTTAAGCAGTATATTTTTCACCAAGTTATTATGTACTGATATTTTTAATGGAACTTTGAATATCCTGCATTTCCTCATACGTGAAAATGCAACGTCGTGAAATATTCTGTGACAAATAGGTGAAGTAAATTGTACACTGAGATGTTTCAGTGCAGAGGTGTGGGTAGTTTGGTAGGCACAGGGGGCTTTTCCCTAGGACTTAGGTCATACTCTCATATACAAGGGGCTGATGCTGTGTGCTCTAGAGACAGATGGGTTCCTCCCTGAGACATTTCAGAGCCAGCCCCAGCCTCAGACCAGCTTTGTCTGCCTAGTGTTAACTCTCTGAAACACTTATCCCACATAGTACCCATATCAGGTGATTTGCTGTGCAACATTTATTTATTGACATGGGTTGAGAAGTCATTAGAGGCAGTAGATACTGCTTTACTGCTGTTTTTGCCTCACAAAAGCCCAGCATAATGTGCTGTCTGCATATATTTTGAAATATAAAGAAAAATGGAAGAGGCAGTAGTATCACCTGGGAGTGATTAAAGACCGTGTGCGATCCACAGCCTTTGCAGATAATAAACTGAGCCTCAGCTGAAAGATCGAATATCTTGTTTAGTGTTCTGGAACCATACTCCTGTAACACCATGCATCTCAGACGAACACTATTTATCATATGTTGGGCTTGAAATATTATACTCTGATGGAAAAGCAAGCACTAGACAGCCTGCATATTTTTGATGGACTGGGGTAGCTAAACTAATGCTCGTCGATACATAAATACATTTCCATATGAATTCATTGTGGCCTTAAGAAACAGTATAAATCCAAGTTACCCAGGTGAGCCAGTTAAAAATGTAGGTATGGTATTCATAGAAGGAAATTGTTTCCATTTGTGGTAACTGAAAACAAGTATCATAAGCAGTTCAGATGGAAATCTGTGGTGACAAGTCTTCTGCTAACTGCAAATGAGTTAGTTGTCTAATGTTAAAAAGGTAGTGAGTGCATACAGTATTAATAAACTGTGAAATATAATTCAAAACTTCGGGCCATTGCATATATGATGGAAAGCAATTTAGAAGTCAAAAGTTCATTGAAATCGAATATTTTTTTGCCAAAACTTATGGAGGTAGGAAGTGATTTATCTTCTGATGGATCAGCCATCAGGTTACATTCCAAACCTGTGTATGAGCTAAGATCCATTAGCTTTGTAACACATTGTAAAGGTGTTAGCTATGATGATGGTTTCTCAAGGGTAGCATGACTTCTTTAAGCTCCACATTCTCACCTGACAGCATCCTAAATTCTCCCTGACAGGGCTCGCAGGCACGTGTCAGAAGTTATTCTTGGCACAGTTGCTTTATAATTTCAAAACTGGAATTTTCTCTTGATTTTTTTTTCTTTCAAATATACAGAGGAGACGGGAATGCACTGTTTAATATGACAATTTGTTTTCTACTTCTAACCTTCACACAGAATGGCTGGGGTAGGAAGGGACCTCTGGGTCCATCTGGTCTAACCCCTGCTCAAGCAGGGACACCCATAGCAGGCTGCCCAAGATCATGTCCAGACAGCTTTTCAAGATCTCCAAGGATACTGTCAGGGTTCTTTGCTGCGCTGGCTCTTGTTCAACTTGGTGCCCACCAGGACCCCCAGGTCCCTTTCTGCTTTTCTGGTTCCCACCTAGGTACACCCCAGCATGTCCTGGTGCCTGGGATTGTTCCTCCCCAGGTTCAGGACTCTGCACTTCTCCTTGTTGAGCTCCACGAGGTTCCTGTCAGCCCACTTCTCCAGCCTGTTGAGATCCCTATGGATGGCAGCATGGGCCTCTGGTGTATCCACTTCTCCCGCAAGTTTTGTGTCATCTACAAACTTGCTGTGGGTACACTTTGCTCCATTATCTGGATGATTAGAGAAGATGCTAAACAGGACTGGACACAGCATTGGCCCCTGGGGAGCACTGCTGGGTGCCATGGTCACCATCCTGTCATCGGCTTTTCAGCCCCCTTTTCATCCACCTCGCTGCCTGCTCATCCAGCCCATACACCAACAGCTCGTCTACTAAGATCTTATGGGAGACAGCGTCAAAGGCCCTGCTGAAGTCTAGGTAGCCTATCCACTGGTCTCTCCTCACCTACCAGGCAGACTTTTCATTGTAGAAGCTTATCAAGTTGGTCAAGCATGGCCAAATTTAAGGTCACCCTTAAATTTACAAAGCCTCTCCTGAAAAGCAATTGCAGTGAATCTCCTCTTACAAACAGACCTAGGGAAGAAATAGCAGAGCCTCTGCTCTGTTCTTAATCTTGTTTTATTTAGGTTCTTTCTCCTTGTGTTGCACTGTGAAGAAAAACTTACACGTTTGGGTCTTTTGTGTATGTGTATGAGTTGGTTTGTTGGGTTCTTCTTGGAAGAACCACCACCAGTCTATCTTTAAACATGCTTATACCAAGTATGAGGCCAAGTGTGTTAGCCTCTAGTGCCCAACACTTTTTAAGCTAAGGAGATCTCCATATGCAGAGAGGTTGCAAATTGAAGTTTTCAATTTTTGTTTTGTTTTGTTTTCCACCTGTTCTAAATGGACTTGTAGTGAAATTTTACCTGACAGATTGTATTGACCTGTTGTCAATACATCTAAAATGCAGCAGCTTCAACATTAAAAATCATCCACTTCTGACAAGATGTGCTCAGTTAATTAATGTATTAGTAAGGAAAAAAAAATCACTTGCACCAAAAAAAAGCAGGTGTAGCTTTGGAAAGCAAAGCCTCAACAACTTCAGTCACAGATCTTTTTCAAGGTGAATACTTAAAGGAACCCATGCTTGCATCCTATCTGATGCTGTCAGTTTCTTTGCATCCTTGTACAGACCAAACTCCTTCGTTTTGTATTAACAACAGTCCTTCAACATAATGAACAGCCACACAGATTATCTTCACTTAAATTGCCTGAGTCACTCCATGATTGTCGCGCTAATACGTAATGTTGCAATTTCAAGACCAGTTTAAGAATTAAATGAGCTCTGGGGTAGCAGCTGACATATTTTGTTTAAATAACAGTATTTCAGAAATAAGAGCTACTGACTAAGCACATACTTTATAGAAATGAATAGGAGATCATATTTTGTGTTTCTATGCACGGAACTGCAGCCATCCTGCTGGTACTGCTCTGCAAAGTGCGTATCCCATTTCACCGTGAGGTTACTGGCTGCAGGTAGATGGTTGGGTCAGGAAGCAGAAAATCTTATGCAATTGTGTGCGTGCATTTTTAAATAAACCCCGCAGTTAGCTGCCATGGGTCAGTGTTTTGAATTACCTTGAAATCTGAATAGCTAACCCATCTGTTGTAATTGGGGAAGGAAATATTTTCCCAGTTTGTATCAGTTTTCAATCTAATCACTGCTGCTTTTTTTTTTTTCAAAAAAGAAAATAATAATTTTCAATGTATGCACAAGCTTTGTGCTCCACCTACTGGCTGATTATCACTGATTATTTAATAAAAGCTCTTTAAGTTCAGTTTTTGATAGAGAAACACAAAGGTTTTAGTGCCAGAAATGTGAGGGAACTGTTAGCACCTGGCAAGCAGAGGAGACCAAGTGTTAAGAATTTGGTATTGCTTTCTACATGAGAATGAAGCTGCAAAAAGCAGCGGTCAGTGCAACCACACTGACCTGTAATCCAGCGCTGCCACCGCTGCAGACGGGCCACAGGATTGTGCTGACTTTGCAAGGTCTCAGGCTGGGGGCTTGTCAAGTTTGCTCTGTCTAAACTTCTCGTGACCTGCCTGCAGCTTCGTTTTGCTTGGTTTAGCTGGGACAGCAATTTTTCTAATTGACCAGGTATCTGCGGCTAATTTATTTCACGTTGTTTGTCTTTTTATGGTATGAGCATGGTTTTATACAGATAGCAGTAACAAGCAGCTGTCTGTGCAGGATGAAGAATTTACGACCAACCTGATGACACAGCTCAGAGAAGCACAGGCCTGGTACAAGAGCAGAGGTCTCAGGATCTGGGGGCGCAGGTTGAGGCGTGGAGGAATGCAGGCTCGGGATGATAAGAGCTGGCACACAGGCTTGGCACAGGAGACCCCGCAGCTATAAACAACTCACCGCTAGTCAGTTAAAGAAATGCAGACCTGGAGATGGCAAAACTGACTTTAGGGGTAACAGAGAAAAACAAAATGGCATGTGGTACATGTAAAAGTCTCCCTGTGTGGACTGTTTGGATGGACTGTGGGGCTGCAGATGCATGAAGGAAGAGCAAAGGTGTAAAAGCATCACAGCAAACAAAAACGCTCCAAGTGGATCCTAAGGTGAGGGAGAAGAAAGCGTTAGCACAAACATCGTGTTGCTCCTGGTGAAGGGACTCTAGATGCTGACAACTCACTGCAACAGCCCAGGAGCACCAGAATTGGGACCCAGAAGAGAAAGAGAAGAGTGAGCATAACGTCAGAAAATGGGAAGGAACTAAGCATCTGAATAGCAGTTTCAACTATTATTACTATTGTTGAGTCTTTATCTGTATGGAAATATTCCAACTGTGTTATTATTTTTCAGTAACAATTATATCTGGGCTAACGGTGTCCAAATTAGTCCCTTAGGAACTGAATTATCCTAACAAAAAAAAATCCTGGCTCATATAAGGTAGGCTTCCTTTTCACTGATAAAAGAGATTTGGAGCACAGCAAATTGGTGGATAGTGTGGGCATCTCTGCTGTGAACCCTTGGGGCGTTTTGGAGCACAGCCCCCTGTGAGCCCCAATGGTCAGTCCTTCTGAAGCCAGCAGAGCACTTTGGGGCTGTCCCTTTTCATTCAGCAAATCTTCATCACAGAAGATGACAGAGTACAGTTAATGTGTGTTCCTATGACCCTGGCGAGTATTTCATTTAAATAAAATAATTGATTTACGAGCAACCTCCACAGAACCTTTTAATGATACGGGGCATTTCCTGTTTGCTCATGGATAACATTTGGATTGTGACACCCCATTCCACCCTTTCCTTGATCTTGCTGTAGTCATTAAGTGTACAGATACCCTTCCGCATCAACTTTAAATTATTGTGCACTGGTTTGCAATGAAGGTATGACAAAGGATATTTGTATCTTGATGAATATCACCACCTCAGTATCAAAAGGTTCATTTCATAGCATTCCAAATGCACTCTCTCTCTTTATATATATATTGTTTTGTGTTTTTTTTTCATCCAAGGCAGTAATAAGCATTTAGTCCACCTATGACTGTAGCATCCATCACTTCACTGTGAAGGTAATTTAATAAAATTAACCAGGAAATAGTTTTACCATCTGGTTACACTGTTTTTAGCATGAAAATACCTTCCACATAATGTCTGTATATGCTAAATCTTCTAAGGTTCATATTCCAAATTTGCTATAAACATTTTGGCAGCCGTTGCAAAAATTGCTGCACCAGCGGATTGTTTATAGTGGACAGAAAAACCAGGTTAAAAAAACACCAATCAGGAAATTCTTCTGCTAACTCCCCATCTTAAAGCCATGCTCTTTTGTCAATATTACATCTGCGATATGAACCAAAGTTGGTGGCTTCATCTGGTGGATGGACAAACATTTGTTTTAACTGGTTTTCTGTAAGATGTCGTTGTGCATTTGTGAAATGATTTCTTTTACATAATGCACCTGGGTTTCCCAATTTACATTCTGTAAGGTCAAGAAGTTAATGATGCAGGCTTCGTTGAGTATCTTTAAAGATACATTTCCTTCCAATTAAAACAAAATACTATTTCTCCCTCATGTCTTACTCCAGACTGCATCAGCAGTTGTACCTTCCCATTTCCAGCTATATGGAACAAGAGTATTTTTTTAATTCCAGCTGTAAGGAATGTGGAAGAGCGCAGCTATGTCATACTCCAAAATCCCTTTAAAAATAAATAGTGAAAGGCTCTGTCAGAATTTGCTCATTCCTTTTTGGAGTTATACTCTGGAGTTATTCCAGGTGCGAAGTTGTAGAATTTCCCACATGTCTGAATTTAACAGCTATAGTTCAACTAAAGTCTTTCTTGAGCAGCTTCTAGAAATATTAAGGAGATGGAGAAGAATGTTTTTAAAATACTTTCTGGGGTAAGCATGTCTGTTTCCTCAATTGTGATTTTCCTATACTTTCAGTCAACATAAAAATTATATAATATTGCATATTTCTCTATTTAACCCAAGTGAAACACAGAAATACTGAAAGCTGAAAATAAACTCTCATTCTGTTTCTGAAATTTCTAGATTATATGAACAACTAAAGTTATGTGGGTATATTTCTCTGAAGAGTTTTTCTGGTTTTGGATAACTGCTTGTCCAGCCTCATCTCATGCCTCATGTCAAATTATTCCTACTTGCTGAGAAGAGGTATTGCAAATGAAACCTGCAGTGATGGGATCATGTTTTAATACTATTTCTGACCATCAGAAAGCACTTCTGTGCTGCGCAGGTGAGGGAGCCCTGGCACAGGATGTCCAGAGTGGCTGTGGGGTCTTCTTGGAGTTCTTCAAGAGCCACCTGGACATGATCCTGGGCAGCCTGCTCTGGGTGTCCCTGCTTGAGCAGGGGTTGGACCTCCGGAGGTGGATTCCAACCTTACATATTCTATGATTCAGTTTCGGTTTGCATAAGTCAGTCTGCTGTCTTGTTCTTCATTTGAGCTATAGAGCTTTGTAATTCTTCATCTCTAGAAAAGATTAGGTGATCCTGCTCAGCAGTAGGGTTGGACGAGGTGATCTTCAGAGGTCCCTTCCAACCTCAGCCATTCTGTGATTCTGTGATTACCTTGAATTACTTAGGAATTCCTCTGGATTTTTGAAAGCGTAACTTTATTAAGTGTTACTTGCAATGTAAGTTTTGAATAGCTGCATGGAAGCCCTTTACAGTGCATTTCCACTTCAAAACATACATGTTTTGCCTTCACTTGCTGTTAATGCAATAATTGGTCCATAAAATTGGGAAATGTCAGACATTAGATTCAGTGGGTTTTGACAACTGTGCATATCTGTGTTTTCAAAATAGCAAAAGTTCCTTAGGTATCTGCTACTCTTTGGCTTTCAGGTGTAATAAAGTGGATATGCCTGTAAAAGTTGTATTTGGGAATTAGTTGGATATTTTCCTATTTTTTTAACTACTGTGCACTTACTGCCTTTAGACTTCCAAAACCCTACTATTTCAGATTACTTTCCTGTTTGTTTTCTCAGGTGAAATGGCAGCATTTTGAAGGGATACTAGGGAGTTTAAAGTTGAATATTTGAATTTTTTCCCTAGAAAGAAAATGGAAGAATAAATCAAATAGCCTGAGTTACGGAGTAACTCTGTTGAGGAGCAGCTTTGCTTCCAGTTGTAGTGATTGCTGCATGGCAGACTCATTAGAAGTTGTGTATTTAAGTATTGCTTTGTCTATGGAGGCACTGTGCCAGTGAGTTTACTGATAGAAGGTATGTTTTACTCAAGGAACCAATTTAAGTTTGTCAGCAAAAGTTGAGGCTTTTGTCAGCAAGAAGAAAAATTCCACATAGCTTCAACAAACCTGTGCCTACAGAAGAAGTTTGTGATTTTTTTTCAATCAGAATCTGCATTGCTTTCCAGCTGGTTGAAGGACACATTTTAAATGTATATGATATTAACACCAGATTCAGTCAATCATAGTTTCACACCACTCTATTATCCCACTTTGTGCTACTAAACTGATTGTTTTTCAGGAAGTTTCTCAACAATTAGAAGCTGATACTAACTCTTATGCATTTCTAGGTTAAAGCTGTAGTTCTTGTATGTTATTTCTGAAAACACCTCTTAAACTATTTCCTCAACAGCTCCTGAAAGGCACGCACACACAGTATTTGTAGTTCACCTTCCTGTAGGTTTGCCCACTGTGACAGACTTTGGTGGTAATGTAAAGAATGTAGTGAAAATGACACTGGTGACAAGAACTGTTTGAGTATGCATGTTAATTCATGTATAAGAAAGAATTACATCTCTGGTTGACGCTAACAAAGTAACAGGATTATGGTGTGTCTCTTCTTCATAACCCACTGTCCCATTTAGGTTCAGTCTAACCATAATAATCCAACTGTGCTGAAATTTATCACATTTAATTTGTGGACAAGCAAACTTCCGTTCCAAAACCACAAAATAATAAACTAGATGCTGATGTTTCTGTAAATGTAATTAGAAAACATGGGTATCATCTACTTTTGCTTCCTAAATACAGAGCCTTTGAAGAAAGACGGAAGCAAAAAGAAGACAAAGAACAGAGACTAAGAGAAAAAGTTCTGCAACAGAGGAGGATTAAACTTCAAGAAGCAACTGAGAGGTTCCAGCGTGCTCATCTGCCTGCTCCTCAGCACAAACAAATAGGTTTGTAAATTAAAATTTAGACATTATTCACAATACACATGTGGTTTTTTTTATGCTAATAAAATGTAGTTAAGGCAAAACAAAACAATTAACTTAATTCAAATTAATTGAATTAATAAGCAAAACATAACTGACAGGAAGCACAGGTCTGATTCTTATGACAGAAGTGGTAGAAGGAATGAAATAACAGCATGTTTGTTTTTTTGTTTGTTTCTAAATACCATATTGTGAGATATTTCTTTATATTCCAATCACAGCATGTAATTAGCTCCCAGGGATATTGTGTTTTCCTTTTTTTCCCCCAATTTTTCACTGCAGTGTCCTCTGCTTCTAATACTGCGATTTCAAAGTTGTGTATAAGATGTTACAAGGCCATTGAAAGTTACTGGGATAGTGTGATAATCCCCTGTGTGAAGCCCTGAATGTGAAATATTCAAGAATATGCATTTTGTTTATCATTAAGTAAAGGCAGTCCTAGTGTATATTATTGTATTACATAACTTTTGCTGAATTAGTCAGCTTTTTAAGCAGTTCTTTCACTGCTGGGAAGTAATGATCGAAGCAATGCAGTTCCTGCTTTCTGAGTTGGAATCAGGGCAGATTGGCAGGAGTTCTTAACAGCTTCAGCCAAGTCTGACTTCCAGTCAACTTTCCAGTGTTGAAACTCTGAAGATGTGGTATATTACTTAGAAATTCTTCAACAGATTTACTCTTCCAACTGCAATTGCGCCAGCTGTGAGGTAATGTCTCTGACTTCAAGATCAAATGTCAGATTAAAATAACAAAATAGAATGGTACTGTTTTAGGGCTTCTTCTTCATAGCCCTACTGACAGCCCAGACTGTGCAGCAATGATAATGAATCATAATTTTTTTCTTGGTTTTCCTTAATAGCAATTCTGTCTCTGCCACTTCTATCCTATGTTTGCTTATTTGTATGAAGCAAAACCATGTGCCTGTCTGGACTCTTTCTTTCTCCACTGATTCAATTCCTAAGTCACAATTTGGCCTCTATAAAACACCTGCAAGTCATAACTTTGGCTTAGTGCATGGACATAATAATCACGATGTGAAAACAAAGTTAGTGCTGGATTTTTTAACCACCCACTTTTTCAACAGTGCAGTAGAAAAACAAATAGAAAAACTGTTGACTAAATGCATTGCAATAAACACTTAAATAGACTGGGTTTTATTTCAGAGGAACATGAGATGTTCCAGCATGCCTAACAATGTTAAACCACTTTTTTTTTTTTTTTTTTTTTTTTTTTTGTAACAGTCTGGGTTTAGGCTTCCAAATTTAAGAATCTAAACCAAAACATGTATGGTAAAATATTCCAATTTATTTTTTTTTCCTTTGTGTTTTTTATCCTGATAACTCTAGTCCAGACAAAAGCAGCTTTTCAGCTAGAAGAAGCTCTTGAACAAATTAAAGGATCAGTTTTAACATCAGGATTGTACTTGCCCAGCAGAAACAAAACCACCTTCAGGTAAGCATTTTTGTTTATTCTGATGATCAAAAGAAGTAAATTACTTGGTGTATTCAATAAACAGCAGATGATTACTCTCTCAGAAATTGCAGGCCGTCTTTCTGTGGCAAAGAAGGCACTTCTGTGAAATGTTCTAATGAAAATATTATGAAACATCCTTAAGCTGTTTGCGTGCAGTAGGTACAACAGCAGAGGAGATGATACAAACCTTTTCCCTTCAGGAGAATTCTGGGAATAGTCAGGGTGAACCTGGTCCCCGTTCAGTTGTGCCTGACTCAGACTGTCATGGTTACTAAGGCATCTGCTTGAAGTACATGAAGTATAAAGTACTCTGTCAAGATACTTTCTTATTCTCATCCACATTTTTCTCTTTTGACAGTCAAGGATAGTGTTGTTTTCATATTCATCCCATGATCTTATCTTCTTTCCAGCTGTTGCTCCTTTCGATTTCTCATCCCTTATATGTATCTTGAACATCTTGATAACAATTTGCCCTGTAATTTTTTCTTATATCACGTACAAGTTGAATCCCAAACTCTTCACTCTACCTGAGCACTTTTTCTAAGATGCATTGCCTTATCACAGAACATTTCTACTGTATATTTTATCTGCTGTATTTGATACTCTTTCCTGACTATCACCTTTCCAAACACACATTTCTTCAACTATTCAGTTCAGTGTTTTATTTTTTCTGGTTGCTGCTGTTGTTATTACTATCATTATAATTATTTTGCACATGCTGTAAATTGTGCAGATGTTCAGAATAGAGATAATGTTTGTGTCCAGTGGATTGTAGCTATTAAAAAACAACAACAAAAAGGAAAAACTACCTGCCAAATACAAGTTGAAATTATGGTAAAAACATGTAGATATTTCTGAACACTACAGAAGCACCCATTCCTTTGTCTCATTTCACTCAGGCTTGGCTTAGGACAGCAACTCTGTGTCTTCCCCCTACTATCAAAATTTCTTTATTTATTTCCCAACTTTCTACAAACTTCTTGTGCTTCAAGGGCTCACAGGTCTCTCTCAGAACGTCTTCAAACCACTAACTCTTTGCTTAATTTCTTACAGGATTACATTGCTGTCACTATATTATAATGTATCATTTTTAAATTCGCTATCTTATAAGAACTGTAGTGCATTCTTTCCTTGATTTTCATTTCTGTAACTTGATTTCTTATAGAAATTAAGTTTATTTGTTTGTATGGAACAGGCTACACAGAGAAGTTGTGGATGCTCCAGCCCTGGAGGTGTTCAAGGCCAGTTTGGATGGAGCTTTGAGCAACCTGGTCTGGTGGGAGGTGTCCCTGCCAATGGCAGGGGATTAGAATTAGATGATCTTTAAGGTCCCTTCCAACCCAAACCATTCTAAGATATTTCTTTACAGGCTGTAATCCCCTAGTAACCAAATCCAAGAGAGAGATAGAGAATCTCAAATACAATTTTACTTCTCTGATTTTGAAAATGGAAATTATGCAAGGAAGAAACTATTCAAAGTGACCCCAGCATGAAAAACACTTTAAAGTTGTGTCCACATTGACCTATTTTGATTAGCGGGTCACAAGCCAGTCAGTATTGGTAAGACAGCACATGAATATCTTGGAACCTGCCACAGAATGTGCTGCCTCTTCTCCAGCTAGTAACTGGGAGACTTGGGTAGTAGCCTTATGAGGTGGGTGAAGGAGGATGTGGACAATGTGGGTACAGAAATAACAGAAAAAGAATTAAGTTGTCGCCATAAAGGTTTCTTTATAAGGGGCAAAGTGTGCAAATTATTATGAAATAAAGCTTTGCTTATTCTAATGCTAGCATAATTTATCTTTCTTCCTTGTGACAGAAAATACAGTAAGCATTTTTGTCTGCATCTCACACAACGCCTTACCCACTGTAAGCACTGTGATTTAAACTGAACAAACGCAATGCAGCACAGATTATTTTAGTCTGTTGCAGAAAATGTTAGCACTGGGCAGTTCCTGTTCATTTTTGACTGGGAGCCATAGTTCTCTTACTGTGTGGGTCACAAAAGTAGCATTTCTGTGTATTCAGACTTGGTTCCAAAAATTGTGTAACATTCTCTTAGAGGTCAAATAGATTTCTTCCAAAACAGTAAAGCAAAGCAAGTTTTGATACAGAAAAGCTTTTTCAGAAAGTAACCATTCACCAGTTGTGAGATGTAAACCTTTAAATATGTATAACAGTCCCCAAAATTTGGGGATAGCAAAAAACTTACTCAAATGAGGCAGTAGATCCCTTTCTATATTTCTGTCTATTCTTACAATTCTGTAAGCATTTAAACCAATACATATATATATCATCATTATAATTTACCCTCCCTCAGCAACAGAATGCATAGAATTCATCAAAAGTCCTCTTCTAAAGAAAAAAAATGAATATTGTTTTAAGCATGTAAGACAAATATGGCTGCATCGAGAATATCCCAAGAATATCCCAAGTTGGAAGGGACCCACCATCATGGAGTCCAACTCCTGGCTCCACACAGGACTACCAAAAAATTAAACTATATGTCTGATGGCGTTGTCCAAACGCTTCTTGAACTCCAATAGGCTCAGTACTGTGACCACTTCCCTGGGAGTTGTATTTGATTATGTTCAGTTTTGGGACAGAAACTAAAAATGACAAATCAAAATTATTCCGTGACAAAAAGTTACCTACAAATTTTTATAAATGTAACTGATCTAAACATTCAAATAGATATCAAGAAACTTTACCAAAAAAAGGAAAAAAAAGATTTGTGTCCACATGCATATAAGTCTGGTCCACAACAACAAAGTCTTCAACAGACAATAGGTACAGGTTTTTGGTTGACAAGGATATCTCCCGTTCAGAAGAATGCAGAATGCAGTTTTCAGAGTTCTAAAAATAAATTTGAGAAGTTGTTCTCCCTTTTTACTATCAGCCATGTCATCAGAAATAACAAATTCCTTCTCAGACTTTGCCAAACATATATTCTGACTGGGTCAGTGCAGTTAAGAGAACCTTTTGGAAGAGTTATATAAAATATTCTCAAGAAAGCTCAAGAAATGGAGAGAAACGAAAGAAAGGGATTATTGAGTTTCTGTACATGTATTAGGCATGTACAGAAACAAGAAACAACAGAAAGGATCAGTGTCAATTGCTAGGGAGTTCTACCTAAGCAGTCAAGCAACCAAGTCAAGCACTCAAGCACAGCTGGCAGCCTGCTAACAGTTATACTTCCAAAAGGCTAGAGGTTGGTTAGCCTGCGAGTTGGTGGGTTTTGGGGCTTGGTGTTTTTTGTTTGGTTGGTTAGTTTTTTGTTTGTTTGTTTGTTTGTTTTGCTATTTTAATACCTTTCTTATTGGTTAAAGCTACTTCACAGAATCACAGAATTTCTAGGTTGGAAGAGACCTCAAGATCATCGAGTCCAACCTCTGACCTAACGCTAGCAGTCCCCACTAAACCATATCCCTAAGCTCTACATCTAAACGTCTTTTGAAGACTTCCAGGGATGGTGACTCCACCACTTCCCTGGGCAGCCTGTTCCAATGCCTCACAACCCTTTCAGTAAAGAAGTTCTTCCTAACATCTAACCTAAAACTCCCCTGGCTCAACTTAAGCCCGTTCCCCCTCATCCTGTCACGAGGCACGTGGGAGAACAGACCAACCCCCACCTCGCTACAGCGTCCCTTGAGGTACCTGTAGAGAGTGATAAGGTCGCCCCTGAGCCTCCTCTTCTCCAGGCTGAACAAGCCCAGCTCCCTCAGCCGCTCCTCGTAGGACTTGTTCTCCAGGCCCCTCACCAGCTTCGTCGCCCTTCTCTGCACCCGCTCAAGCACCTCGATGTCCTTCTTGTAGCGAGGGGCCCAAAACTGAACACAGTACTCGAGGTGAGGCCTCACCAGAGCTGAGTACAGGGGGACGATCACCTCCCTAGCCCTGCTGGTCACACTGTTTCTTATGCAAGCCAGGATGTCGTTGGCCTTCTTGGCCACCTGAGCACACTGCTGGCTCATATTCAGCTGACTATCCACCATCACTCCCAGGTCCTTCTCTGCCTGGCAGCTCTCCAACCATTCCTCTCCCAGCCTGTAGCTCTGCTTGGGGTTATTGCGCCCCAGGTGCAGGACCCGGCACTTGGCCTTGTTGAACTTCATGCAGTTGACCTCAGCCCATCAGTGCAGCCTATCCAGATCCTCCTGCAGAGCTTTCCTACCCTCAAGCAGATCGACACACGCACCTAACTTGGTGTCATCTTCAAACTTTCTGAGGGTGCACTCAATGCCCTCGTCCAGATCATTGATGAAGATATTAAAGAGGACCGGCCCCAGCACCGAGCCCTGGGGAACACCACTAATGACTGGCCTCCAACTGGACTTGGCTTCATTCACCACGACTCTTTGGGCCCAGCTATCCAGCCAGTTTCTAACCCAACGAAGCGTGCGCCAGTCCAAGCCAAGAGCAGCCAGTTTCTTGAGGAGAATGCTGTGTGAGACGGTGTCAAAAGCCTTGCTGAAGTCAAGGTAGACCACATCCACAGCCTTTCCCTCATCCACCCAGCGCGTCACTTTGTCATAGAAGGAGATCAGGTTCGTCAAGCAGGATCTGCCTTTCATAAACCCATGCTGACTGGGCCTGATCGCCTGCTTGCCCTGCAAGTGCTGTGTGATGACTCTCAAGAGGATCTGCTCCATGAGCTTCCCTGGCACTGAGGTCAAACTGACAGGCCTGTAGTTTCCCGGGTCTGCCCTCCGGCCCTTCTTGTAGATGGGCGTCACGTTTGCTAGCCGCCAGTCAACTGGGACCTCCCCCGATAGCCAGGACTGCTGATAAATGATGGATAGTGGCTTGGCCAGCTCCTCCGCCAGTTCTCTCAGTACCCTTGGGTGGATCCCATCCGGCCTCATCGACTTGTGCACATCTAAGTGCCGTAGCAGGTCACCAACCAGTTCTTCATGGATAGTGAGGGCCACATCCTGCTCCCCATCCCCTTCCACCAGCTCAGGGTACTGAGTATCCAGAGAACAACCGGTATTGCCGCTAAAGACTGAGGCAAAGAAGAAAAACTTATTTCTTGCTTTTGTCATCCTTGATATCTACTTATTTCTCACTTCTGGTTTTTCACACGTTGGTTCCTATTCCTAGTGATCTTACCCAGTCAAGTTCCAGTTCTCTTCATTCTTGAACATATCTTGTTACAGACTCCCTGCCTTCCTAGTCTCTGATTGCTCATTTTCCTTGTCATTTGGCTTCCCGTGCTTCCTGGCCTCTTTAATTCCTGGGTGTCTGTCAGCCCCATGGTTCTGGATAATTCCTAACCTGTGGAAACCTGTGATTTCCTCAGTCTTCATTTGGGCTCACTGTGACCACAGTGCACAGCTACAGTAGCAACTCTGAAGATATTTTTTTCAGGTAGAAAATATAAATTCTTTCATGTCCCACAATACTGACACTACTGGTCATCACTAGAAGCAACATCTAGAAACAACAAGGCCTTCGTGCTGTCTGAAGTAAGGGAATATCTGACAGAAGCAGTATATAGTCATCCTCTATATAAGCCAGCCTTATGGAAAAAAATAGAGGTCATTTTCCTTCTTAAAAAAAAAAAAAATTCCATGTTCCTGTCCTGTAAATGACCAAACTGTTGGCTGACATTTTCTGGAATAATCCAGCCTGAGGCATTCACCCAACAACCCAATCAGAAAACTCTGACAATTTATAAATAACAGAAGAGAACGTTTAAAATGGAAAGTGTTGGAGAGTTTTAATGCTAGACAGTACAAATAGCACCACCTGTAGTTACGTGGAGTTCAGCTTTCCTTCACATGCCAGGCATTTGTTGGTGATGTATACTTTTGGAAAGGAACATGTTTGAAAGTGTATCATTGACGCATAGAAGTAAGCCAAAATAATAAGTTATTTGCTTGCATCAAGAGCCACAGATGACACTTCATCCTCATCAGCATCTAGAAACGGTTATTCCCATCAGGAGCAGATTTCAGCAATGGTTGGCTACGATAACACAATGCAGGAGAGCAGTACAACAGGCATGGATAGTAACCAACTTCTATTCCAGAAAAATCTGAAAGAAATGCAGCAGCTCCTAGAAAAACAGCATCTCAGCAACTTGGAGGTACGATATTTTCATGTGATTCATTGTATGATGTTTTTTAAATGTAATTCTTGAAAATGATATTCTTGAATATGATAAAAAAGAAAGACTGTTAAGCACACCTTACAAATTAGACAACACCTAGACACACTGCACTCTGCCTTACTAATAGGTTATTTATAGTTAGAGTATACATATTTTCAGTAAGAAATCAGAAATCTTTAAAAATGTTTGTAAGGATATTTTCACAAAAGCCTCAAAGACATCAGTTATGTTGTCTTTCTTTCTCTGAACCTAAGATTTGACTGCTAGAATTCTTGGCTCTGGAGTAGCTAGACATTAGTCTATCACAGGAGTCTTGTGCTAGCTCCAAACTTAAACTGGCAGCTTCCAGTAATGCACTTAAGTTTCTGCTTTGCTGATTGCTATAGCTCAGCACAAAAAGCTATAGCAATATAATTATGGTAGGTCAAATGTTGAGTTTGTTTTTGTTTTCCCTAATGTGCGGTGATTTCCTGGGCATTGACTTCAAGTCTCTTGAGATTCTACGTCCTTTTTTGTCATCTTTGGAATATATGTAAGTGTTCTAGTAACAAGCCATGGGTACATCTTAATTCCATGTCTAAATTAACTTCTGGACCCCAAATCAGTTTCAAAAGGCACCTTAGAAACACAGTGAAAATCCTGAAGAACTGAGGTCCAAAGTGATTTCCTTCAACTGCACCTTTATGTCTGATTTTAGGTCAGTCAGTGTTGTCTTTGATTTTGGAAATATCTTTCTTTAATATTATATTTTTTTGCAAACAAAAGGACATAATTTTGGTCTCACTCATATTTCTGTAATACTAAGTATGAGACTCATGATGTCTGAGATGACCTTGACACAATGAAGCAGCCTTGCTTTTACTCTGGAAATGGCTAGAGGTCATTGATTGACAAGAATTTGTCCAAGAACTTTTCCTTAGGAAAAAAAAAAAAAAGCAAGGACTTTTCCTTTTAATGCATCGTGATGCATTAAAAGGACTTTTGAAGGACTGTGTGCTGTTCAGATATATTTGGAGTTCTTTGATATTAATGTTTCCAGGCACATTCATCTCAGTCTTTGTACCCACTTTGTTCTGGTGGGGATTCATGAGAATCTTGAGAAGCCGATGGCTAATACAGAAAATCTCACTCAACTGGAGTAAATTTCAAAAAGGTTGAGGAGACAGAAGGAACATTTTGTACTGGCAAGGCTGTTGATTAGTATTCATTCTTTTATATAATAATCAGCTTTAGATGCTGCATATAATATAGAAATTTACAAATTAATGTGTTTACAAATTAATGTTTTTGAAAATGCTTTGATCCTATTAAGATTCTCCCAGAATATATTTTTCTGCTGCCACTAGGGGTTGCTCATCTTCTTCCCTCTGATAAATAGTTTAAAATTATAACTATTTATACTTGAAGCATTTGACTTTCTTTCTTGAAATTTCAAGCTTTGGACTCTGATTAGAAAAATAGTCAAGAAAACTATCGTCATTGTTCTAAAGCCTGAGTTTGGAAGCTTAATTCTTGGATTGGGCTAGTGTGTATGTGTGCTGTGACTTTCTGTGATGTGATGCAGTATTTATAATACTCTTACTAAGGTTACTGACATGAATAGTCTTCAGTGGTCTTGTTGCTGTCTGTTGTCCAAAGTCATTTCAGCAGCGCTTGCCTTTCTGAAACAAACGTCGAAGTATTTCAATGTGGGCATGCTTTGCAGTCTAACCATCCATTGAGGTCCTTTAACCTCTCTTGGGTTCTGTTTTTACAGGCCTACCAGGATTATAAAGATTCCTAAAATTCCTTTCTCTCCTACAGAGCAATAAAGTTCTATGTAGACCTCACCCATAGATTTGGTGTGTTCCCTGCTTTCCAACCTTAAAGATTTGTGTAGTTTCAGCAGTAAACCAAGGTTTTCAGTGACCCTTTTACCATTCTCCAAAATTACTTTGCTTAAAATATTGAGAGCAATAGATTTTATTTTGTACAACAGTTGCATCTGAGTCAGTACATCAAATTATTATGCCCATAAATAAACTCCACTTCGAAGAAATTAACGTTGTTAACTTCATTCTCGATCAAAGGGGTTTTTTTGCACAGTTCTTTCCTGTTTGTATTGCAGGCATAAATAAAATCTTTAAGGTGGAGCTGGTAGCACTGTCTTTAGCTAAAGCTGCATGCAGCTTTTGACCAAAAGACATTACCCACAATTGCATATCATTTTGCCAAATGTTATGTGTTGAAATTTTCTATTTCTGGCACCTGCCTGGAGCTAAATAATGAAAATTCCCATTAAAATGGCTCAACTATGTCAAGGAATAATATTATTCATATAACTTTTTGTCTTTTTCTTTCCATCATATTGTCAACTCAGTGCCCATATGAAACTGTTTTGGTCAATACAATACTTTTATGCTCTTCCAGAAAAACACATTAGGCTTGAATTAAACTGTTTGATTGACTTCACATTTTATCTCTATTGTTTCATTTTTTTAAACAAAATAGTTGGAAGTAAGAGCAAATTCACAGACAAAATAGCTATAGATTACAACATGGAGACAGTATTTTCCTCTTCCCTCCTCTGCATAACCATAATTAGATTATTCAAGTGGTATCTGTGAAATCCAAATTTAAATCCTTTTTCTGATTGATTTGAAACAGGAATTTTACTTTGGCTGTCCTTTTGTTTTAAAGCATATTGTGCATCAATCAAAGTACTTATTATTGTTATTTCTGTGGTTCCCCTTGCCATAAAGTACTTCACTGTTTATAGAAGCAGGGGCACAGGTATCATTTCTTAGAAACTGCAACCCAACCCAAGGGGTTGGAGGGTTTTTCTTGTATTATCTCTAATATAATAACATTTTGTAGCCTGTTATAGGGTGTGTGATTATATATTCTATGTATAGGGTAAGTAGGCATCTGGGAAAATACTGAAGAATACTGAAGAATATTTCTTAAGTGATGTTACACTGAGTGAAAGCAGCAGATACTGCAAACACGTAGGTATGGACGTTGCCTTAGTTGCATGAATGAGTGGCCAGTGTGACTGTTAGCTCTTTGTATTACTGGGCTTCTGAGTATGGACTGTGTCTATGAAATGGAAATGTGTCAGGTATCTTGCAGAAAAACTGAATTAATTTTCAAGTGCATTCCTATTATGACTGGAATGAGTTAAACAAAGGTTCCTTTTGCAGAATGCATTGTATCATTCTAGCTCTTCAGAGGCATAAATGAGACCAGCATGGAAAAAAGGAGTGCCAGTATATGAAAGCTCTCCCAGGAGTCAAGAAATTTTAGAATGGTCAGGGCTAGTTATTGGGAAAACAGATTTCTAAGGGGAGGGCATAAAATAAAATGGGATTTGAACTGAATTCAGATTTGATTTTGAGAAGACCATTCAGGGACTGGAAATGCGTTTCTGTGGTCACCTTAAACCAAAAAAAAATCTGGTCATCTTTGACTTTTAACTGTGAATGTTAACATCTTTTATGTTGATCACTTGAATTTTATGACAAACTCAAGTGACTTCCTTACTGCTTTTCCTTTTAGCAAGATCAGGGAGCCTCAACTTTTGTTGGCTTTCAACCAGTATTGCAACATACCACTATCATCCACATTATTTCACTAATCCAAAGCAACTTCACATTTGCTATAAGGGTTACTAATCACATTGAAATTTATCTCCAGACTAATTTATTTTCCTTATTTTAATACTCAGACTTGCTTTTGTTATGTATTCCTCAGAGTAGTCTTTTTTAAAGTAAATTAGCATTTTATTCCAAGACTGTGCTGAAGAAAATGACATTACAAACTTTGTGTCTGACAATCTGGATGTTCATTTATTTGAAGAGCACTTTGCGTCAATTCAGAGCCCCACTTTAGCAGAAGATCATATAGAATTGAAGCAGAAACAGCATTGACAGTACAAAAGATTTTGTTTTACAGGTGGATGAATATGTTAATAAGACTTTTCTTGTGAAAACATAACAATTGTTACATGTACAACATTGGTCACAAAGCACAGAAAAAGGGAAATTGAGAACTGTCATCTAATACATACCTGTTCCTCCCTTATAAGCATATACTTTTTCATAAGAACTGCCATACATATTACCATGCTTCCATTTTTGTTTTTATATTCATAAACATATATCCATATATATATGTATGTATATATGAAATAACTAATATAGCTATGCACTAGATTATTTCTCCATTTCTTCAGAGCTGTTTTTGAAGTGACTTGTTTTATTGGAACAGAATAAAATGTTCATAAATGCAGCTAAAGGGAAGGAAAAGAGGGAAAAAACAACAGTATATGATCTCTTATTTACTGTGGTTATGGTAATAATAAAATGTTTGCTTGCAGAAAGGGAATGGAAAATAATAAAGTTTCTGCATACTGATCTGCCAGAATTTTATATTATGATAACTTGGTCTTGTCAGAGAGAGTATATACCAATGTCTCAAGGGGAAGTTGGGAAATCTATTGCTTTCTCACCAAGATTAAAGTATCTCTGTCTGGAGTAATTCTGCCCTTTGAAGATGTCAGAGCTGTATTTTGTTTTGTTTTAAGAGATAAACCTCTTTTTGTGAAGTGGAAAGCAAAATAAAATTTAACTATTTTTCTTCAAGTATTCCTCTTCTGTCCTAGTAGGCTCATGGTGGCTGGGGAACAGAAACATAGTCACCTCTTTCAATTTTATGCAGTATTAATTCTTATCAATCCCCAGCAGTGCTTCTGTAGGACTTTGCAGCTTGATCTTTGCTGTGCAGTTAATGCCTGATACTGGCACATCTCTGTAAAGAAGTATGGCTCACCAACTGGGAAACCGAGCATTAATCCAGACTCTCAGAATTCGGACAGGAACAGGCAGGGAACATCTGGGACCCAGGAAACTCACAGATGTTGTAACAACCAACTTAATTATGCTTTCAAATAGTGGCAAGAAAAGCATATGAATATCAGCTTTACATTCAGTAGGTTTTTAGGGGAAGGTGGATGTAGTAGATGTATGTATAAATCAAAAAAAAAAAAAAAAAGAAAAAAAAAAAAAGCAGGTAGGAAATAGGAAACATCTAAGAACTAGGAAAGACAAGGGACACCTCCATAGCTTCTTTGGTGGGTTTGGTGGAATGTTCTGGGTCTGTTGTCTAACAGAGGAACTAAAATCCTGCCTCAATAGGATTTGCTTTCTTGGCTTGGCCCAAATCATCTGAGAAATCAGCATTGTGTAGTGCCTGAATTGTATGTGTTTACCAAGCATGCATAGACAATAGTTTGCAAGTTTTCTAATGGACATTCCCATTCCAAAGACGGTGAACTCAAAACCAGTAAAAGTGTTTAGGTACCTCACTGGCTTTGAAAGGTAGCCTTGTGTCTTTATGAACATCGGTGTCTTTTACTCCACAACAAAAGTGAGAGAGAGCATTATTTGCATATAACACACAAAGAACTCCTGTAAATAAACTAAAAATCAAAATCAAAATTCTCAAAATTAGCAAATAGTGTGAGAAGACAGGAGCCTGGGTTTTCAGAACAGGTAGCATTTTTACAGCATTTGTCGTCAGAAGAGTGTTCTCATTCATTTCTTGGAATTGTGAACAGTCAGCACTTCTGCAGAAAATGTCAAATACGTATATGGCAGCTCTTCGGTGTAATGGAGCTCTGACAGAGTCCGTTGGCAGAAAATTCTCTTGTCAGTTTCTCTTAATATTATACTTATTGCAATGTTATTCTTTCATTTGCCTCATGAAAGGTTTTTTAGGCTTATGTTTTCTCTTTGTTTGAGTGCTTTGCTGAAATGAAATGGCTTAACACAGCTGTTCTAAGTCTTAAGACATGTAAGCGACCTCTTTAACTCCTCAGAAATATTCCCTCTCCCAAAGTACCAAGTATGTGGACAGGCTGGGTTTAGACTTTGTGTATTAGGGACATAAGAAAATGAAGGCAACAGGCAATACAATAAATCGTATTTATGTAACAGAAAAGATATGCAAATCTAGAAAATAAAGGCATAATACACTCTATGAATATTTTTGCTGCCTTATCACCCTATAATATTCCCAAAGATCAAAACAAATGATTGGGATATCCAGGTTTATTTCCCTGACACTATTGACCACTAAAGGAATGAATAATTGCTGAATGCTTTTTGAGGTCTTTATGCATAGTACTCTTTATGCGTTTTTAGAAGAAAATGTGACATTCACTTCCATTACAAAGTCCACTAGAAAAGCAAAATAAAACATGTAAATATTTAATGAGAATGATAAGCCGCCTTCATGTGTGAAATGATTAAATTGCATGCTACAACAAAATAAATGTATGTGAGCTAAATTTGCATGAACTAAGTAAAAGTGATTATGCATTTAAATGAGGACACCTTTATTCTTTCATTTCAAACTTATTTCTGGAGGTTGCCTCACCTGAAATCTTTTGTCCCCATGAGGTTCTGTTGTACCAGGACAGTAACATTACATATAATGTGGGATTAAATCTGTTTTCAACTTTTGAACCAAAAATATTTGAATTGTTTTGATTTTAATTTTTAAAAGTTGCAGCTTTTCTTGCATTCTACAAAGCAGTTTTAAGCTAACCTGCTATAGAAGCAGGGTTGTTTTTTTAAGTCAACCATTACATTTTTTCCCCTATATTTAACCTAGTCATTTTAGAAGTGCATGGTTAGCCATACAGGTGCAGTCTCCAGTTCAGACGAGAAGTAAGCCAGACACCTCTGCTTTCTTTTTACTGATGGTTTGCTTTGATTTGTTTTGTTTTTCCCATTTGAAAATTTCAGAGTTAGTTCTTAAATTTGGCCTGGTACAGAAACCTACGAGCATATGCCTTTTCCTTGTTTGGTTAAGTTCAAGCAGAGGTTAACAATACAATTTAGCCAAACATAAGGTTAATAAATAACTAACAATGCATTATTTATTCTTTTCTATTAGAAAGACACCAGTTTGTATAGCTTTAATTTAAAAACGTTCCCTAAAGGGATCTTTCTCTACACTTGGTTCTTTGTTCTTGTATTTAGTTTCTTTATCTCAGATCATAACTATAATAGAAGACTGTACCAACCTCTCAACATTTAGGGCAAGATAAGGTTTAATTCAATCATAAAAAGTCTTTCAGGACCCACTCAGATTTTTATTTTGCAATTTAAAATATTTGTACAGCTATAAACTATGCAATATTATGGTATTTTTTTGTTAGAATAAACAGTTTTACTACAAAAATATGTTCTTATTCTCTAATTTTATGCACACTTTATTAAGTTTTCAAAATGCTAATTCTATTCTAATTTCCAGAGGGATGCATAATAACTCACCTAGGTGAACAGATTTTGCCACTTGAAACCTTTCTCTTTTAAAGCCAAAAAAATGGCATTGCTTTATGCCTAAGGCAGTTCCCCTTAGTTTTTCATCACAATTTTCTCCAATGCATAGAGTAAAATTTAGCAGCTCAGTTATATGTAAGTGGATTTAATAGCACGTAGAGAGAAGAATACTGGAATGTGAAAGCAGATAATAGGCATGTATTCCTTGACATTTATGTGCATTTTCAAATCTTGTACTTAATAAAATATGTATTTTCAACCATGTCAGGCATCTGAGTGTCTAGATGGAGAAGTATTAGTGAAGAAAATACCTGCGTAGCACATAAAGTCACCCCACTGGCAATTTGGATGGTGCCTGTTGCTCTTATTCATCACTGCATTATGATGAGGAGGTTGGGGGAGGGCATGGAATCCCCTATACCCTTGATAAGTCCTGATCGAGCAAATGATATTTTCCACTTTCTGAAAGATGAGAAGAGGGAGTTAAGGAGTGTGAGTATGACAGCTGTCGCATTTGCCATGACAACATTTAAATGCGCCTTACTTGTGGAGCTCTGTATGAAACAAACAAACAAACAAACATATTTGGTCTAGTGTTGTGGAATAATTCTAGTTTGGAGAAGAATTAATATTGAATCTGCATTTTCATGGATTCTCTTTTGTTTTGTAAACTCCATTTCATGTTAGAGTACAAGAATCACAGTTCTTTCCTCTGAATTTGATCCCGAAAGCAGATCATTTTCTTTTGCAATTAAACACAGGTAAATTTTGACTTGATGAAAACATTAATAATGCTATGACCCCAAGTCACAAAAACATTGGGCCAATATTAATTGTATTTTAGCCTAAGCTGTAGTGTTAAAATGAAAAACTAGTATCAGTGAAGAAAAAAAAATCTGATAAATTTAACAGTCTGGTTTTATGTCTGTATTTCAGAATTTTCAAGAATTTGAGAAAACAGATGATTCAGGAAGTTTATCAAGTCTTGACAGTCTTGAGGCTGGGGAACAAAATGGAACTTGCAGACCACCAAGTGAATCACCTTTGACTATGCAATGTGACTGTGCCCAGTATAATCCTGGAAAATCACAGACCAGGAGCAATTATTTGATTTATACAAATGAAAACACTTCTAAAAACATACATCTAAATAATTGTCAGAGAAATTTAGATTCACAAAACAGCCACAACAACTTACGTGTTCATGATCTTTTAGCTAAACATAATTTTCTAACTCTTGCTGAAGACGTAAATAGTTTAGAAGAGGAGTTACCTGTTTCTCACAGATCTGAAGAAAATGCTGTAGAGTTCTTTACTTCTGGTAATCAAGAAAGCTCTGTAAATAAAGCATTTACTTTTCTGAAAAATATAAAAGAAGAAAGAAAGAATCCATCTTCTGGAACGGCCAGCACATTGGCCACTGGTCATCCTGCTTTCAGTCCTTGCAAAGCCTGGGCCAGCCCTGCTTCTATTCCAGGAGAAAGAATTCAGGATCTGATGCAAGAACAGAGCTTTAAAATGACCCCACAAAATAGAAGTAAATCTGTGCAAACCTTCAGTGAACCTATTGCAACATCTGGAATCTTATTTCCTAATCAGAGGTGTTCCACTGGCGTTCCCAGCACAGCTGATACGTTGCCAAAGGACAAAAACATTAGTAAAGATTTTTTTAAAAATACTTTGGGAAAAGTGATTGAAACAAAAGGAGAAAGCATTAGATGTGTTGATGACCTTGACCAAGGATCATCTTTATTTCAGGATGCTTTAGTTCTGTGCAATATTAAGCAACAGAATAACAAGGAGAAAGAAAAGGCAAATGTGGTTGAAACTATGTCACTGGTGTCTGATACAGAATTCAGTTTTGGCATCCCTGCAGAGCACAAAACCCTGAAAAACAATATTTATGACAGAAAAAGAGCAAAACTATTCAGAAGTATCTTAAAGAAGGAATCTAAATATGAACCCAGTCATTTCAAAGCTGTGGTTATGAACCATGGGATCAGTTTTGGAACTCGACCTGTGTCTTCTATCAGAGACAGTTTGGAACTGGCAAAAATGAAAAAGAAAAGTGCAGAAAATGAAAAAAACAATAGGAAAATAAGATGGTGTGATCAGATTAACAAGATAATAATGGAAAATAATGAAAAACGCTATGAAAAAAATACCAGTGAAATATCTTCTGCACAGCTGCAATGTCTTCAAAATGCAAGTGATGCTCCTTGGACTAATTTAAATATGGTTGTTCACCCTTCAAACACTAGGTTCACAAGAAATCACCAGGAAAATTCTCATATATCAAAACCAAATGTTAATTCTGGAACATCAAATAAAGAATGCGTGTCTCTCAATACGTTTATGTCTACTGGATCCTCTTTTGCTAAAAAAGCTTGGATGGTATCAAAAGATGAAGAAAGCAAACCCCCGGAATGTAATAACAAATCTAAAATTCATAAAGGTAATCAACATGAAAATAAGCCAAAAATAACCAGAAGACCAAGACCTATAGGAGCCCAGCTGGGTTTTATGCTGAAGAACAGAAAAGGCACTCTGGTCCAACCGCAGTCAGCCTCTGAAGCCAACACAGTTCCAGCAGCTCGAGGCAGGGTGCTGGTACCTCACCCACCATCCGCACCTACAACAGGAAACACAAGTGGCAAAACCATGGTCAGCCTGGGGTTTCAGCCACGGCCTTCCTCTGGTCTTCAATCTGCCACTACAAATGGTAATTATTTCAATGAAAGGCATGTTTTGTTAGCAGATCAAGCTTTAACGAGGAGAACTAGAGCACACAGAGAGAACATTACCTGTAGTTCTGACTTGGCCACACCTTGCTGCAGCACGTCCAGATACGAACCTTTGGCAAAAAAATACTTGTTCTGTAAATAGTGGTCAGACAAGTGCTTGTCAAGATCATTCAGTAACCTGCACTGAAAGAAGATCTGTTAATGCAGAAAATGGATTACATCCTGATCATATCCCAACAGCTGAAAAAAACAAGATGTGCATGGAAAGGAGTGCATGCTGCCCTAGCTCCAAAGGACTCTGCTGGTGGTTTAGAGTCATATGTCTGGGCTTTTGGGGTGGGGGACATTCATAAGAACATACTTTTAAATTACATCACAAATTTGTTTTCAGTTAAAACCTTCAGCCTTTCATCCATTCACACAATACTTGGTTTTAACAAGTTTTCAGCAGTTGTAATTATCATTTCTATTCTAGTGGTGCCCAGAGGCCTCTCAAATGCGGATCCCCATTTTTATAAGCTCTCTACAATATTAAATGAAAAGGAAGTGCTTTCCCTGAGATTATATACCTGACTAATGAGCAGATGTGACAGGTGGTCTAAATAATGATATAAGAGGAAGTGAGTTTATATGAGCAATTTTTACAAGGTAACTGGGAGTCATAGCTTGTTATCCAAGTCACTGCCACCTGAAAGTGAAAGAAATGTAGATCTACCATGTTTTTAAAATGCTGACACTGCAAATGCCTAAAATTATTGTCTTAGTCTCATTAATACAATTAATACTCAAAAAAGATTTAAACAATTAAAAACTTCTACTAGACAAATTTGCTGTTCTTCAAAATGTCTGATTTGTAAAGATCTTTAAGATACAAATTTTTAAATTTTAAGAAATCTCAGGGATTTTTCAGAAATTTCTTGCAATTTATTCGAAAATAACCTTAGGAGCAATACAATGCAGAGGGTGTTTGGTAAGGTAAGAGAAAAGATGTGTAAGAAATTTGGAGAGAATAAATTTTAATCTATGGGGTTTACATTTCAAAATGTTTCATACTTTTTGATTTAGCTTTTTTCTCCTCTGCAACCCAGCTATATGCTGTACTTTCAGGCAGTGATGGCATCCTTCTGCTGGTACTTTCTATATTATATGCTGCTTTGCTTTCTCTTGAGGGCTGCAGCTGGAAGCAGAGCTCCTGAAACCAAGCTGTGCTGCAGGTACACACAGCGCTCCAACCTGCTGACTGAGCTATCATCAGCCATGCAGCTCAAAGAGATTTTCTAGCAAAATAAGACATTCTGGTAACTTGAAAAAAAAAAAAAAAAAAAAAAAAAAAAAAAAAAAAAAGTTTCTCATTTTATCTACACAAAATTCATAGTTTTAATGATGGGAGCAGAGCTAGATGATTATTCTTGGCCTGAAGGAGGTGGACAAAATGAGAAATTTTTTCTGTTTCTCCATTCCAGTTCAAAGGCAAACAGATGAGCTTAAGATATGTGTGATTTAAGTTAGCCTATTTGATTTTACATTGGAAATGAATGAAGTCTGCCATTACCATAAGTGGCCTCCAGCAGAGCTACTTGCCTATTGATACCCTTATTTGCACATCAGATCAGTGAACAGGCCCCAGTGTCATAGAGCTGCAGCTCTTTTAGAGGAAGAGCTGAGCAACCTCATTTTAAAATTGGGGTGGGTGGCCCTCAGTATCTGCCTACATTTTGTGCTTGGAAAGTCTTCTTTATTTTAAATACTCTAGATAAGTCTTAATGGGTGGCTAGTATTTGTTCTATTGCCTGCAAACGCATATATATCACCATGATCTTTGTTTTGAAGGGCTTGATAGAGAGACTGAGTACTGTGTTGTTCTTGAGTAAATTATCTGCTGTGGCACTATCACAGGGCTCAGTAAGGTCTGTGAGAAAATGTGATCTGCACTGTGTGGCCAAATGTGTGCTACGGAAAGTGAGAATAAGCTGAAGAAACAAAATTGTCGTAAACGAGGACCGTCCTCTAACTGGGGTTCCAGGCTTGAAATTGTGTATTGTCTGGCTGACACAAGCTATCCTCTGTTGCTGGATAGTAGAATTATTTTAACTTCTTTGGTGTTCAGCCAGTAAAATGCTTTAAAAATGTGTTTAACATTCAGCCTGAGACAAATTGTGCCTCGTGGGCACAGAACAGGACACGGTATAGTGATGGGATTCAGTAGGTCAGGTTAGTGGTTGGACTTGATGATCTTGAAGGTCTTTTCCAGCCTAAATAATTCTGTGATTGTGTGATAAACACGGGACTAATTCACATGCTTGGAGTTAAATAGACATATCTCAGTACCTCATGCCCTTAAACACGCTATTGCTTGTTATATTTTGTATTAAATTTCCCAAAGGAGTCTTTCCTAGTCATAGATCTAATCTTGCAAACTGATTCAATTAAATGTTGATGTATCAATAGAGTAACTTTGGAATTTATTTTTCAGAGAAAGGTTATGTGATTACTAATATAAGACAGGGTTTCTTCTTTGATTCTTTCCAAATTTCAATATTACAGAGTCACATTTCTCTTTCTTTTCAGGTGCTATTCAGCATCATGTGTCACATTACAATAATTCACATATAACTAAATGGCAACCTTTTAAAGCTCCTGTATCCTGTATTACTGCTGGTGAGAGAAGCCAGAAGACTATTTTCAAACCTTCTTCTAGGATGAATGAATTGTTTTCTTTCTCTGCAAACAGTAAGAATTCTGCTTTGTTGAATATCACTATAATAACAAGTAAAGAACTAAAATTCTGTCAAAATCACTAAAAGACTCCTTGGCCTTGTCCTGAAGTTCTACTTATAAAGCTGTACATTAAATTTACATGGTATTACATAAATAAATAGGTGATTTATATTCCCAAGAAGAAATCAAATAACTGTATTTACAAATGAGAATATATCTCCTCGGATATGTAGATCCTGACTTGCAGGTGAAAATAGCGATTTGCATCCTCAGATTGCATGCATGGAATTTTAAAGTAGAACTTAATTTTCATTTTGAAACCTGATGGTTTGATTATGAAAATGTATTGTTACACCAGACAAAACTGAGATAAATTTGAGGTACAATATCTAAGTTAGGCCTCTCTATCTGAGGGAAAATACTATACAGTGCATATAATCCACATCTGGATTTTATAGTCTTATCTAAGATTAAACTAAATATGCCTTAGAAGCACCTGTTTTACTCTTCACCATAGGAAAATAATCTAGAGAGATCTGATGCAAACATCTATAAGATAGACATTTAAACTTTGACAGAGAAATTCATTCACCATTAATAGTTTTTCTTTATCATATTTTTACATGTGTTTATTTTATTTTTGTATGCATCTCACTTAAGGTGTTGTTCCTGTTACAAGACAAAAACAGATTTTTGACAACTGTGAGCATAAACACAGAGCTTTTTCAGAACAGAGAATCCAAACTGTGGCATCTAAAAAGACATCGACTCATCATACACAGGTAAATATTTGATGCTATTAAAAAAAAAAAAAAAAAAAAAAAGCTTATTTTTCCTCAAAATTTAAATAATTTCAGGTGTATCAAAAATGTTCTGTCACAATTTTGAATCAATGTGCTAAGTCAGCTTGCTGTCACTACTAATGAAAATAATTAAATCAACTTCAATACATCTACTGAATTAGTATGCACTAACATTTTTGCACTTGAAACATTTAGTAATATGAAATAATAAATTAAAATGTTCAGGAAGTAGTACAGTAACCTTAAATTACACTTAAAATAGTTTTAAAATATTTTGATAGAATTCGTTACGTGCTGTCCAGCTGAGTCCTATTCAATCTGCATTTGATCCAGCACAAACTATGAATAATACCTACAAGTCTGAAGAAGGTATAGTAACACATCTCACTTCAATTCTTTGTTATTCATAAAGTAGTGACCTAATGTAGGCACTATGTAACATCACTTGTGTCTTTTAGCCTCAGTGATTCTAGTTTGTTGTCTAGACCTATTTTTTTTCACAGAAATGTAAAATACAACATTATATGTTATGAAATTGATGGTTTTATAACTTTTATTCTTTATGCATAAGAACAAATAGTCAAGTTTAATTATGTTCCTCTTTGTATTTAGCTGTATGTATCATACATAACAGTATGATAGGGACAGGTATTGGTTTATTATATATTTGCAAGACTAGTAGAACTTGCTCTGGAACAAGTCATCCCCATTGTAAAACATATTAGTGATCTTAATTATATCATTTTCTAACATATCATGCTTCTTGACTGCCATCTTTTTGATCTTTTAAATGTGAATTTAACACAGACCCATAGTCACAAAAACAAGCAGTATATTTAAATGTCATGAGCTCTTCTCGCTTGAGTTTACCCCTGTAATCTCATCAGTTTCAGAAAGCACTGCTCAGTTTCTTATGGCAGAAAAACTTGCAAGTACACCAGCTGCAGAAGATGAAATCCTGGCAGCTATGGAAGGTATGCAACCAGCGAGACAACCCTTTCTGCTTAACAGGGCTCCATGTCTAGGCATGAGTGCACTTTCCGTAGAAGAAGAGAAGATTTTCCAGTCTCTTGATCGTCTCAATCAAAGGCTACAAAGTAAGTTTGATAATAAATAGGATCCTACATCAAGTGATTAAGTAACTTTATGTTTTGTTGTCTTGGATTAGGTTTGATTAAAAACATTAATCTCATGATAGAAATCTCTTTTCCTCTTATTTTCTTGTTATTATTCTTTACTAACTGTAGCAAACAGTAGATCAAAATCACTAAACCTTCTTATAGTCAACAGAACTAATTTAAAATAATGGTGACTTTTCCTTTGTCAAAAAAAAAAATCAAAATATGATTGGAGGACACCTTCAGAAACTAGTTCAGCCCTTCAGAAACAGTAAACAGAAACAACAGTAGCTGTTGTTTGTAATAGGTGTTTCTTAAAACTGTTCTTTAAACAAGTACAAGCCTCACTTAGGAATCTCTTCTGATGCTTATCCATCCTGTTTTTTTTTCAATTATATTTTGTCAAGAATTACTCTTTATTATATACTTTATATTTTCACATATCTAACCCTTTATAATGAAAAGGTTTTCATTTTCTTTATTCTAGTCTTTTGGAATGTTCCTCTTTTCCATGAATTCTTAAGGATCACAAATGCAATTCTGAGATTGCTGCAGCCAAATCTGAATGTTTGTGTGAATATCACTTGCACAAATACTCTTAAAATGTCAGACTTACCTGAGCATTCTACAACCTGTTCTTTTTGTATACCACCTTTATGCCAGTGTTTCTTATATGAGCTATTTGATCACAATCGACATTTTGTTGAAGAATGTTGAGAAAAAGTCTCTACTTGTTCTTGCTATTTTTTCTCTCCAGTGGTTAAACACTTTCATTGGTCATCCTATTAGAACTAACACACGTAGAATTAATTTACTTTTTAGTCTCTTGCTATTGTATCTTCTGGTTAGTATTTGCTTTGACCTATGTGACGGAATTGCCATGCCTGGAGCTGTTTAAGAGACGTGGGTGTGGTGCTTAGGGACATGGTTTAGTGATGAAATTGGAAGAGTTAGGCTGATGGTTGGAATGGATAATCTTAAGGGTCTTTTCCAACCAAAATTATTCTATGATTCTATAATCATGCAGGTCTTTAATAAAAATTCTCAGTAGTTTTACAGTTTCTGCATTTTGTGTGTTTCATCCTTTCCAAGATAACATTCTCAGACATATGGTTTAATTTTTAGGTAGTCTCCTGTGGAGCCACGAGTTGGATTTGATGATCCTTTTGACCTTATGTCCCTTACAGCTTGGGATATTCTATGATACCATGATACAGTATTGGAAATCAATGGGGGACCTTGTGACTTGGTCCATGTGGTCTGTTCATGGTTTTCCACATATTGGAATAACTTCTGCTTGTCATTTTTGCTTTTTATGGAACTTCTAACTCTGCTGTTTTTTCCTTTCTGCTTGGATTTGTTTCATTTGAAATTTTACTTGCCAATTATTCAAGTTTACAAGAGTCTGTTTTCTTGAAGTCCATTGATTTTATTTTACTGTTCTACTTCCTTTCCTAGTGGACTCCATTACTTCATGGTCAGTTTACCAAAGTTTACCCCGATAGTTCTTGTTGCCTGGAATCATACCAGACCAGGACGTATTTTATGGCATTAAACTCCAACACACTATCCATATGTTTCCACATCAAATGATGGACTGCTTGACTTTGAGGGAAAAAGTTTCAGTTTCCTGTAAATTGCAACAGCAGGATAAAAGAACTTTGCAACCTCTTAGAAACTTTCTGTAACTATAGCTTAAAATTCTTGCTCCCATCTAGCTGTGATTCAAAATTTCCTGACACTGTACCTCATTCCTCTTGCTTCAAGGCAAATGGAAGTAAAGAAGGAGAGGAGTTTTGGTATGATGTGCTCAGGTTAATAAAGTATACATTAGGGAAGAGAAATGCAAGAAAATACAAAAGAAATTACTGTATGAATAACAGAGAAATTAAAAAAAAAAAAAAAATTCATCAAAGAAATTAAAAGCAATAAAGCTGAAGTTTGCCAAGTGTGAAAAAGAACACTGAGGAAACTAAGAAAAGAACATAAGGAATATTAAAGTATAGAAGTCAATGGATTACAAATGAAGTGACTGTGCAAATTAAAATAATACATATATGTATGTATTCTAAATTTAGCTTGCTTAAATATTTTGGAAATTGGTCATAGGAAGTTGTGAAATTTTACAGGTAGACATATGACATGTAAGTACATGGAAGTATGTACCTCTAAGTTAGTAAGTAAAGTGTTATAAGTAAAGTACTTAGATGACATATAAGTACATGGCATTTTGAAATATCTTTATTCACCTTTTTCAGCTTTGTTTTCACACATTACCAAGTTAAGTGCCTGAAACTCTGTAGGTTTGGGTGTGTTTGTTGTTGTTGTTGTTGTTTGTTTGTTTGTTTAATGAATAACAGATAGTCACTAACCAATCTGTCGGTAAGTTTTGTTGCCAGCTTTGACCACCTGACACACTTTTCTAAAGATTTAGATTTCTTTATAGACACAGTAGATTTTTTTTTCCAGATACCTAGCTGAATTTTTTTAAAATACAGATGTGTCATATACTTCAACAGATATCAGTAAAGGAAAAAAGAACAGTTCTATTAAGCTACATTTCCACACTCTTCACAAAGTTTTGTGCTGAATATTTGATTGTGAATCATATTTCTATCCTAGTATTTGGATTAAATAACATTTGTCATATACTTTGATTCTGTTTTTAGATGTTCAAGAAGCCATTACCAGAAACCCATCTGCCTCAGGTGTCTTACAGATAATCACTCCTTTAGTAAGTATATAACTTAAATAAGTTCAGCTTTATTGCTATTCAATTTTATTTCCTACAAATTGACCTACGTTCCTACAAAGTGGCTTATTTTATAGCAAAAATATAATTGAAAATATTTACCTCAATCTGTTTAACTGACTTGCCAGACTTTCAGCTTTCTATTTATGTAAAAAGTAATACATTAATGAACTTTGCATTACTGTAATCGGGCTGTGAGAGTTTATACCCGACTACCCTATCCTCTGGCTTCAGTTTCCCTTTTGAAATCTGAAGACGCTTGAAAAGTCCAAGAAGTTTCAAGAACTTCTCAGGAATAATAATGTAGCAGGATCCATTTGAACTATATATAACTCATAATTAATTTGTATTTCATAATAATTTTGAGAGGAGAAGGAGAATGATGTGTGGTAGTGCATAAAATAATTGGTAATACAATGAATTCTTACTTGGACCTGCAGATGTAAGTGATAGATATTACCTTTCTTCAGGAAGTGTTTATGTTTTGGTTTATGTATTCTAGATCTTGTCAGTTTGAAACAAAATAATCATGACACCTGCCATATAAAGAACTGAATAGGTAAATAAGTGCACAATGTGCAAAATTTACATTTACATTTTACAATTTACATTATCAGTTTGTAATTCAGAAGTTAGTATTTATGTTTCTGTAATATCAATCTCCTCCTTTAATGTATATTTGTTAGGAAAAGTATATTGTATATTTTGAAGCTAGTGTATATTAATGTTTATTAACTTAGGAAAAAAATACAGCCAGATGACTATATACTTCATATACTTTTTGTACTTGTACTTACCTTCACATACTTCATACTTGACTGGATATACTCTAGAGTTTATAAGCTCTCTAACAAAAATGTTATAGAAAATACTTTTTACTCAGAAGTCTTTTGCCACTTACTGAGTTTGAAACTAGAAGGAAAAAAAAAAAAAACAGAACATTTTTGAGGCCCCTAAATTCAACGTGGTTGCCTAGATTTTAAGTGGAATTGTGTAAAGCACAATGTTATCTCTGTTCATGTGGGCCTCAGTATGTGTGGCCTAGAACCTCAGTGTTGTTTCCTCTGCCTCCTATCTTAAGAATTTAATTCCTAATGGACAACAACATTAAAAATGCTATTTTTCAGCAATTAGTATAGCAATAAAATTACCTTTATTGCATCTAACTGTCTTTTACTATAGCATTTTTGAACCTGTGGGTTTCTCTGGGGATTTCTTCATAGCTCATTCTACTTTAAAAAGAAAAAAAATAGCTGCTGTCCCCACCAATGCAAGTTTCTGTCATCCAGTAGTCAGTCCTTTTGGTCAGCTGATCATGAATGAACAAACATTTCTTCCACTAATCCTTCATCTACAGCATTTTTATTGCATGAATAAAATAAAAACACTAGTCTCTGTAAGTTCACTAATGGGCATTTAAGAGCTTTTTTTCCATATGGTTATATACTTGATCATTTAAACAGGAGTGTGTACATGTAGATACAGATCCAGATCTCAGGCACTGGCTTGGAATTTTTCTCAATGATGAGTGAACAACTGTTGTGCAAGTTCCCAGCTGCAGAAAAAGAGCAGAAAACTGAGGTTAAATTCTTATGCTATGGGATGAGATGAAAAGTCTTAATTTTTACTTCACAGGGAGGGCCACCTGCTTCAGCTCTTCTAATTTCAGAGCATCCAAATAAAGCATGTGTATTCACTCAGTAATTCATATGAATGACATCGTGCCCTGTAATACCAACCTCTAAATCCAGATGAAGTTGCACAGTTGTTCATATATAACGGAAAAGAGGTCACATCAATATCATCAAATGATGGTTCTTAAATGTTACACATAATTGCATTTCTGGTTTTGCACATATACATCTCATTATTCTCCATTTTATTATAGAGTATTCAGCAATGTATATCCTCCCCTTTGGTGAATACTACAGTAACCACCCAGCAGTACCAGAATGCATCAGCTAGCAATCAGTTGCAATTGCACAGGAAATACTGATATTCTCCTTAAAAAGCTGCTCCAGTATATTGCAGCATTATGTACTTTTTATGTGTGTATTATTTGACACTATAAAATTAGCCATAAAATAAAGATGAAAGCAGTAACTCGAGTAATGAATGTCAATTGGCTGTTAAGCATTTTTAGGATAATTAAGTCTATTTTATTATGCACTTTATTGTAAAACACTGTATATTAAAGCAATGAAAATACCTCACATTTTTAGCATTTATATTGGTAGTGTAAATTTCCTGTACCTGTAATTAAAGTGAAGGAAAAAAAAATTCACTACTTAGATTATGTGTAAACCATTTCTGTGTTTTTTATGATTTGCTAATAGATTCTATTACATTTGTAAATAATGCATTGTAAAAGTGATTTGATTATCAGTAAATAATGCACGGAGTTTCATCTTTTTTCTTTATTATCAATGGCTGTATTGTAAATTATTGCAGACTGTCTGCAGTAATTACTACCTTATTCAGTAGTTACATCTGATGGTGCTGAAACTGACTGCTCCCAGCATCATACTTCTTCTGCTTCTCCTTCATACTTCTACTGCTTCTTCCTGAATTTGTTGGAGGTTCCAGTTCTCCAGCTTTCCTCAACGTTTTTCAACATTTGCACTTAAAAAGCAGTTCTTCCTCAGTTCCTCATGTGAAGGAACCCAGGCTGAAACTGGCAGGAAATTAGAAAGAAAAATTCCTGGGGAAGGACAAATACAACAAAGGGTATGTAGATGCACTTTCACTGAAGCACAATGGGGAAACCTTTATACGTCAATGGCAGTTTTGGGCTAAAATAATTATTCTAGAAACACAACACCATAAGCACTCAGCTAGCTCAACAGCAAAATGTGGTTTTTGTTTTTTCTCATGAGCTTTACTTTGGTAATCCACATTACACAATCGCCACGTAAGGACAGTTACAAGCAATCAAAGTGGGGACAACAGGCCTGGAGAGGAGGACTCCATTCCTGTCTTTAAGATACACAGATGGAGCCAAATAATAACATATTCTGCATAAGCGTATATATATTCCAAGAACATGACTAAATGTCTTTCTGCAGAGCTTGGTGCACTTGCAGTTGTCATTGTAAGTGGTTATTTTGGAGGGCAATTTGGTTTTGACAGTCTTGGACTGACAGTTTATACATTGGTCCTTCAATTTTAAGTTCACCTGTTGTATGACTATTAACATGTCAACAGATTTGTTTTGGTGATAAACCTGTCTGCGTTGTTACACCAGTTCTAGAGCAAAGGCCTTTTGTTAGTTAACTAGCATGACACCTAAATCTGTGACAGTTGATAATTTTTAAGGAGTAGTAACTTTTTAACCTCCTCTCATTTTCTCTTCCTCTGCTGTTTCAGTGCAAAGTAGATAAATATTGCAAAAAGCTGTAGAAGCCATACACAATGCACAGAACCGGTCAACAAATCTAAGCTGGTAACCATCTTCAAGAAACAATAAAAGCAATTCACTAAATCTCTGAATGTATAATTCCCTATTACATATCTGATTTTCCTTTTATTATCTACACAGTAAAAATTGTGGGGTTGGCTTTGGGACATAAGCACTCGTATTTCCATTAGTGCTGCCTAAATGCTACACAGTGTTATTGCCAGCCTTTGTTAGAGTGGGAGCTTAGAAGAGTTGTATTTCAGGAGTGGGCCGAGTGCTCTACCAGTGCAACCACAGAAACACACACTCAGAAGGACATAAGCACTTCTCTGGATAGAACACATCTTCCCAGAAGAAGCAATCAAAAGATATTTGGCAAAAGTATTTTTAAAACTGTTATTCCCAATCCTACCAAGACCATCACACCAGTACCTTTAATTAGTGCTGCCATTGCAACCTGTCAAACGGAGACAAAAGGAAAACAAGTGCCCAACACAGAAATGGAAAGTTTATCAGGAAATTAGGGCTACCTGCTGGGGGGTGATATCAGCCACAATTAAGACCAGTTTGTAGCAAATAGCAGCAGAAATTTTACAAAGGAAGTTTAGGGAAAGATTGTTTTTCTCAAAACAATGTTTTGAAGAATGGAAGGGTGCTAGCTTTCTCCTCTAGCTAGGCACTGCAACATCTTTGGGGGAAAATATCTGATAGACTTGAAAGGGCTGACGTCAGTCTGGAGCCTGTTAAGATAAATTGTACTTAAACACCAAAACTGCAGAAACTCGGAGTCCCCTTCTGATTTCTGTTGCCATCTGCCCTGTCCCCGCTGCCAGTAGGGGGAAGCTGTAGCTGCAGCCCACAAGCCTAAAGGATTGCAATGTGTGTCAGCCCTTATAGGGTCTTTGGTGCTCAAATACATGTTAAATACCCAGCAGAAGACATTCATGTATCTTCAGAGCAAATGAACAAAGGCCTTCTGAGTTTGACTTCAGAATTGGTTTGCACTGAAAAAACTCAGCCCTCACATCTCTGTTTGTATGCAGTATGCTGCAACATTCCAGTACGGTGAGGATTTAATATTTAAATAGTGAGGGGAAGTTTCCCCACAGAGATTAAGAGACGGAAAGCAAATAATCCAAATACCAGAGGCCATGGATCAAAAACAACCCTTGCTAGTCAGCAAGCCAGAATGTCAGCTTAACCAGGTTTCTTCTTCCATTAATTGGTTTAGGTGGCAAAAGCAAAGCCAGAGAGTCAGCTTCCTTTCGTAATTACACAGTGAGATTTTTCAAAGCCAGGTGCCTG